>NC_080796.1:33289715-33625340 GCF_028018385.1 Neofelis nebulosa
TATCAGGCACCCTCCTAGCTCTGAAATCACACAGAAGTCTGAGAACCACTTGCTACCTTTCAAGGAAGACTGCAGATTTTAATCCCTAAATCCTACACATATAGATTACTTTAGAAAGGATCACTAAACCAGAATTAGCCATAATTTTTCAAAACATCACAGTCTGTAAACTATTCCCCACAGATGCACTCATTCCTCCTCTAGATCCCACTCAAGGCTTCTCAGATTTTCATTTTCCCTCCCTGTGAACATATTATCCCTTACAGATCCCTCCAGATCTCTCCACTCCAAGGACAACTGATCTGATTTATTCTCCACTCTGTGTCTGTGGGATGTTTAGAGGTTGGGGGGCAGTAAGGGGGACTGGGACTGGGCATTTCACTTAATGACACTAGAATAGCACAAGCGGGTTCATTTCCATGGATCAGGTATGGATGGTGGTTAAAGGGTCCTATAAAGAGCAGGTGGTGTGCTCCCAACAGCCTCTGCTTGAGCATCACACTCTGACAATAACTCACCAAATGTCCCATCACCTGGACCCCAGGCCACCCAGTTAATTATCCACTTTGGGAATTTTGATTTAGTTGCTGCTGGTTCTGTTCTATGATCTCTTTAGCCTCTGTTGCACTTAGGAAACATGGCAGGAAACCCAGACTTACAGTCCTTGGGATTCTGGTAATACCCAGACTTCTATGCACCATATCTGCCTAAGGAAGAGTCCAAGGCTAAAGAGACAACATTTAGTTTCACATCTTCAGGGAATGTCCAAAAACGGCAATTTGTCCATTCAGAGAACTCAGCAGTATCCAAGTTATCAAGGCCTGGGATCCTTGAACAAAGAGCTAATGAGTTATCAGAGGGAGAGTTAAAAATGCTTTCCTAGGCCCATAGTGCATGCTTCCATGGAGCCTGACAGCAGGTATAGCTAATCAGACGGTGCACTGCTTCCCTGGGATGTGCCAACCCTGTCTTTCCAGGTGGATACTCTTAAAATGTTGTTACATGCAAAGATGGCAATTTAGAACCTATGGCTTTCCAAGTCCATGGAGGTGAGGGGCCGGAGAGAGAGGAAGAAAGAGAAAATGAAAAAGGCATGATATCTTTGTACAAGGGAAGACCTCCTCGGTTGTTAATGAACAAGACAAATACCACCTTGCTTTTCTCACCACACTGATATCAATGATATTGGCATATTTTCAAAGAGCTTTTATGGGAAGAAAAAAAAGGAATACACAAATATTTTGATGGATGAATCTAGTTCCCCGTCCACTGGTAGTTACTGAGACACCCATTCACTGTTTCTTCCCAGGAAACATATTAATAGCCCAATCATCACAATAGGAAGATTTGGGCATCTTTCCATCAAATATTCACCTTGATGGATTTACCTACTCTCAGTGCTTCATATAAGTGGAGTCATATAATATTTGTCCTTTGTATCTGGCTTTTTTCACTTAATAGAATGCCCTCAAGGTTCATCCATTTGTAGCACGTGTCAAAATGTCATTTCTTTTTATCACTAACATTCCAATGTACATATATACCATATCTTATTTTCCCATTCATCTGTATTGATGGACATTTGGATTATTCCCCCTTTGGGCTATTGTGAATGATGCTGCTATGAACACTGATTTGAGACCCTGCTTTTAAGTCTTTTGGATCTATACCTAAGAGTGAAATTGCTGGATCAAATGGTAATTCTATGTTTAACTTTTCGAGGCCCCACCTAATTGTTACCACAGTCTCTTTTAAAAGGTTCTAATCTGCAGAAAAATCTCTCCCAGGGACATAAACAACATCACGTTTCCAAGAATACCAAACTGGGTCGGGGGTAGACTGCCTTAATGTCCTCAGTCCTTCGCCCCTCCCATATCCATACCCTTTGCTGTAGCTTGCTGGGTAGCTTGGTGGCCCCTCCCACAAGAAGGCAGGGAACTCCCCTCCCTGCCCAATGAAATTGGCTCAGACATGTGACTTGGTTTCGCCAATGGGATGCCAGCAGTTGTGATACAAGCAGAAGCTTGAAATGTGCTCGCATTAGGCTGCCTCTCTACTACCACTGTGAAGAGAACATGCCTTGCTTGGCCCACTGGTCCCAGGAGGAACAGAAGAGACCCTGGATGCAGATCTAGCCCAGTTACTGCAAACTGAAGCAAAGCTGGCTCAGCTGATCTGCTCTTTGAAAAGAAATTATTCTGATTTGGAGGGTGGCTTAGGACAGAGTGTTGTTATGGCAAAGTTGCCAGTATAAGTACAGGCCCATCTCTTCCTTATCCTAAATGTCAGTGAGAATGAAATTTCTGGAGAGTTGGTAATCAGTATAGGAATCTCATGGCTCCAAGATTTTCTTTTTAATATGCCCTAATCTGTGGGCGCCTGGGTGGCTCAGTCGGTTGAACATCCGACTTCGGCTCAGGTCATGATCTTGCAGTCTGTGAGTTCTAGCCCGGTGTCGGGCTCTGTGCTGCCAGCCCAGAGCCTGGAGCCTGCTTCGGATTCTGTTTTCCTCTCTCTCTCTGCCCCTCCCCCACTCATGCTCTGTCTCTCTCTCTGTCAAAAATAAACATTAAAAAAATTTTAAATACACCCTAATCTGAATTAAAAACCAGGCATCTCCCTATCTCCCAGCTCTCTAGGATATTGGCCAGGCCCTCTGAGTCTGTTCTCTATCTGACCCTGTCCTCAGGCCTTGTTAGTACCAAACCCAGCCTGTGAAAGAATCTTAGCTAGGCATAAAATAGAACATTCTGAACAGAAAACATCAACTAAGTAACTCTTTGGAAGGCTGTGATTCTTGGCTGCTACAGTTCAACACATCTTTATAAATGGCAGAGGGAGGCTGGCTACTGCCTGAGGTGGACCCCACGAGGCACTCACAGCTCAGCAGAATCACCTCCATTTAGAATCTGACCTCAGCTGGGCAGTTTCAGTAACTCAGTTTTGTTACTTCCCTCAAAATTAACCAGTTTCAGGGTGTGGGGTGTCACATAAGCCAAAGTTCTAGAGACTGAAAAACCAGAATGCCAGTTTATCAATTTATACAGGAGGTTGTCCTGCCTGGGGCCTGGAGTAATATACACAAATTCTGTAGCCAGCATACCTCCTTCTTGTTATCAGTGTATCTGCAAGACCAAATTAGTCATCAGAAGCTATTTGGTGAGCGCAGAATCATAGCAAAGAAAGAAGGACAGGGTAGGTGCATTTTATCCAGGCCATGGAATATCCTAATAAGTATCCCCATCCAAAAACAGAGCTTGATTCTAGTACCAAATATTGGTATAGTGTTAGCCATCTTAGGGGCTAGCACTCTAACCAAATTATCTTAATTTAAAAAATTTTAATTTTAGTTTAAGAAATAAAGCATAAACTTTAAGCACAAAGATACCTCTGGAGTTCTAAAGCTAGGACAAATATCTTGTCACTTTTACAAATCCCACCAATTCTACCTCTTAAATGTCTCTGGAATCCAAGTCTTCTATGATGCCTGAGGTCAGACCACCATCATCTTGCCTGGACAACTCCACCAGCCCCTCTCTGGTCTCCCTGCTGCTCCTCTATCCCCTCCATCTCATTCTAGAACCACACTGCACCCTGCATCCTCAGAGTGATTGTCCTAAATCACAGACTGTGTTACACACTTGCTTAAAATCCTCCAAGTTATGAATGTATAAAGAAAATGTGGTATACCCATACAATGGAATATTATTCAGCCTCAAAAAAAAACAGAAATAAAGCATAATGCTTTTTACAGAAGTATCACATTATTATTGTTGTTATTATTATTAAATGTTTGTAACAACAGTGTGGGTAGTGCCATACAGGTGAAGCATACTGAGTCATCTGTAAAGACTTAGATTCTTTTTTTCTTTCCAAATTTTTATTTAAATTCCAGTTAGTTAACACACAGTGCAATATTGGCTTCAGGAATAGAATTCAGTGATTTATCCCTTATATACAACACCCAGTGCTCATCCCAACAAGTGCACTCCTTAACACCCATCACCCACCCACACCCCTCCATCAATCCTCAGTTTGTTCTCTAAGAGTCTCTTGTGATTTGTTTCTCTCTCTCTCTTTTTTGTTCCACCCCCTCATATGTTCATCTGTTTTGTTTCTTAAATTCCACAAATGAGTGAAATCATATGGTATTTGTCTTTCTCTGACATTTTGCTTAGCATAATACACTGTAGTTCCATCCGTGTCATTGCAAATGGCAAGATTTCATTCATCTTGATGACTGAGTAATATGCATGATATATACATATATGTACATGTATATAACACATCTTCTTTATTCATCAAAGGCTTAGATTCTCATCACAGTTTTGCCATCAAATTACTATGTGACATTAGGAAACTAACTATGGCACTCTGGACATTGGTTTTCTCATGCATAATGTGACTGAGTTGAGCAAGTTGAGTATCAAGGACAAAATGACTTGAGTCTATGGGCAGAATGGACAAAAAGTGTTGGGATTTCAGAGGAGGGAGAAATCAGTGAGGTTTATTCATAAGATGGATCAGGAGAAAAAAACATATGGAATAAAACAAAGCCAATAACACTCCTGGCAAAACAATTTAAAGAGTATATCCCATTGGGTCAGGAAGCAATAAGTCAGACAGAATGTCCAAAAACCACTATGGTGAGAATAACAATAATGTAACTATAATTGCTGATCTTGAGGTGGCCTGCTTGGAGAATTCCTTGGACTCACCAAATCTTTTGGATAAAAAAAAGTCAAGTTGACAGTGTTCAGAATGACAATAAAGTGTTGCTCTTTTTCAGTGCTGTGATTATTTTATTGATGTTAAATTTTAATTTCAATTAAAGTGTCAGGATCATGGCCCAAGATTTAATTTTGTTAAATCCCTAAACTGTTGAAATAGCCATGTTTACTTCCTTGATAATTCTCATCTTGGCTTTAAGCCTTTTAACTTGAAAACTTCAGATACACGAAACTATTATTTACTTATATTTTAAAGCTTCATTTCTAATATCCTGCACTGCATGCTCAGTACCCAACGGGCAAAATTGGCCTGTCCTTCATGCTGCATTCTCAACACAGTTTTAAGGCCACTTACTTTGAAATTTACTGACATTATTTTCTGCCACAAACCCAGAGCTCTGAGCTGTCAAAATTGGTTCCTGGTTTCAGACTCAGTTCAACTCTACATGGACAACATGTCTTAGGCTAGGCACTGCTAGGTGGATCAATTGTTTAAGAAATGTGACCCAGCCCTCAAAATTATTACAGACTGGTAGAAAAACCAGGATTTGCACATGTGAAATTATTAAAAGACAATGCAAAGGCAATCTAGTCCACAGACACTCCTTTCTTTAAGAGACTTGAAAAGAATGAGGTTAGTGATGATTTAAAAAGGCTTTATGAAAAAAAAAGTGGGATGTGAAAGAGACCATAATATAGCATGAACATCATACAAAAATACAACAACACCAACAACAACAAATGTGCCAATCCAGTTACTGCATTTCTCAAGATTGAAGAAATGGAGCCCTACTCCTGATTCCCTTTCTCTGTGCTTTTGTACATGTCATTCCCCTATGGAGGCAAGGTGATCCTCTCACTGCCATACATGGAAGATTTAAAGAGATATTGTTCATATTGACTCTACACCTGCTCTGAAAACTGGGATGCTGGCTAAGCCTGTAAGCTCAGAGGTGGGAGATATGACACCTGCTACTGTCCTGATTTCATCATGCTCCACGGCTGGCAAAGGTCACTGTGAGGCTCAGAACATAAGAGGCAGGAAATACTCCTTTGGAGACTTGTTAAAACAGTGAACAGCCTCAATCCAGAGAAGGCAGGCTTTGCCATAGACGGAGTGGAGAAATCATTGTTGAAAGACTCTTATGACCAAAAATAATCCCCACTGGGCCTGCCCCAGGCTAGATTCCCTTTCAAAGCCTTTTCAAGTACTAAAAGAAGTGCTGCTTCTGGGGAGGAGGAGTAAACACTTACCTTACCAAATAACAGCTATAAACCCTGAGAAAAAGTACAACAAAAAATTCAGGGAACTCTGAAGACTGAACGGAGGCAGACCTATTTGGAGAAGAGTAAAAATTGAAGCAAGTGACCAGTACAGAATGAGTTCTCTGCCTATGGTGGCTTTTCCCTGAGGGAAAACACAGTTGCAGCAATGCTGGTGTAAGCTAGCTGACATTCTGGTAGCAGGTCCACCATCTTTCTGACCATGGGACCCATGCAAAAAAGCCAGGACAACCGGGGCTGCCAGAAAGTAAGGGGGAACCCCAGAAAAGAGAAAGATTAAGAAAAGGAGAATCTCAAACTCTACATATAAACCCAGCCCAAGTCTCTGGCTGACACTTGAACCATGCATACGTGGAACAAACTGAAAGTAAATTGTGAAGAACTGAGGTAAGATCTGAACTACCATGCAGCACAGGCATGACAGCTGGCGATCTGAGTCTAAACTGAATTAACCATCTGCTAAAACAAAACAAAACACCAACTCTCCTCAGAGAAATATAACAGAATGCAGAGTTTCTGCAATATAACATTCACAATGTCCAGTGTACAATCCCAAGTTATGCAACAAAGGAAGACTCAGGAAAATGTGACCCACTCTCAAAGAAAAAGATAATCAATATATGCCAACCCTGAGATGACCCAGATGTTAGAATTCTCAAAGACTTTAAAGCAACTAGTATAAATATGCTGAGGGAGGTAAAGGAAATAGACTTGCAATGAATTAAAAGGTAGGAAATATCTACAATGAAATAGACATGATTGTATATGTAAAAAAGTCCCCAGGAAGCCACAAATACTCCCTAGAACTAATAAATAAGTTATAGCAAGGTTGCAGGTTACAAGGTCAATTTACAAAAATTAATTCCACTTTTATACACTAGGGACAAACAACTAAAAATGAATTTTTTAACATTAAGTGTATATTAATTGGTAAATCTAAGACTAAGCTATAGTTACAAAGGAGGGTATGTAAGATACATAAGGTGATATGTTAGAGCTATATGTTTTGACAACTCCTGTGCAGTATAACCATGAAAAAACAGAGGGAGGCCGGAAAGAATATGTGAAGAGTAAAATAAGCTCACTGATTGGGAATTAATTAGGACTAAAAGGAGGCTATTTCAAAATAGATTGAGTGGAACGAAAGGGAGGGGAAAGAAGAGATTATTAGCTAATATCAATGCTGACCCAATAGACATAAAAAGAAACCAAAAAACAGAAAGTTCCTTACAAATAAGGAAACACCAAAAGCTTCTCTGCTAAATTCAGGAACAACACAAGCACTATCTCTTCCTATATTTCACACTGTCTTAGAACTAATTTAATTAGATGAGAGAAAGCACCTAGAGGAAAAAGAATTGGAACAAAAGAGGTAAAAACTCTTCACCTGTATATAATATTATCTAAAAATTTGAAAAGCATCCCTGAGAAAACTACTACAAATAATAAGAAAACTTAGTAAAATAGCAGGCATTAAAATTATCATAAACCAAGAGACCCAGTTAGAAGGCTAAAGGAAGAGGTTTTTCTCTTAAAAACCCCTTTCATTGTAGCAAAGATAAAATAAAATACCTAGCCATAAACCTACAAGAAATGCCCAAAATCTGTACAAGGAAAACCATAAAACATTCAGAAAAAAACAAACGTAGATTTGAACAAATGAAATGAAATACCATGTGGGGGGATAGGAAGGATCAGCACCTCAAAGATGTCAGGGTTTTATTTTCTATATACTTTTTAAATTTTTATTTATTTATTTATTTTGAGAGAGGAAGAGTAGGAGGAGCAGAGAGAGAGGGAGAAAGAGAGATTCCCAAGCAGGCTCCATGCTGTCAGTGCCGAGCCCAGTGTGGGGCTTGAACTCACAAACCATGAGATCGTGACCTACCCCAAACCAAGAGTTGGATGCTTAACTGATTGACCCACCCAGGTGCCCCCAAAGATGTCAGTTTTTTATAAGATATTTTCTAAGTGTAATGCAATCTCAATAAAAACTGCCATCAGCTAATTCTCTTTTGAGTCAGACACATTGATTATGAAGTTCATTTAGAAGAACAAACAAGCAAGAATCACCAGGAAAAAAGCCTTAAAATGAGGAGAAATGACTATGTCAGAGTAAGGGGAATAGTCCTGTCAGAATTCAACTCTACAATAAACCTCCCTAATAAAATATCTTGAGCAATGAGCAATGTATAGAATTGTTGAATCATTATATTGTACACATGATGCTAATATAACACTGCATGTTACAAAAAATATATATATATGTATCACAAGTTTATATATATATATATATATATATATATATATATATATATATTTTTATTTTACATATGTTTGGTATTGTTATATGAACATAAAATAAAACCTGGAAAATGACCTAGATATTAACATATATGACACGAGCATTTAGTATATGGTAATGACAGCACCTCAAATCAGTGGAAAAACTTAGTATAACTATATAGTAATATAGGAAAAGATAAGATCAAATCTATTGCTCATACTGCATTCCAGAATAAATTTCAAATGGATCTGTGACTTACTTCACTTCATTTGCATTCACGTATCAGTTCTAACAGTTTTTTGGTGGAGTCTTTTGGATTTTCCACGTGAAGTATCATGTCTGTGAAGAGTGAAAGTTTGACTTCTTCCTTGTCAATTTGGATGCCTTTTCTTTCTTTTGGTTGTCTTGTTGCTGAGGCTAGGACTTCCAGTACTATGTTAAACAACAGTGGTGAGAGTAGACCATCCCTGTCGTGTTCCTGACCCTAGGGGGAAACTCAGTTTTTCCCCACTGAGGATGATACTAGCTGTGGGTCTTCCATATGTGACCTTTACGATGTTGAAGTGTGTTCCTTCTATGCCTACTTTCTTGAGGGTCTTTATCAAGAAAGGATGCTGTATTTTGTCAAATGCCTTTTCTGCATCTATTGAGAGGATCATGTAGTTCTTATTATTTAATTTATTAATGTGGTGTGTCACATTGATTGATTTGCAGAGATTGAACCACCCTTGTAGCTGAGGAAGAAATCCCTCTCAATCATAGTGAATAATTCTTTTAATATACTGTTGGATTCTGTTTGCTAGTATCTTTTTAAGGATTTTTGCATCCATGTTCATCAGGGAAATTGGTCTGTAGTTTGCCTTTTTAGTGGGGTCTCTGTCTAGTTTTGGAATCAAGGTAATGCTGGCCTCACAGAATGAGTTTGGAAGTTTCCATTCCATTTCTATTTTTTGGAACAGTTTCAAAATAATAAGTATTAACTCTTCTTTAATGGTTTATAGAATTCTCCTGGGATGCCATCTGGCCCTGGACTCTTGTTTATTGGGAGATTTTTGATTACTGATTCAATTTCTTTACTGATCATGGGTCTGTTCAAAGTTTCTATTTCTTCTTGTTTCAGTTTGGTAGTTTATATGTTTCTAGGAATTTATCCATTTCTTCCAGATTACCCAATTTGATGTCATATAATTGCTTATAATATTCTTGTATTATTGTTTGTATTTCTGCAGTGCTGGTTGTGATCTCTCCTCTTTCATTCGTGACTTTATTTATTTGGGTCCTTTACTTTTCTTTTTCATAGGTTTAGCTAAGGGTTTATCAATTTTGTGAAGTCTTTCAAAGAACCAGCTCCTAGTTTCATTGATCTGCTCTGGTATTTTTTATTATTATTTTGATTGATTTCTGCTCTAATCCTTATTATTTCCCTTCTTCTTCTGGCTTTAGGCTTTATTTGCTGTTCTTTTTCCAGCTCCTTTAGCTATAAGGTTAGGTTGTGTATTTGAGACATTTCTTCCTTCTTTAGGAAGGCCTGGAGTGCTATATACTTCCCTCTTATGACCACCTTTGCTGCGTCCCAGAGGTTTGGGGCTGTGGTGTTATCATTTTCATTGGCTCCCATGTACTTTTTAATTTCCTCTTCAATTTCTTGGTTAATCCATTCATTTTTTAGTGAGATGTTCTTTAACCTCCAAGTATTTGTGGTCTTTCCAAATTTTTTCTTCTTGTTGATTTCAAGTTTCATAGAGTTGAGGTCTGAAAATACACACTGTATGATCTCAGTGTTTTTGTACTTGTTGAGGGCTCATTTGTAACCCAGTATGTAGTCTATTCTGGAGAATGTTCCATGTGTACTCGAGAAGAATGTGTATTCTGCTGCTTTAGGATGAAATGTTCTGAATATATCTGTTAAGTCCATCTGGTCCAGTGTGTCATTCAAAGCCATTGTTTCCTTGTTAATTTTCTGCTTAGATGATCTGTCCATTGTTGTAAGTGGAATGTTAAAGTCCCCTACTTTAATTGTATTATTATCACTGAACTTCTTTATTTTTGTTATTAATTGATTTAAATATTTGGATGCTTTCAAATTTGGGTCATAAATATTTACAATTGTTAGATCTTGGTGGATAGACCCCCTAATTATGATACAATGCCCTTCTTCATTTCTTGTTACAGTCTTTGTTTTAAAATCTAGTTTGTCTGATATAAGTATGGCTACTCTTGCTTTCTTTTGACATCCATTAGCATGAAAGATTGTTCCCCATCCCCTCACTTTCAATCTGCAGGTGTCTTTAGGTCTAAACTGAGTCTCTTGTAGGCAGCATATAGATGGATCTTGTTTTTTATCCATTCTGATACCCTGTGTCTTCTGACTGGAGCATTTGGTCCATTTACATTTAGAGTGATTATCGAAAGATATGAATTTAGTGCCATTGTGTTGCCTGTAGAAATCTGTTGCATTTCTACACACCAATAATGAAGCAGCAGAAAGAGAAATCAAGGAATTGATCCCATGTACAATTGCACACACACACATGCACACAAGCAAACATGAGATACATAGGAATAAACCTAATCAAAAAGGTAAAAGATCTGTACACTGAAAACTATGGAATGCTTATGAAAGAAATTGAAGAAGACACAAAGAAATGGAAAAACATTCCATGCTCATGGATTGGAAGAACAAATATTGTTAAAATGTCTATACTAACCAAAGCAATCTACACATTTAATGCAATCCTTATCAAAATAACACCAGCATTCTTCACAGAGCTAGAACAAACAATTCTAAAATTTGTATGGAACCAGAAAAGACCCCGAATAGCCAAAGTAATGTTGAAAAAAAATCATAGAATTAGGATATCTTAAATTTGCAAGTTCTAATGAATTAAATATGAGTACTGATCATTAAGGGCTACTAATATTACACAAAGACAATTAAATATCACATCACTTCTAATGGAAGTGCACAGTACCACCCATGAAGTAGTCAGTCCTTTTCCAAAATCAAACTTGAATCTGATCAAACCTCTAGATCTAATATATAATTTGTAGAAATACCAGAGACAGAGGAACATGTTAAATAAACACTATCAAAGGATGCAATCAACAACAACAACAACAAAAAGTGGTGGGAAACTCTTACTAGGAAACCACTGCATCTCATCAACAACAAAAACTGCCAAGGACAAAAAGAAATGGAATGGAAACTATAGCTTAAAAGAAATTTAAGAAACATAGTCACCAATTATCATACATAGACCTTGTTTGGATCTTGATTCAAACATAGTATAAACAAATAAAAATAAACAAAAGAAAAGAACATTTATAGTACAATCAGGAAATTATGGACAATGGATACTTGGTACTATTACAGGTTATTGATGATTTTTGAGGTCTGACAATGGCATTATGGTCATGTTTAAAAAGGGAAGTCTTTGTCTTTCAGAAAGAGATACTGAAATATATAGATTAAATTGTACACCTGGGATTGCCTTAAAAAAATGAGGAGATGGAAAGGAACAATATAGTAGGGGAAAATAGGAGCCATGCATTTATAAACATTCAAGCTGAGTGATAGGTAGGATAAGGGATAGGCAGGATAGGTAGGATAAGGATAAGAGTAGGGGATTCATTAGGCCATCTGTCTTTTTCAGTAAATGTTTTAAATTCTCCATAATAATTTTTTTAAAGAAACATAAACAAAACATCCTATTCCTCATAGATATGTGCATTCTTATGGTCATAGATTGAGCATTTCAGCACAAATGTCAATGTTGTGTAATACAACATAATATGTTATAAATAATATGTAATAAAAAATAATAATATAAGAAAGTAAATGCAATGAGTGATGATAATTATATTACACAAACAGAGGAGGGTAATTAATGCAACTCTCTAAACCTGAAGCCCTCTCCCCCAAATTACAGAAATAAAATACATGTATAAAAATAAAAGATCATGGCTATCCATTCAAAAAGTAATTCAGGAAGTTATATGTAACATGTTCATTAGCATTGTAATTATAATTAGTTTATCTGAGAGCCTCCTGGGTCCTATTATCACCTATTAGAGGCTAAGCCCCATAAAAACTTTTCCAAACTTCATACTGTTCCCTCAGAACCCTGATGTCATGGTGTCTACACATGGATTAATCAATCCTGTTAATATGTGAAATCTTTCTGCATATTTCACTTATCTATCAGCAGCTCATTCTATTCTAACAAACCTGCTCCATAAGAAAACCTGCTGAGAGAAAGTGAAACTCAGAAGTTATAAACAGTCTAGGATCTGAGGATGTTCTCTGAACTTTATAAAGATATAGTAAATTACAAAGAAAAACCTAGGTCCTCCTCTGGAGGGAGAATCCCATTTTTTACTGGGATGCAAAACTGAAACTCAGAGAACCCCAATTGGAGATCAAGCATTGGGGGATGAAAGGCAAACCAAAAGAAAGAGGAAGTGAAGAAGCAAAGGCTAAAAGTGTTGTTGGCCAAGGAAATACAGGGAGACCACAGAACCAGGAGATGACACCCTAACTCCATTCTCCTCATACAAAATCTGTCTTGATCCAGAGAACTAGCTTCCAAATAATTTTCCTATTACATTTCTGAGGTGGCTGCTCAGTGATCAGAAGTAGGAGTGGGTTTGGTGGTTTCATTTTACATGTGCTTATCTGCCTGTCATTGTACTCTGATTCAGAGCAGGGTACATCTCACCGTCTACTGCCCTATCTTCATCTGCAGACCCAGCAGGAGCAGATGCCCAATGTCTAGGTCTGGTGCTATCTGGTCACAGGCAGTGCCTGGAGAAGCACAACCCACACACTGAGTCCAGGTCTCAAGTATGGGAGTCTCTCTCACAACACTGACCAACAGGCTGTGTGTGTTCATTGCTGGGAGGGTGGGCAAGAGGCCAAAGCCATCTTTGGGTTCATAATGATTCCATGGGAAGAGCTATTTGAGGGCATGACAAGAGCTTTCAACTGAACAGATCAATGTGTAGAGAAACTAACTGGGGTCCCCATGTAGCCCTCTCTGTGCAACATTAGCATGCCTTCTCCCATTCCTATCCACCTCTTGGAAACTAGGCAAGTTCTCACCATAATTCGCTCCTATATGCCTTGAGCTTCCCCTCTTGAGGTTTCTGATCTGTCTCCTACTCCATTTTGGTATCTTCACTCCATCTAGACAAACCTGTGTGGAAAGTTAAATACACAATCATGGACTGCGAAAGAAAGAAAGAAAGAAAGAAAGAAAGAAAGAAAGAAAGAAAGAAAGAAAGAAAGAAAGAAAGAAAGAAAGAAAGAAAGGAAGGAAGGAAGGAAGGAAGGAAGGAAGGAAGGAAGGAAGGAAGGAAGGAAGGAAGGAAGGAAGGAAGGAAGAAAGGAAGGAAGGAAGGAAGGAAGAAAGGGAGAAATTTTAGGATATCTTAAATTTGCAAGTTCTAATGAATTAAATATGAGTACTGATCATTAAGGGCTACTAATATTACACAAAGACAATTAAATATCACATCACTTCTAATGGAAGTGGACAGTACCACCTCTCTCTCTTTCTTTCTCTCTTCTTTCTTTTCTTTCTTTCTTTCTTTTGCAGTCCATAATTGTGTATTGAAAGAAAGAAAGAAAGAAAGAAAGAAAGAAAGAAAGAAAGAAAGAAAGAAAGAAAGAAAGAAAGAAAGAAAGAAAGATTGATTTTTATTGTCTATAACAGAATTTAGCTCAGGAGTTCTTATTTCTTTCTCTGTCACAGAAATCTTAATCTTTCTTATTCAAGATTACTCAGCCTTTTTAGGATTTAATTAGGATTACTTTGAGATATACACTCTCCCACCCACCTCCAACCCCTTCTCTTTCCTTCCTGCTGGGAATGTACTAAACTTCTATTTTTGGGGGCACCTGGTGGCTCATTTGGTTAAGCTTCCAACTTCAACTCATGGTTCATGAGTTCAAGTCCTGCACCCAGCTCTCTGCTGTCAGCACAGAGCCTGCTTCTGTCAGCACAGAGCCCACTTCAGATCTTCTGTCCCTCTCTCTTTCTGCCCCTCCCCCTCTTGTGGGCTCTCTTTCTCTCTCTCTTTCTCTCTCAAAATTAAATAAATAGACTTTAAAAATTTTTTAAAGAATACACTTCTGGGGTGCCTGGATGGCTCAGTCTGTTAAGCGTCTCACTTCAGGTCATGATTTCACAGTTTGTGGGTTCAAGCCCCACATCGGGCTGTGTGCTGACAGCTCAGAGCCTGGAGCCTGCTTCAGATTCTGTGTCTCCCTCTCTCTTTGCCCCTCCCCTGCTCACACACTGTCTCTCTCTCAAAAATAAACATTAAAATAAATAAATAAATGAATTTATAAATTTATAAATTTGTTTCTATTTTGGTAAAGGTCAGGCATTTTCCTGGATTCTGGGGAAAGACATCTGATCTTTGAGCTGTCCGCTGTCCTGGTTGCCTCCAGTGAGGCACACCTTATTTCCTCAGGTCCTCACCATTCATCATCCTGCTATAGCATCTTACCAAGAGGTACATGCATCCTGCATCTTCTTTGCAGAATCCAAGCCCAGTCTCCTTAGAATCTACCAGCTTATTCCCAGTCACTTTTGCTGTCGTTGTGGGCATCATGGAAACTCTTTGGATGCCCTCTGCTGCTACCACTTTGGAGAGCATAGGATTGTGTGGTATTCCATGAAGCTGTCCTTAGATCTGCTAATTAGACTTTCCCCAACCATCACTACTCTACAGCCCAGGGCCCTGTTGGGAACAGGTATAACTTGGGCTTTGGGCCACAGTCCAGGGAGAGAGACGCACAGGTGTCTATTACTGTTGGAGCTCCTTTCAATCCATTTACAATTTCAGTTACCCAGTCCTACCCACTCCCATAATTCAGCCCAGAGTATAGGGATGTTGAACTTCTTCACAGAAACTCCAAAGTTCCAGCATTATCTGTTTTGGTTATCCTTCCCCCAACTGGTCACATTTTTATCTCCTTTTGAGTAGGGAATAAATTGTGTCATCCTACCTTCTAAAATTTCAGCTCTCTAGACTTTGGCTCTTGATATTTAAAGCCAAGCATTTGAGATTTAAACAAAAATGTAAAGCCTCAGCTTTTAAGATTATTGTTTTTGCTAGGCAAGTTCAGAAGAATCAATCAGAAATCCAATGGACTTCTTTTTCCCACCTCCATCCATCTGCCCCTAAGAGCAGTGCAATAAAAAGATGTCAGGGTATTCTGATTGTGAGGGACAAGAAAAGAGTGTGGGGATAGGAACAGGGACTCAAATTCTAAATATCTGAATTATTATGATCTTCACTATAATACCTTTGGCCTTCTTCCTTCTCATGCTCAAGTTTGGCTCCATCCTGCTCTCTCCAAGGTTCTGTCTCTATCCCCCTGTCTCCCTAAGCCAGACATTCACTAACTTCAGAATGTGGCTGACAGCCCATGTCTGCCAAGGTGCCTTCCCTGACTACAGTCCTTCCCAGTCACGCTTTCACATCACCAGCCCTCACCACAGGCAACTGGCCTGCAGCTCTTCGTATCTGGATCAGATGTCCAAACAGCTTCTCTGCAAAACCATCTCATGCCTCTGTGCATTTGGGGGGGGGAGGGGGTTGCAAGGTGACCTGCTTGCCTTCAGGCCCCTAGGCCAGCTGAGAGAAATAGAAAAAACTTTGGACTGACAGGCTCTCAGAACATAACAATCGCAAGATGATGTAAGAAACAAGGGAGGAGAGAGCTAGACTATGCCAACTAGCAGTGGGGACAAAGAGTTTAAAAAGAAGAAAAAACCCAAGAGATGGAAGGCTGTCCTTGGCCTTTTGTTCCAAACCTACTCCTATCTAGCCTCTCACATGCTCTTGACATTTAAAAATATATAATTTTTTAAAAATAGGGGCACCTGAGTAGCTCAGTCGGTTGAACACCCCACTCTTGATTTCAGCTCAGGTCTTGATCCCAGGGTTGTGGGATCAAGCCTCACATCAGGCTCTGTGCTAAGCATGGAGCCTGATTAAGATTATCTCTGTCTCTTCCTCTGCCTTTCCCCTTCTCTCTCTCTCTCTCTCTCTCTCAAAAATATAAAATAAAAATAAAAAACATTATTGTATAGCAAATGAATGTGTGCCCCAGTTTTTATGGCTCTTTTTGTGCATTTTTGACACTTCCATCAGAATGCCAACTATTGTAATTCTTTGTTCTTTTGGTAAATTGAGTCCAGGGAGCATGTACATATGTTTTTCTGCATTTCCCTATCCACACTCCATATAGCAAGTGCTCAGTAAATGTTACCAACTCACTAAATGTCAGCAAGAGATATTTGGGTTTGGCAAAATGAAAAACTTCAGAAATTGGCTAAGAACTGGGGCAAAATAAGGAATTATTCCCCGGAGATCTAACAACAAAGAACAAAAAACCTAGGATTGTTTTCTCCTCACTAAAATGAGCTAAAATGAGTTCAGTATCACCCTCCACTGTCCATTCCTTTCCTCTTTCCTGAGGCCAAAAATTACCAAGGGTATGGACTATTGCTGCTGAGTTTTCCTTATAGCTTACGCAAAGAGGCTCCACTTCTTGATGCCCATTTGCCATTTCCAATAATACTATAATAGCAGCACTATGAGAAACCAGCTGTGCACCCTGGGATGCACTCAGCTGCTCTGTGGGGCCCCACAAATTAGACCCTGAATTAGCCACTTAGTGCCCCAGGTTCCAGTCCCACCTGCTGATGCTTCCCAGATGAACACAGCCAAGGTTAGGAAAAGACCATTCTAGGCCCATGAGAATGACAGGGAGACCTTGGAGTTAGCCATCAGAAGTTAATATACCAGAAAAGAAATTCAGGAAGGGTTTAAACAAGAGCATGGTCTGGTCTGACTGACCATTATAAAATATTTGAAATCATGCATCTTGTTTCTTATTTTGTAGTTTGAGGAGTGTGTAAATTTAATAAAAAGCTTACGATATAGGTTTAGACTTACCCACTTAATAGTTTCATGTTTTTAAAGAAGTTATTTACTATGTCTCTGTTTTTGTATCTGATCTAAAACAGTTGTATTGGGAGTGCCTGAGTGGCTCAGTTGGTTAAGTGACCAGCTCTTGGTCAGGGCTTAGGTCATGATCTCACTGTTTGTAAGATCAAGATCCACATTGCACTCTGTGTTCAGTGTGGAGCCTGCTTGGGGTTCTTTCTCTCTCCCTCTCTCTCTGCCCCTCCCCAACTCATGTGCACACATGTTCTCTCTCTCTCTCTCTCTCTCTCTTAAAATAAATAAATAAACTTAAAAAATAAAAAATAAAGTAAAACAATGGTATTGGTGATAATAATGATAATCCTAATAATAATAACTTTAGTTCTATCTACCTATAGTGCTGTGAAGTTAGGAATCATCATCATAATAATAATAATCATTCTACCTACATCACAGTCCTATTAAATTAGATAGGAAAAGCACTTTTGCAGATGTAAAACACTATAAAGGTGTCAAATATTCTTATTCAATTTCTGACACACCATCAGAACATTTTTATTGACATTGAACCAGTATCTAATGTCCATCAACAATGTGCTGTGAAAGCACAAAAACAAGTCTAATTCTTCCACATGATAGTCCTTGAAATGTTGGAACATGTTCCCATGCCATCCCCAAGTCTTCCTCTTTCCAGGTTAAAGGTGCTTAGTATTCTTTGTTTCCCCAGTCATGTGTCCCATGTCATACAGTACCATGTATTTAGTCATGGCCTAACTGGGCTTACGTGAAGTTTCCTTCAGCTTTTCAGGCTTCTGAATTGTTAGGAGAGACGCTGAGGAATACTATGCCCCTCATACAACTCTGGTGCCTAGTGAAGGAAACAGGCTCCATCCATCTTCAGCCTGTGTTCGAGGCCAGGCTATTGTCCCACCCATGGCCCCATAGCCCACCTCTCTACATCAGCTCTGGCCCTCACTTGCTCCTTCTTGTTGCAGCTCAATCAAAATGGGCCTTGAAAAACACAAAAACCAAGAGTGTGAAAAAATCTACACCCCAAGTTTGAATACCAGTGAGACCTCCTTGCAACCTGTAGAAAGTATATGAATTAGAATGAAAGAATCACTTACATATTAGATTCATACAGCTTCTTTCCTCAAAAATGCTTAGGGCATTGTACTGGGAAATTTCAGTGAATTAACATATTATTTCTCCAGTGCTGCAGAGCTCAGCTTCTCAGGACTTTGCAAATGCCATTTCACTTCCTTGGGCTGACCTCTTCCTCCCTTGAAATACAACCATGTCTTGTCTATTGCTCACCCATGGTGCCATGTGGTATGGAGGATGGGCAGAGAATGCTAAGCTGGAGGAGAATCACAGATGGTAGAGCCAAAAGAACCTTTAGAGATAATCCTATCCATCCCTTCATTTCAAAGATGAGAAATTATGACACTGAGAAATGACTTTCTCAAGGTCACAGCTAGTTAAGAACAGCAATGGCCTTTTTTTTTTTTTAATTTCCTCTCATCTGAAAAACAGGAAAAATAAGCCAAGGCTGCCCAGCACTCCTGACAGAGATAGAACTGAGGGCAACAGGACATTTCTTCATTAGCTTAGCTTTTGCCATAAAGTTTGCAAGTTTCCCAGAGATGAGTAACCATTCTGATTAGGTGAATACAAGGGCTGGCTGAAGACAGGATCAAATACCCAGCCAGGTAGGTTAGGTCTGTCAGGAATGGTTTCAAAGAATGGGACAGACAATGGTTTGATGTTTCACCGTTGTTAAATATCAAGGAGGAAAAATAGTTTGAGTGACACAAGGGAAGGTAATTGTACAATAGGAATGAAGACACTGAAGCAAGAAAAGAAAAAATAAGGCTGAATGTATGAGAATGCTGCCCAGCACTGACCCACAGGGACATGGGGTACCTTATTACAGACAACAGTGTATATTTGGACAGTAAAATCAATTTTCCATGTTTCTTCATCTTCTCCAGTTTTTTTGATGATTTATAGGATGGACATACACACACACACGCACACACGCACACAAAGATAGTATTCAAATACTCCTACAGTCATGAGAATCCTTGCCTGACAGCCTGTTCTACCTTTTTTAATTAATACCCAAAGCAATTAAATCATGGTGTGTTCCCATTACCTGCCAAGTTTTGTTATTTTTAAAATACAACAACACGGCTTCAGATTCTATTATTTGGTCCACATGCAGCCTTTCAAAGGTGGTTTCCTTGGTTTCCCCATAAATGAACCTCTGCAGCCAGGCAGTAAAAACAAGCTTCTTTGCAATGTCTTGCTTTTGCCTGAAAAGACTCTCCTTTAAAGGGTGCAAGGCTGCCTCTCCTTTCCCCAAAACCTTCCTCAGAGGGAAAAATAAAAGGGCCAAAAAGATGTGGTGTGCAAGGTCACCATTACACTGCAACCCACGCATACACTGCACTTGGTAATGACTCTAGCAGCCCTCCTCCTGGCTTCTCTTCCTCTTGGACACTTAGGGACCTAATAGGTATGCGTGGCTTCTTGAAGAACTTTCTATTTGTTCTGCTAGGAGGAGTAACAGCCCAAATCATGGGGAGCAGGTAGTATATTATTGACTTGGAGTAAACTCACGTCATCAGAAGCACAATCCCTAAAACTCACTGTAACAGACTCAAACACACCTCAAAGATGATCCCCAAATGCTGGACAAGGAAAGACCTCCAGCTGTTCAATACCTACCCTATAAGCCAGTCTGAACAACTGAAGAGTTTTTTTTAAAGTTCTTGTGTTCAATGATTCATGTTCATTGTGAGGAGTCCATAACGTCTCTACATAAAAACTAGCCAACATCATCCCCTCCACAAAAAGATCTACTTTGACAAATTGGCATTTATCCTTGATACTTGAATAAGCACATTTATTATGCAAGAGGACTGAGATAGGTGTTCTGGAGGACACACAAAAGTATAAGCCAATCCCTAAAATCAAAACCAAGAAACAAGTGTTGGCAAGGATGTGGAGAAAAAGGAACTCTGTGTACTCAGTGGGAATGCAAACTGGTGCAGCCACTCTGGAAAACAGTATGGAGATTCCTGAAAAAGTTAAAATGGGGCAAGTGGGTGGCTCAGTCACTTAACTGTCCAACTCTTGATCTCAGCTCAAGTCATGATCTTACAGCTTGTGGGATCGAGCCCCGTGTTGGGCTCTGCACTGACAGTGTGCAGCCTCCTAGGGATTCTCTCTCCCCCTCTCTCTCTGTCCCTCCCCTGCTTGCTTCCACACTTGCTCTCTCTCTCTCTCTCAAAATAAATAAACTTTTTTTTAAAGTTAAATATAGGACTATCTTATGATCCAGTAATTACACTACTGGGTATTTATGTGAAAAAAAAATACAAAAACTAAATTAAAGGGATGCATGTACCCCCATGTTTATTGCAGCATTACTTACAATAGCCAAACTATGGAAGCAGCTCAAATGTCCGTTTATAGGTAAATGTATGTATATATGTATACACACACACACACACACACACACACACACACAAAGGAATATTATTTAGTCACTAAAAGAATGAAATATTGCCATTTGCAATAACATGAATGGAGCTAGAGAATATAATGCTAAGTGAAATAAGTCAGTCAGAGAGACACAAATACCATATGATTTCACTTATACATGGAATTTAATAAACAAAACAAATGAGCAAAAAGGGAAAGAGAGAAAGAGAAATCCAGACAGAGTTTTACTATAGAGAACAAACTGATGGCTACCAAAGGGGAGGTAGGGGCATGGATGGGTTAAATAGGTGATAGGAATTAAGGAGTACACTTGCTGTGATGATCATAGGCTGATATATAGAATTGCTAAATCACTATATTGTACATCTGAAACTAATATAACAATGTATGTTAACTACATTAGAATTAAAATCAAAACTTTAAAAAAAGAAAGGAGATTTTTAAAAACTTAATTTAAAAAAGTATAAGCCAATCCTTACCTCAGAATTTTTACAGTTTATTGGAGATAGAAGACAAGTACATGTGGAAAAAAACCACCAAAGGCAGTAAACGAGGGTTGCATTAATACTGAGTGTGGGAAGACATCAGCAGCAAACTCTAGAATACTCACATGTACTGGTGATGAGTCTCATACATTCTAGAGATCAAGAAAGCCCCCACAAGCCAAAAGGAGAAAGAACAACTGAGACAATCCTGCTGCCAGGAAATACCAGACACAGCTTCAGAGCTGGTGTAACCTCTGTCTCCTATTGCTGACAACAGACCTCCACTCACTCACCCACCACCCCAGGGCCTAATTACCTCCCAGATATAGAGTAGGGGTTGTCTAAGAACAGCCTCCTGCCCTGGGAAATACAGACAGATAGAGGGGCCAATGCACCAAGGGCCATCCTCCTCCCTGTAGGGCTGCATAAGGCTGGTGGTGCTGTTTCAAATGTTTGCCAAGAGCAACAGAAGGTGTTTTTCCTCTTGGAATTTTTTCTTTTCCTCTCTCTAGCCTGCCTCTAAGGGTAGCTCAAATGACTCAGAATTGGGGCCTCTGGCAGTAATCTTCTGTATCCACTCATCCAAGTTCCTCTGGTTCCTATGAGATCTACATATCATTACCCAGAGGGCACTGAAGTGTGACAGGACTCATCATATGGTACAAAATCATGGAATCAAACAATATTGGAGCCTTCCACATTTTCCCCAGATGTTCATCAAATCTATCCAGTGATGAGGCACTTACTACCCCAATGGACAAACTAGTCCATCCAAGAACAGTTTTGATTGTGTTCCCCTACCTAACTTGTGTTCCCCTGATACTTCCATGAGTTACTCCTAATGCCATCTGTCATATCTACCCAGATCCAGCTTAATTACTGGTTCATGAGACAGCCTGCTAGAAATATGAAGGTTCTCAAGTGGCTTTAGTCCTTTCTTCTGCAAGAACAACACATAGGCCTCCTTTAACCATTCCAGATAGCATTTGGTTTAAAACCTTTCACTTTCACATTTGATTCCTTAATGCTTCAATCAATCAGTTTACTATATTTCTCTTAAAACCAGACACCTACAAATGAATAAAACACCTTAGACTTAAACTGGCCAATGTAAAGTAAAACAAAACTCTTTGTTTTAAATATCTTGCATACTATACTTTTACGAATACAATCTAAAACTGCATTTGACTCTAAGTTGTAGTCACATGGCATGGCATGTGCTTACTGTAGACTAAAATCCTTTAGCTGCAAGTACTTCCCACCTGCTGGTGAAATAATTGATTTTCACTTAATATGCCTCCCTCACACAGTTAGACATTATCCCTAAAACTATGTAAGAAAGTGACATCTTTCATGTTCTTTCCATCCTTTCTACATGAGCCTCAATTATAGATTCAGATGACAATCTCAACAATCCAGGAAAAGAAACACCGTGCATGACCAAGAAATCTCCATGGAAATATGTCAACATGGAGTTCTATGATAGGAGAATAGAGGCTTCAGCAGCCCTACAAGACCCCAAAACTGTTCCTGATTTCCATTGAAAGCCCTCCCTTCCCATGTCCATAAGCCAATCAGAAAGCCCTAGAGAGAGGCCTTGAGGGATGAATGAGTGACAACTCAAGGAGAAGAAAGTGACCTGCATTCAACCAGCCATTTGTTTCAGTCCCTTCTGACCACTAGACTGTAAGACACTGAAGACATAGACAATGCTTCTTAACCACCGTAAGATATAGATAGACTAAATGAGTGAATAAACAAATGCTGAAGCTTTGTACCCCTCTCAGTGTCTAGCATTATGTCTGTGAGAGAAAAGATAGTCAGTTACTAGTTTAACACATTAATTCAATGGTTATGGTCCTAAAATTTTATTACAGATTTTTGTGGTGAAGAACTATTTATGGCTGGTTTAAAAAATAAAATGCAAGGATAAAACTTATTTTAAAACCTTATTCATGTTAAAAGTGAATTTAAAAATAGGCTTACATGAAAGTGGAAGAAAAAGAAGGAAACAGAATACATAGGGCAAAACTTCCATCGCTTTATTACAGAAGAGCCTCCCACAGTTCTCTCTTCAATTATTGCATCAAGTCCACATGCCTCAGCCTCGACTTCAAGGTTTCTACTATCTGGGGTCCTCCTTTTAACCAGTCATATCTCCTCAAGTCCAAATTCTACCCTGCCTGGGTCAGCCTGAACACCTATGATATTTGCCAGGAGATTCTAGTAGCCCAAAGGATCTTCCACCTTTTCTTCAGCATATCTTTCAAGAAAACACTCAAAAATCTCTCCTGAAAAGTCTTTTCTGGCTAATATCATCCCACACTGACTATTCTTTTTCTTTCCCAATAGCTTATGGACAGTCTGTAAGACTGTATATTAGTTATCTTTTTGACCAAAGACGGTATGAGAATTCACTTTAAAAGCAGTAAGGTACTGGGGTGCTCGGGTGGCTCAGTCGATTGAGTGTCTGACTCCTGATTTCAGCTCAGGTCATGATCTCACAGTTCCTTAGATCAAGCCCCACATTGAGCTCTGCACTGTCAGCATAGAACCTGCTGGGGATTCTCTCTCTCCCTCTCTTTGCCCCTCCCCTGCTTGCTTGTACTCTCCTCTCTTAAAATAAATGAACTTGAAAAAATAAAAGCAGTAAAATATTACCAAAATAACAAACTATTAGGTTATATTTTAACTAATATATTTATCTTGCCTCCCTAAAGAGTCCATAAGCCTCTTAAGAGCAAGAGCAGTAGTCTTTATTTTATATTCCTTAGAAATGCCAGATACAACAATTAAATAAAATATACTCTGGATGAATACATGAATGGATAATGCATTTCAGCATATGAGTCTGAAGATTTCCTCAGTGCTGGAGCTGTTTGAGGCTTTGGTTGCTGAGGATAATGATAAGCTTGGGTACAACCAGCTAAGAAAATGACTAGTGACAAATTCTGCTGAACCTGAACCCTGAGAGAACTCCTCAGCTGGTTATCATAATGATCATTAAATAACCTGCTGTCACTGTCACCCTCCCACATTTAGTCCCCCTTACCTCAAACACCTATATCATAGGGGCACATGTACCCCAATGTTTATAGCATCACTTTCAACTATAGCCCAATTATGGAAAGAGCCCAAATGTCCATCAACTGATGAATGGATAAAGAAGATGTGGTTTATATATACAATGGAATACTACTTGGTAATGAGAAAGAATGAAATCCTGCCATTTGCAACAACGTGGATGGAACTGGAGGGTATTACATTAAGTGAAATAAGTTAGAGAAATACAGATATCATATGTTTTCACTCATATGTGGAAATTGAGAAACTTAACAGAAGACCATGGGGGAAGGGAAAGGGAAAAAATAGTTTCAAAAAGAGATGGAGACAAACCATAAGAGACTCTTAAATACAGAGAACAAATTGAGAGTTGGTGGGGGGGGTGGGGAGAGGGGAAAATGGATGATGAGCATTGAGGAAAGCACTTGTTGGGATGAGCACTGGGTGTTGTATGTAAGCAATGGATCATAGGAATCTACCCCTGAAACCAAAAGCACACTGTATACGCTGTATGTTAGCTAACTTGACAATAAATATTTTAAAAAAAACAATCTTACAGCTAATCAGAAGCTAATTAAAAACTTTACACTATAAAAAAACACCTATATCATCATTTCATTTGGTCAAGTCCCTGCTCAAAAATCTGTATGTAAGAGTTCCCTATTGCCTGCAGTAATTCTCAAACTGTGTAGCACTAATAGAATATAAGGTGGGAGTTTTGTCATTTAGATTCTAAAATACATATTAGAAGAGTGGCTACCACATAAGTTGAAAAATAATTCCTGTGAGTAATGAGAGATATTTCTGAAAAATGTGTGCTAAGGACTGAATTGTATCCCCCCCTCAAATTCATATGTTGACACTCTATCCCCCCCCACCCCTGCCCCGATGTGATGGTATTTGGAAATGAAACCTTTGGGAGGTAATTACATTTAGATGACATTGTGAGGGTAGGACCCTCTTGATGAGATTAGTGCCCTTACGAGAAAAGACACGAGAGAGCTAGCACATACACTCCCCGTCTACCCCTTTCAGGTGAGGACCTAGTGAAAAGGCAGCCATCTTCAAGCCAAGAAGAGAACTCTCAATAGAACCCCACCATGATAACACCCTGATATTAAATTTCTAGCCTCTAGACCTATGAGAAAATAAAGTTTTATTGCTTAAGCACCAGTCTATGATATTTTGTTATGGCTGCCCAAGCCAACTAAGGCAATGTCTGTGAGGCATATTAACCATATGAAGGCACACAATATATACATATAACTGATCACACAAACTCAAACACACACAGTGATAAATACTGTTCTAGACTTCTTACACCTATGAATAAGTAACTGCTATGGAAATTGCATAACTGACTTAAACAAATGAAAATATAGACAAAACATATTAAGCAGCTATTTTCAGACATTGGACTACAAGCTATGCAAGATTATGTTCCCTTAGAAAAGGGAAATAAATTAAATCTTTATGTGTTTGCCCTCACTGTTCACCTGGATGCAACTTCCAAACTGTAGTTGCAAGGAGGAGTAATCCAAACAAAGCCTTGCCAAATCTGAGGTCTGAGAAGCCCAAGGTAGGCAGAACACTAAAAATATGAAGCTATGTGAAAATGCTGAAGCTATATGAAGAAAGAGCTTCAGAAATCCACATAATGTCTCCCTCAAGTCATTGCCTGAATAATATTTGTACATGCATAGGGTGAAGCTCCATGATGCTATGAAAGATTTAGCAGAATGCTGTAAGTCAAGAAATTCTCAGAGCCCAAACAGATCTGAAAAATCATTTAAATTTTTATCAACCAGACTAGGTAGACCTCACTGAATTCATTAAGCATTCAGAGGAGTCATCAGAAGAGTCATCATTTAGTAATGTAGCAAAGAAGCCCTAGTATACTGGAACGCTAAGGTATCCTCAAGACTTGCCCTGAAAAAAAAATTAAAATAAACCTCAAGGGGTGCCTGGGTGGCTCAGTCAGTTAAGCGTCCGATTCCTGATTTCAGCCCAGGTCATGATCTCACAGTTCATGAGTTCAAGCCACACATTGGACTCTGCATTGAAACTGCGGAGCCTGCTTGGGATATTCTCTCTCTCTCTCTCTCTCTCTCTCTCTCTCTCTCTGAGTAAATAAAATTAAAAATAAAATAAAATAAAATAAAATAAACCTCAAGAGGACCAATCTGATTTCCAAGTAACTTAACTGTCTGCCAAAACAAAACTAATCATGCTTTAAAGGAAGGTAATAAAATCAAGTACCCAACAAAGAAAATTCACAATGTTCATTTTCCAATAAAAATAATTATTAGATATGCAAAATGTGACTCAAAACCACAAGGAAAGTCAGTCAATAGGCATAGATTTAGAAATGATAGATTTGATAGGGAATTTTCAAAGACATAAAACAACAATTATAAATGTCATAACTATGTATAAGTACTTAAAAGAAAATGTGAACATATGAAAAGAGAAACAGAAAATAGAAACAAAAACAACATAGATCATCTAGAGATTAAAATTCATTATTTGAAATGAAAAGCTCATTGAATGAGAAGAATAGATCAAACACTGCAGAAAAAAAGATCAATAAACTTGGAAGACATAACAGTAGTAACTATCCTAATGAAGTACAGAGGGTAAGAAGAGAAAAAGGCTAAAACAAAATACTAACATCTCAATAACTAGTAGAACAATTATTGAACTCTTTAGCATATGTGTACTTGGAGCTCCAGAAAAGAGGAGAGGAGAACAAAATCAAATTTAAAGACTTTATGGCTGAAATTTTCCCAAATTTGATAGAAATTATAATAAATTCACAAATCAAAATTACTGAACAAAGTGTCTAAGCATATACTTTAAGAAATCTAGGGGCACCTGGTGGCTTAGCCGGTTAAATGTCCAACCACAGCTCAGGTCATGATCTTATGGTTCATGTGTTCGAGCCCAGCATCAGGCCAGATCTGCACTGACAGCTTAGAGCCTGGAGCCTGCTTCAGATTCTGTCTCCCTCTCTGCCCTTCCTCCACTCATGCTGTCTCTGTCTCTCAAAAATAAATAAACGTTAAAAAAAAAAAAAAGAAATTTAAACACACAGAAAAACTCAAATTTCTCAAAACCATGACAAGGATAATCTTTTTAAAAATCCAGAGAGGGAAAAAAAGACATATCATACAGGGGAATAGAGGTAACATTATGTAAACTTCTTATCAGAAACAAGACAGAGGAAAATACAATGATATCTTTAAGGTGTTAAAAGGCAGGAAAAAAATCTGTCAACCTAGAATTTTAAATCCAGTGAAAATATCAAAGTTAAATTAAAAATGAAATCAAAATAAGTATTTTTCAGACAAAGGCTGAGAAAATTTGTTGCCAGAAGATCTTCAATCCAAGACAATGTAAATCCAATTATTTAGGAAGAAGGAAAATAATGCCAGATGGAAACTTAGAGTTATCCAAAGGAAATGAAGAAAGTTAAAATAATAAGTATAAGAATAAATGTAAAAATCTTTTTTTGTCATACTTTAACTTTTTAAAAAATAACTGTTTAAAGGAACTACACAATGTATTGTGGAGTCTATAACACTTGTGGAAGTAAAATGTATACTATAATAACACAGTGGACAGAAAAAGGAAATACAGAAGTATATTATTTTAAAGTTCTTGTATTACGGGGCACCTGGGTAGCTCCGTCAGTTAAGCATCTGACTTCAGCTCAGATCATGATCTCAGGGTCCATGAGTTGGAGCCCCTCATCCGGTCTGTGCTGACAACTCAGAGCCTGGAGACTGCTTCAAATTCTGTATCTCCCTCTCTATCTGTCCCTCCCCTGTTCACTCTCTGTCTCTCTCTCTCTGACTCTCTCTCTCTCTCTCTCTCTCAAAATTAAATAAACAAAAAATTTTAAAAACAAAGTTCTTGTATTACGTAATAAGTGGCACAATATTATTTAAAGGTAGACTATGTTAAGTTAAAATGTATAGTATAAATCCTAGAGCAAACACCTTCCCCACCACACACACACACACACACACACACACACACACACACACAAAGAGGTATAGCTAGTAAGCCAAAAGTGAAAAGAAAAAAGAATACTACAAAATACTCAATCCAAAAACAAGGTAGAGAAAGAGGAAAATATGAACAAAGAACAGATTTAAAAAATTGGATGAGAAAACAAATAGATCTAGATTTAAACCCAGCTATATCAAAAATTACATTAAATGCAAATGACCTAAATATACATTGTCCAATTATTTTTTTTAAAAATACATAGTCTAATTAAAAGTCAGAGAGATGTCAGACTGAATAAAAAAGCATATTCCAGGGGTGCCTGGGTAGCTCAATCTGTTAAGCATCCGACTTTGACTCAGGTGATGATCTCATGGTTCATGAGTTTGAGCCCCACATAGGGTGAGCTCCGCATAGGTGAGCCCCACTAGGGGTGAGCTCAAGTACCACTTTGGGTGAGCTTGAGTCCTGCTCCAGGCTCTGCACTCTCTCCCCTCTCTCTGCACCTCATGGGATTCTCTCTCTCTCTCTCTCTCTCTCTCTTTGCCCTTGGTTAATTCACATTTTCTATCTCAAAATTAGTTAAGAAAATAAAAAATTTTAAAAACCATACCCCAACAGAAGAAACCAGCATTAAATATAAAATCAAAGATTAAGCTAAATCTAAAAAGATATTTAAAAGGTATATGATGGAAACACTAACCAGAAGAAAACTGGGATGCCTATTTTAATACCACAACAACAACAAAAATAACCAAGGATAAAAAGATACATTGCATAATGATAAAAGACTCAATTTCTCAAAGACATAATAATCCTAAATGATATGCACCTAACAACAGGGCTTTATAATACAGAAAGCAAAATACATTGAAATGAAAGGAAAAATAAACACGTAATTATAGTTGGAGACTTAAACATGCCTCTCTCAGTAATTGATAGAACAAGTAGACTAAAAAGTCAACAAAAATACATAAGATTGAAACAACACTTAATCAACTTCAGTTAATTGACATTTATAGAACACTCCACTCTATTCAGCAACATGTACTCAGAGAACTGACCACACAGAATGAAGAAATCAACAACAGAAAATTATTTGGTAAATTCCAAAGTATATTCAAATTAAACAAATTCTTCTAAATAATCCATAGCTAAAATAAAAAATCATAAGAAAAGAATTTAAATATCTCAGGGCACCTGAGTGGCTCAGTCAGTTAAGCATCCAACTCTGATTTTGGCTCAGGTCATAATCTCATGTCATGGTTCATGAGATCAAGCCCCATGTCAGGCTCTGCACTTACAGTGTGGAGCCTGCTTGGGATTCTCTCTCTCTCTCTCTCTCTCTCTCTCTCTCTCTCTGTCCTGCCCCTGCTTGCACATGCTCTCTCCCTCTCCCTCTCTCTCTCTCTCTCTCAATTTAATAAAAAATAAATTAAAAAGGAAAAAAATTTAATATTTTAAACTAAATGACAATGAAAACACAAATATCAAAATATGTGGCATGCAACTAAAGCAGAGCTTACTGGAAAATTCATAACTTTTCACACTTACGTTGGAGAAGAAAGTTCTAAAATAAATTATATAAGCTCCTATCTTAAACTAGAGAAAAGAGCAAATTAAACCCAAATTAAGAAGAAAAACAAAGTAATATAAATAAGAGCAGAAACCAGTGCATAAAAAAATACATAAAATATAGAAAATTTGATTAAAACATCTGGCTGTTTGAAAAGACCATTAGCAGTAGCATCAAAAAATGTGAAAAATTTGGGGAAAAATTAAACCAAATATGTGCAAAACCTGTACACTAAAAAGTACAAAACATTGTTGGATAAATTAAAGTAGACCTAAATAATTGGAGAGCTATACCATGTTCATGGACTGGAATACTTTATATTTTTAACATGTTAATTCTCCCTAAAATGATCTATAGATTCAGATTTGGATTTCAGTGAAAATGTTAGCAGGTTTTCTTGCAGAACTTGACAAGCTGACTTCAAAATTTTTAGGGAAGTTCAAAGTACCTAGAATATCGAAAACAATTTTGAAAAAGAATGAACTTGGAAAACTGACACTGCCTGATTTCAAGACTTACTATAAAGCTACAGTAATCAAGACTCTGTGGTATGAGTAAAATGATAGACATATAAATCAGTGGAAATGAATTGAGCGTCCAGAAGTAAATCTACACATGTATGAGTCAATAATCATTTTTGACAGAAGTGTTAAGGGAATCCAATGGGGAAAAGATCATTGTTTTAACAAATGCTGCTAGAACAGTTGGATTTCCATACAGGAAAGAATGAACCTCAACCCTTCCCTCACATCACACAAAAACAAACAAACAAACAAAAACTAACTTGATATGGATCATAGACTTAAATGTAAAAGCTAAAACTATAAAACTTCTAGAAGGAAACATGGAGGAAAATTTTTGTAACCTTAGGATAGGCAAAGATTTCTTAGAGAGTATACAAAAAGCATGAACCATGAAAGAAAAATATGGTAAATTGGCCTTCAACAAAATAAAAACTGCTCTTCAAAAGCCACCATTACAAAAATGAAAAGGCAGGACATAGAAGAAAATATTCACAATACATATGTGTGACAAAGGATCACTATCCAGAGTATTTAAAGAATGTCTTCAACCCAGTGACAAGGCAACCAATTTTTTAAATGACATATATTTGAACACTCTACAAAATAAGATATACAAATCTCAAATACATGAAAATATGTTTATTATCATTAGTCATACATAAAATCTAAGTTAAAACCACAATGAGATGACACCCATTGTGCCATCTAGAATGGCACCACCCACTAGAATGGCAAATATTTAGAAGACTGACGACATCAGGTATAAGGATATGGAGTAACTAGAAGTTTCATACGTGGCTGAGGTTATATATAAAGTTTTAATCACTTTGGAAATAGTTTGGCAGTTTCATAAAAAGTTAAACATACACCTATCATGCAACCCAGTAGTTCCACTCTTAAGTATTCATCCAAGAAAAATGAGAACACATTCCCGCAAAAAGAGTTGTACACAAATGGCCATAGCAATTTTACTTGTAATAGTTCGAAACTGGAAACAACCTAAATATCTAACAACTGGTAAATGGATAAGCAAATTTCAGTACATCCATAAAATGCAATATTATTCACCATTTTCTTAAAAACTATATACTATATATAAAATGGGTGAATCTCAAAAACATGCTAAGCAAAAGAAGCCAGTCTCATAAGAGTACTTGCTATTTTGTTTCATTTATAAGAAATTCTATAAGAGGAAAATTTATGCTATATGTTTTGCCTACTATTATGATTGGTAGGGGTATTGGTTGCAAGGGAATAAGAGAAAACATTTTGGAGTCATACAAATCTTTTATTTCTAGATTATGGTGGTGTTTACTTGGGAGTATATAGTTATTAATGTTCATCAAAGTGTACACGTAAAATGAGTGCAATTTATTTTATGCAAATTATAAAGGTGATTAAACAACAACAACAACAAAAAACTAGTCTGAAGAACAAACCCAGGCTCTTTCAGACTTACATTCAGGACCTCTGTAACCTCTTCCCACACTATTTTTTCAGCCTTATTTTTCATATGCCCCAAATTCAAAATAATCCTCAAATTCAAACAAATTGGCTTATAGCCTGACTATTCATCACTCCCACTCTTAGCTTCCTGAGCTTACATAAACCCTCTTCATTCTGCAGAGCCCAGATTTATGACCAGTCCTTTCACAAAACCTTCCTCTAGATCACTCTGATTTTTCTATCCTTTGTTATTTGTATCAATTTTACTGTTCAGGTTGCTCATTATTTCTTTTATGTGTGTTCCTCTCATTTCCCAAGGTAAACTGTCACCTTCTAATATACAGTCAATTCTAGTTTTCCTGGGAATTATGTTTTATACAGTTGCTGTGAACACTGAATTAGTGAATACTGAGGCTTTGCTCCTAGGGAAAATACAGGGTTAGATTCCTGTGAGATTCTGGTCACAGCATTTTCATCAATCAATCAATACACAACCTCTTTTGTGTGTGTTTTTGTTTAAAGACACCTTATTTACTATATATTGTTGACCTATCAAATTCATGGTCAACAGCGCTATAACTTATGCCTTAATAAAACTTATCTGGGGGCGCCTGGGTGGCTCAGTCAGTTAAGCGTCTGACTTCGGCCCAGGTCATGATCTCACAGTTTGTGTGTTTGAGCCCCGCATCAGGCTCTGTGCTGACAGCCTGGAGCCTGGAGCCTGGAGCCTGGAGCCTGGAGCCTGGAGCCTGCAGCCTGCTTCGGATTCTGTGTCTCCCCCACTCTCTCTCTTCCCCTCCCCAGCTCATGCTCGCACTCTGTCTCTGTCAAAAATAAATAAACTTTTAAAAAAATTTAAAAAAACTTATCTGACACATATTTTCTCCCTTCTTGTACATCACAGCTTAGGAACAGTAGCACTTCAGCACTACCCTTGGGAGCTATTTTAAATAAAGAAATCACCAAGAAAATGCAAAACTATGGCACCAAATACATCACAAAAGGACTCTTATTTAGAGTATGAGAGATAAAACAAAAAGTCAGAAGGATGCCTTGTTTTACCTCAGCTGGGAATGTGCATGTTGAGTAAGTCAAATTTTCCCTGTACTACACATGTCCACAAATGACCATGAAAGAGCCATGAGCACTGATTTGGGGTTACAATAAATTTCACCAACCAAGCAAAATCATAAATGTGGAATCCATGAATAATCAATATCACCTGCACTTTGCAATGTATTATATAGTATAAGACACTTAGTAAGCATTCAATAATTTCCAATAATTGGATAACAATTGGAAGGACAAAAGAAGGAATTAACTCATGACTTCACTTAAATCTCCATCAAGAACCCTGGTTTAATACTCATTTTAGGAGGCATGTTCAGGCTAGAAGACAAGTTCTCCAAAGTAAGTTTTTGAGATACTTACATAGGTAAGTTAGAGGCCATTGCTAAAGAAAGGCTGAGAAGAAAATCTCAAAAGACCATCTACTATTTGCAATAGCCATTAAAGAGAAGGAACTTGTTGTTTACCAGCAACCTGAAAGTTATCTGTTTCTGATTGGGGAGAATTAGTAAAAGAAAAAAAAATGATTGCCATGTTTCTAAAGCAAAGGGAAATATGTCATACTTTTTGAGAAGAAAATAGACTAGAGAGAAAACACACATAATTTAATTTACCCCATTAAAAATTATTTTTTAAGAATCAGTTGTATTTCTGACAAATGGATAAAGAAGATATGGTTTATATATACAATGGAATACTACTTGGCAATAAGAAAGAACGAAATCTGGCCATTTGTAGCAACATGGATGGAACTGCTAAGTGAAATAAGTCAGGCAGAGAAAGACATATGTTTTCACTCATATGTGGATCCTGAGAAACTTAATATAAGACCATGGGGGAGGGGAAGGGGGAAAAAAGTTACAGAGAGGGAAGGAGGCAAACCATAAGAGACTGAGAACAAACTGAGGGTTGATGGGGGTGGAGGAGAGGGGAAAGTGGGTGACGGGCATTGAGGAGGGCACCTGTTGGGATGAGCACTGGGTGTTGTATGGAAACCAATTTGACAATAAATTATATTTAATATAAAAAATAAATAAGTAAACATTAAAAAATGTTAATAAAAAAGAATAAGCCCAGAAACAAACCCTCACATATATGACCAACTAATATTTGACAAGGGAGCCAATATTTGACAAGGGAGCCCCATAGCCAAAATAAATAAGTGGGATCTCATCAAAATAAAAAAGCTTCTGCACAGCAAAATAATTAACAGGCCCCTGGGTGGCTCAGTTGGTTAAGCATCCAACTTCAGCTCAGGTCATGATCTCACAGCTCTTGAGTTCAAGCCCCGTGTAAGGCTTTGTGCTGAAGCCCAGAGCCTGAAATCTGACTCAGATTCTGTGTCTCCCTCTCTCTCTGCTCCCCCCTCACCCCACTGGTTCATGCTCTGTCTCTCTCCCTCTCTCAAATATAAATAAACATTAAAAAAAATTTTAATTAGCAAAATAAGAAGGCAACCTAGAGAATGGGATAAAATATTTGCAAATCGTGTCTGACAAAGGGTTAATAACCAAAATATATAAGGAAATCATACAATTCAATAGAAAAAATAAACAATTCTACTTAAAAAATGGACAGAGAGACTGAATAGACATTTTTCCAAAGAAGACATCCAGATGGCCAACAGACACATGAGAAGATGTTCAACATCATTAAACACCAGGGAAATACAAATCAAAACCACAATGAGCTATCACCTCATACCTGTTAGAATGGCTAAGAAGTCATCATGTCTTCAAAAAGACAAGAGATAAAAAGTGTTGACAAAGATATGGAGAAAAGGGAAACCTGTGCACTGTTGGTAGGAATGTAAATAGGTTCAGCCACTACGGAAAAGAGTATGGAGGTTCCCCAAAATATTAAAAATAAAACTACCGTATGATCCAGTATTCCCATTTCTTGGTATATATTCAAAGGAAATGAGATCAGAATCTCAAAGAGAAATCTGTAACTCCATGTTCATTGCAACATTATTGACAACAGCCCAGATATGGAAACAACCTAAGTGTGCACCTATGGATGAATGAATAAAGTTATGGTATATACATACAATGGAATACTATTCAGCTATGAGAAGAAGAGAAATCCTGCCATTTGCAACAACATGGATGGACCCTGACGACATTATGCTAAGTGAAATAAGCAAGACAGATATGTATGGTATCACTTAAATGTGGAATCTAAAAAAAGATGAACAGAGTAGAATGGTGGCTGCCAGGGGCTAGAGGGTGGGGCAATGTGAAAATGTTGGTCAAAGTATACAAATTTCCAGTTATATATATGATGAATAAGTTCTGGGGATCTAATATACAGCATGGTGTTTATAGTTAACAATACTGTATTATACACTTGAACATTGCTAAGAGGGTATATCTTAAAATGTTCTCATCACAAAAAGGAAATGGTAATTATGTGAGGTGGTGGAGGTGTTAACCAATGCTATCGTCATTTCACAGTACCTGTGTATCCAATCAACATGTTGTGTACCTTAAACTTACACAATGCTATATGTCAATTATATCTCAAAGCTGGGGAAAATTTTCTTTTTAAGAGTAATCCAGAAAGAAAACAATCAAAACAAAAATAACAAGAGCACCAAGAAATATTTGTAAGTTAAAATGCTTATTAGGAAAATAAGCACTCTTGTACACTGCTAATGATAGTTTAAATTGATACAAATTTTCTAAGGGGGCTGGGTAGTAATATATATCAAGAGCCCCCAAAATACCTGTTATTTTTTGGTCTGGTAATTCCATTCCTGGGAATTTATCCTAAGGAAATAATCCAAGATGCATGCTAGGATTTATGTGTAGTAAAGTTCATGCAGTGCAATATAATAGAAAGACTTTGAAACAAGCCAAATGGTTAACAAAGGAGAAGTGGTTAAATAAATAAATAAATAAATAAATAAATAAAACGACATCCATCAGTAGTTCATGTGTTGGTCTACCTCCTCCCTGCCCCCTTTCTATCTTTTGTTTTCAAGGCCACCTTTCTCTATTATATGAGGGAAGGAGAATGTTTTATGTTAAGGGTACTCAAGGTGTTGTCTTGCCATTTCCAGCTCCACCTTGGACTGTCATTCACTTCACAGGTGGTCTCCATATAGAACTGCTAGATGCCACCACCTCCAAGGACACCATGGAGGTTGGACTTGAACCTGGCCACACTTCCCTTTACTGACCTTTTTTTTTTTTTAATGCTCATTCATTTATTTTGAGAGAGAGACACACACAAGCAGGGGAGGGGTAGAGAGAGGGGGAGAGAGAGAATCCCAAGCAGGCTCCACACCATCAGCTCAGATCCCATCGATGAGCTTTATCCCATGAACTGTGAGATCATGACCTCAGGCAAAATCAAGAGTTGGATGCTTAATCCACTGAGTCACTCACCCCTTTACTGACCTTTTACTTTATTCCTCAAACAGCATACCATAAAGCTCTGAGTATAGCAGATTTTCCAAACTGTTGAATTAGTTAGAGATAATTATACAATAGGAACAAAGAACCTAAAGCTCTATGTGATATGAATTTTCTCCAGTCTATGGGATAAGCACTTTAATACTTAAGTCCTCCATGGATGGGAGGAAGATTCCTTTCACGGATACATTACATTTCCTCCCTCTTCTCCTCTATCCTCATATCTGCCCTCTTTTCTAACTTCTTCCTATTGAATCTCCCCACAAGTTATGGAAACCCCTCTTCCAATCTGTAAAAGTTAATCTCTCCATCCCCAATGGTGCGTGTCCTCCAATTTGAATTATCCATTCTAGAATAAAGTCCTATTTGGGGTGGGGGGTGGGGGGGTGAGAAGGAGGCAAAACTTTAGTAGGAGAGTCAATAATGGTTATGACAATGCAATCTGGAAGGGATGGGCAAAGACAGGGGTGGGGTGTGTGGGGAGTAGCAATCCAAGACCCAAGAAGCAAAGCAGATTAAGTATAGATACTCAGCATCTGGTCTGTCTCTTTTGTGATTCCCCCTTCATTAAGAATTGCAGGGGCGCCTGGGTGGCGCAGTCGGTTAAGCGTCCGACTTCAGCCAGGTCACGATCTCGCGGTCCGTGAGTTCGAGCCCCGCGTCAGGCTCTGGGCTGATGGCTCGGAGCCTGGAGCCTGTTTCCGATTCTGTGTCTCCCTCTCTCTCTGCCCCTCCCCCGTTCATGCTCTGTCTCTCTCTGTCCCAAAAATAAATAAAAAATGTTGAAAAAAAGAATTGCAAATGTGCCTCTTTGTTCTTCCAATTTCCCAGTGAATAACCTCCTAAGAATAAACACTTTTTTTTTTCTGAGATAATAGTTTAATTCAAGGCTCTCAACCGGACCTCAACCCGAATTCCCTGAGGTGATTTTCAAAAATTCCAATTCTTAAATCCTCGCCTCCAAAGACTTTGCTTTAATTGGTCTGGTGCAAATACTCAAATCAAGCACTGAAAATTATGCTACGATTATTGAAAAAGTTATCGAATAATATTTTAAGATTTTTTCTTCTAAAGCTTGCTTGCTCTGGAATTCAGTCTAGCTAGTCTGCTTTTCTTTCTTTCTTTCTTTCTTTCTCTCTTTCTTTTGTTTTTAAATTTATTCAAACTTTGGATTTCACTTCGTGAGACCCAAGTGTTTGAATACATCATTTTTGGTCATAATATCTTTAATTAACATATTTATTTTTTTAACTCAAGTATAATTAACATATAATGTTATATTAGTTTCAGGTGTACTATTCTATAAATTTCTCAGTGTTCATCATGATAAGTGCTCTCTTAATTCCTTTCACTAATTTCACCCATTCCCCCACCCACCTCCTCTCTGGCAACCAATAAAAGGTTAGAATCTAAAATATATAAATAATTTATACAACTCAACACCAAAAACCAAACAATCCAATTTTTAAAATGGACAGAAGACATGAACAGACACTTCTCTAAAGAAGACATCAGAAGGTCAACAGACACATGAAAAGATGTTCAACATCACTATTCAACAGGGAATGTAAATCAAAACTATAATGAGATATCTCCTCACACCTGTCAGAATAGCTAAAATTCAAAACAGGAAATAACAAGTGTTGACATGGATGTGGAGAAAAAAAGACTGCTCATATGCTATTGGTGGGAATACAAGCTGGTGCAGACACTGTGGAAAATGTTATGCCCAGAATTCGTGATCCCCAAAGACCGCCAGGGAGCCGAGTCCGCTGTAAAAGCAAAAGAGACTTTATTCGAGCTAGCTGGAGCTCAATCCCCTACCTGCACCGAAACAGCGGTGAGATACTGGGGAGAGAGAGCGAGTTTCAAAAGGACAAAGGTTTTATTGGAGCCTAGGGGCAGTTGGTGAGGTAATGGCTGTGGCCTCAGCCGATTGGCTGGGGAAGGGTCGAGTCCTGTTAGGCAGGTGAGCGGGAGGTTACTCAAGGGGAGGAAGCGTGATCAAGGTGAAGGACACAGAACAAGATGGAGTCGGCCAGCGTAGGCCCGCCTTTTCAGAAAACAGTATGGAAGGTCCTCAAAAAATTAAAAATAGAAATACCATATGATCCAGTAATTCCACAGCTGGGTATCTATCCAAAGAAAACAAAAACGCAAATTCGAAGGCTTACATGTATGCCTCTGTTTATTGCAGTATGATTTATAATAGCCAAGATATGGAAGCAACCCAGTGTCTATCCATAGATGAATGGATAAAGAAGATGCACTACACACACACACACACACACACACACACACCCCAAAATATTACTTAGACAGACTTAAGCAGTATTTTTTGAACTGAGCTCAAGGAATATTAGTTTGGAAAGATTTCAACAGGTATGGCAACCTAAAAAGAAAATTTTAAAGGTTCCATGTTCAAGTAGGTTTTAGAAACATCTAAACTACAAAAGAAAATAAATATTTCTTTGCTGCAGGACTTCTCAGGGACTTTGATGTGTCAGTATGCATAGCGACTCTCCAAAAGGCTATATATAACGTGAAACATTTTCCAAACTTACTTGGAAATAAGAATTTTTGTTTATTTTGTAAGATGGCTCTAGATCTCTATACAAGAAATACAGGTTGAGAAATACTACCCATCATTTATGGCAGTCTTTTTGTTGAGCAATTAAAAAATTATTTTTAATTCATTATTTAAAAAGCAAATTATCCACATTATTAACCATATCTTTGGCTTAATCTTTAAGATTTCACTTCTCTACATAGTGAACAGACCTAATGAATATTGGATAATCAGACAAATCCACTGATATACTTCCCACTGAAATGTGGAGTCTATACCCCCCCTCCTTGAATGTAAGTGAGTTTGTGACTCTATCAGCCTAGAGGATTATGGAGGCGAATTATAAAGATCCATGCAGCTTTAGCCTTGTTTTCTGGAATATTTGCTCTTAGAGCTCTAAGCCAACACATATGTTATAGACTGAACATGTCCCCCTCCCAACTCATATGTTAAAATCCTAACCCCTAATATGATCCTGTTAGGAGGTGGGGCCCTTGGGAGGTAAATAGGTCACGAGAATAGATTCCTTATGAACAGGACTAGTGCCCTTGTAAGAAGAGACATGAGATCCTGCTCTCTCTGTTCTGCTCTTTAAAGTTATCCCCAGTTGTTCAAATATTCCCAGCTGCAACGCCCAGACATCCTGTAACAGACAAGCCATCCCCACTGTGCTCTGTTAGAATTCCTTATCTATAGAATTTGTGAGCATAATAATTTTGGGGTGGCTTATTATGCAGCAGTAGATAACCAAAACACAATCTAAAACAAGTTGTAAAGACATATTGAACCTCATCACAATTTTATTTTATTTTATTTTTTAACGTTTATTTATTTTTGAGACAGAGAGAGACAGCATGAACGGGGGAGAGGCAGAGAGAGAGGGAGACACAGAATCGGAAACAGGCTCCAGACCCTGAGCCATCAGCCCAGAGCCTGACGCAGGGCTCGAACTCACAGACCGCGAGATCATGACCTGAGCCGAAGTCGGACGCCTAACCGACTGAGCCACCCAGGCGCCCCAGAACCTCATCACAATTTTAACAAAGCACATTGAGGGAAGGAAGATATGAAGGGACATAAGGAGGAAAAGTCAGCTCCACAGGTGAGTGGGAAAGGCTTAAATAGATGCTCTATTCCTTCTAGTTTTAAAGAGATGTCCCCATGATACCTGTAAGGAGGATAAAGCTAGTGCTTGGCAGGGAAATGGGCTGGGGCATCAAAGGTCCTTGGTTTATGCCTGTTGACGTGACAAAAAATGCCCCCATCAGTACCTTGTGACTAACCACAGTGTCCAGCTGGCCAGTATGAGGGTCTTGAGCCCCTCTAGCTTGCACTCATCTCAGCATTTTCTCCCCAGGCTGGCACCTTCCTGAAACACACCCAGGAGGATCCCTCCCTTCCTCCCCTGCTGAGCTCAGCAAACTAGCCTGGCTCTCAGCACAAGAAAGGGATTGGAGGCTTGACTGTTAGATAGAAAAAGGAATAGCTCCTGGCCACAGTACTGGGGAATGAGGTCTTTGGGGGGATCATAGAAACTGTTTTCTTATTGCAGAGTTTGCATTCATATTTGTATACCCAGTTATAACATTTAGGTTTCATCTGGATCCAGAGTTATCATATTCTGAATTATCCACATATTTATATTCTCATCTGCATCCCTACTTATTACATTTGCACTCTCAGACAGGTAAAGCTGTATTATCTCATGAATATGATGGAGGAGGAAGAGAAAGGGAGTAACAAGGGTGTCCAACCAACAAAATTTGCCCAGGATTAAGGGGTTCCAAAAATGCAGGATTTTCAGAGCTAAAACCTGGAAAGTCTTAGGCAAAGCAGGGTCATTCTACTACTAAAATCTCCACCACCACCTCATAGGTCACCTCCTCCAGGGCAGGAGAAAGGGAGGAAAGAGACACAGCCACTGCCCAAACACCCACCTGACCCAGTGGGAGTGCCCAACTCCACTGTAGACTATGATAATGGTGTGCTGGGTACAAGAGCCTCTGTCTCCTAGCTCAGGGTTCTCTGCCCAAAAAACTCTGTGCTCAAATAAGCTTTGGGAAATCTAGGTTCAACATAACTGAACAGATGCTTTTACTGCAAGACTTCTTAGAGCCTGCACAAGACACTCACTGCTTTTCTCTCCTCTCTTCAGCAACCTAATGAAGAACAGAGAGAGCAAGAAAATAGAAGCAGAGGGTTCAAATCATCATCTTCATCCTCACCCTACTTGCCATCAACATCACTGTCCCAATCATCACAGGGGCTACATTTACCAAGAACTTCCTATGTAGCAGGCATTAGCACTGTGAGGCTTCTATGACTTAGGCCATTTAACCATCACAACAGCACTATGAGCAATGTTCAGAAGTTTAAGTGCCTTGCCTAAGGATGCAGCTAATAATGCCTGAGGTAGGATTTGAACCCAGGTCTGTCTGAGTATAACTAAGGCAATGACTCTAGCTTCAGAGACCTAGTCCTGCTGCCTGGCTCCTTTCTTGACCCCACCCCCTTCCTTCCTAATAGGATTGACTTGTTTCTAGAGACTTCCAGCCACAAAGGGAAGAGGTTATCTCAAGCCAAGATTTGGTGTGGGGAGCAAGGAGAGCCATTTCCAAGATAGAAAAAATAGTTGAACTTCATGGGCCTGATGGCAGTTCTACCAAAAAATAACAATCATAGCAATAATAGCCAACATTTATTGAGCACTTACTGCAACCAGGTTCAGATGAAATGCTTATATGTGTTCTCTCATAAGATTTGCAAGAAGAAGAAGAAGAAGAAGGAGGAGGAGGAGGAGGAGGAGGAGGAGGAGAAGGGGGAGGAGACAAAGACAATGGAGGAGGAGGAGGAGGAGGAGGAGCTCTCAGGTTGTATCTCACCCTTGGAGCCAGTATTTTGAGATCACACTACTCCCGTGCATATTCCTCTCCCTGTCTCAATTTGCTCATCTGCAAAGTGGGACAATATTTGTTTCTACATTATGGAATTATTGTGAGGATTGAATGAATTAAAATTTTTGAAGCACTTAACATAGTGCCTGGCAAGTATCAAGTGTTTGCTTTTGTTATAGAGTTCAAGAAAAAAATCCTTCATCTCAGGGATCAAGGAGTCTGGCAAGCAATGCGGGGTGCGGGTTCAGGATGGATGTGAGAGAAGAGTTTCTGTCCTTTCTCCAGCAGTGGTCCTTCTGGCCTCAGCACAGTGCCTGGCTCACAGCAGGCTCTCCAAAAATGGCTGTTAGATGCTGGATTTCTGTCTATAGCTTCCTTCCCCACCCCCTCCCAATCCTGTTTAATAGCTCCACATATACAAACTCGGTCTTCAGAAGGAAAAACAATCTGTGGAACATCCATTGGCAGGAGACATCCCTTTCCCACTCCCTATATTGCCCTGCCTTGCTCTGCCCTGCCCTATCTGGTTGGCCTGGCTTCTTATCCAGACTAGCATGATGGTCACTCTCACCAACCCCGGCTGGGCCTGTCCCTTTTCATCATTCACTGCAGAGAAGTGAGCTGGTAACTGCTGGTGAAGAGCATATCTCCATCTCTGGCCCAACATTAGAGATGGGGTCTTCAGGCCTCATAGAAGGAGACCATGTTGCTGAAGTAGGCTGTGGGATATGGTTCTCCCATTTTGCAGATAAGGAAACAGGCTCAGGGGATTGAGTGTCCCAATATTACTCAGGTATAAGCAGTGATGCCAAGATTTGAGCTCAGGTCTGATTACAAATTAGACTTCTTTCCACTGTAATATTTCCTTCTTCTACACCTCTCCTACTTCGTTCCTGTTCTTTCAACTTTCCATGCAACTTTGTCCCATTACTTATAGGAATGTACCCTTCCTGTATTGGTTGTTAAAAGTAGCCATCTCCCCCTCTACCCATACACCCATGATACTGCAGTTTGTCGGTGGGTTGTTTTTATTTTTATTTTTTTGGTTGTTGCAATTTTTTAAAATCATACCAAGTGGACTGGGGGTGGGGAAGTCAAATAGTTACTATATTTATACAGTGAATGGGTTTAGGTGATAATAAAGGCAGATGTTGCTATAGCAACTAACGTTCCAGGATCCCATACACATCTTTCTGCCTTTGTGCAAAGTACACTGGATGATAGCCAACTCTCCCTGAATGGTATATGCAGAGCAGGGCAAACTGACCATTGTGGTCAGGTCAGGGCCAGTTTACACATGTGGGGCTCCTTAGCTACCAAAACATTGGCTGCAGCCCACAGTTTCAGGTAAACCTGGATGCTAACGCAGCCTCAGGGAGAACCATGCAGAGGCTGCACCGTCTGGCTCCTGGGTGACTCTCTCTTACTCACCATTTCTTTCCCTCTTTTTCATGCTGATTATAAATTATACTAACTGGTTAATGACAGGTTAGATTATTTTCTGAACACTACTGGTGGTAGGAGGGTAGGGTATTCACTTGGACCATAACAAGCCTTGGTGTGAAAGAGAAAGCCCTGGGGCATGCCCTGTGTGCTGTGTAGTGGAAACAGCCCAGGCCCCTTTCCCAGGGACCTCTCCCGTCCTTGCCCAAGAGTTCCTGCCCAATAGTCTGCCACAACCCTCCTAGCCCTGCGTACCCAGTACCACAGGTGTTCTCCCTCATCCACCCAGTCAAAATTGTCCCTCTATGCCTCACACAGACAAGGAAAGACCTGGCTAGAATTTAAAGGGCATGGGTTCTAGCTCCACTCTGACACCCAGGAGCTGTGTCCTAGTCCCCTGAATCTTAGCCCCCTGAGTCTTAGTCCCTTCCCATATGAGAGAGGGCTGCATCTCTGTAGAAAATCCTAACCTAATAGGATTCATTCACAAGTAAGGGAAAATGATGTGGCAAATGTACTTCCCACTGGTATTTGCCTTTTTTTTTTTTTTTTTTTTTTTTTTTACAAAATAGGAGTCTTAACCCAGTTTTCTGTGAGTTGGAGACAATGTCTGTCTCATGGATCTGTTTCTGGATAATCTTATCTACTGCACGCTTTGTATTAGTACCTATTTCCAATGGCTCCCAAACACCTCATATCCCAAATACCAAGCCCAGAACACTTCCTTGAACCCCACAGCCACAGATCAAGCTAATAACTGGCAGCTGTATGTCACCCTGACACTTCAAACTCAACATAGCCCCAACTGAGCTCATCGTCTTCCCCCATAAATCTTTGCTCCCTGTGTTCTCCACATGAAACAGTAGCTCTGTCTTCTACTTCTCACTTCTCCTTACACACCCACAGGACCGACCAACCACCTAGTTCTACGGAGTTCACCTCCCAAGTATTTCTGGATGCCTTCTTTCCAAATCTTAAAGAATTTCCCTGATCCTGACTGGCAGTATTGCTAGCCTATAATGGGCTTTCCTCTCCCTAGTTTTGTCCACACTAATCCCATCCTTCCCACAGACTCCAGGGGGCCCTTTAAAATGCAGAGGGGATAATGTTGTCCCTGCCACATAAGTCCAAACTCCTCTATGATGGTGTTCAGAATGCAGCTCTTGCCATCTTCCCAGCCTCACTAATTTCCACCACTTCATTATCCTCATCCCTGAACCATAGACCTGCTTATAGTCCCTAACAAATCTATGGTGCCCCTCACCTTTGTGCTTTGCTTAGCTTTGTGTCCTTTCTGCTTGGGATGGCCCCTCTACACATATGTCCCTCTTTCTTCTCCCTTCGCCATCTTCCACATTCATGGCATTACCTCCTCCTGGAAGCCCCTATGATTTCCCTGGGTGAGCTTCTTAAAGCCACATGCATATGTCTCTTGTCATATTCACCATGTTGTCCTCTGTGTATATGCTCATTTCACCCACAATAAACTCCACTGTGGCACAGCCTAACCACCACTCATTTATACATGTGTGTCTAGCTCCTACCTTAGTGCAAAGGCTCCAAATAATGTCTGATGGAAGTGTGAATGAATGAAATATTTGGAAGAGAATCTCTCTAAAAATTGAACTGAACCCATGGACATGATAGTATTTTCTATCCAACTGAGCCAAGCAAAAGCAATATTGCTAAATTGGATGTCCACTTCTAGATTCTAGCTGCAATGGTCAGTTTTATGTGTCAACTTCACTAGGCTATAGTAGCTAGTTATTCAAGCAAACACTAATCTAGGTGTTTCTGTGAAGGTATTTTGTAGGTGTGATTAACATCTACAACCAGTTGACTTTAAGGAGAATATCCTCAATGATCTAAGTGGGTCTGAACCAATCAGCTGAAAGACCTTTCAAGTAGAACAGAGGTTTCCCTAAGGAAGAAGAAATCCTGCCTGTGGACTACAACTTTAGCTCCTACGGAGAGTTTTCAGTGTGCCCTTCCTCATGGCCTGCCCTATGGACTTCAGATTGGCCTAACCAGCCCTTACAATTGTATAAGCCAGTTCTTTGCACTAAATTTCTTCACACACACACACACACACACACATACACATATATACACTACTATATACATATACTATATATACAACAGTATCATATATTCTATCAGTTCTGTTTCTCTGATAGAATTTTCACTAATATATTAGCCTTCAAAGCCCTGCTAGACCCCTGAACTTAGAAGCTCCTTAACTTTGGACCAAAGCTCTTCCAGAGAGGAGCACACGTAGGAACTCTTTGGATGTCTCCAATTTACAGTGGCTTTACAGCATCCATAAAAAGCAGATAGGTGGTGAAGATCATGCTTCCTTTGTGCCAGGAGAAACTAAGCACAAGACGGTTTAACAGCTTTACAAGATAACACAGTGGGACCGATTATCAGGTATCCTATCTCCCAGGCCAGGGCTCCCCAGCAGATCAAATCTGAAGCATCAGTAATTTATATTGATGAGAAGAAAAGGCTGCTGTAGATGATTGAACTTGGCCAATTAACAAGTAAACAAACATGCAATTGCAAGCCAGAGCCTTGGCTAACCCAATGTACTCTGCTCATTTAATTTGACATGAGTCATTTAGTTTTAATTAGGACAATGCTTCATGGTATGTTAGTAGGAGTCCTGTAGTATACATTGTGGAAATAATGAAGGCTTAGCAATGAGACCTGTTTCAGCACTCTGCTATTAAACCTTCACTGAGAAGGGAGGTGAGGCTGTCAGGCTCTTTGTAGAAATGATTGGGCTTAGAAATTAGCACTGTTAGAAAGAGGTAGGTGAGACAGAGTCTGGCAAAGCCCCCAGACTCGTGCAAACCCTGCAACACTCAGCTCATGGGCCTAAGGACCAAGCCCACTGCTGAACCCCAGGATCACTCAGCTCTGCAGATCTGAATAAGGCCTGGAACCACCCCCCCACAACACACACACACACACACACACACACACACACACACACACACACACAGAGCCCAGTAGCTAAGAGGGCAGGATGGACGCTGCTCGGGAGAACACTGAAGCAGTGACCAGAGGGAAAATGTCCCAACTCAGATCCTAGTTCATCATATTTAAGCTCCACTAACCTGAACCTTCCTTGGGAGACCATTTGTCTTAGTAGGAGTTGAATCAAGATTCAGACCTCACTTTCTCAGTAGGCAGATGAGAACGGAGTCTCTGTCTTTCTTCTGTCTTCTTAAGTGTGCTCAGTCAAGTCACTTCATCACAAGATGGTTCTGTTCATGCTCAGAGTTAGATAGCAACATTTGCTTCCCTCTCCCTCACTCACCCAATTTCAACTTAAATTGCACATTTATAGTCTTTATTTTTATCCTTTATTGCCCTCTTTCCAGCCAGACACTAGGGTATCTCCAACCCCCTGGCTTTCCCCTAAGAAACTAGCATCATTTATCCTCAGCAGAGATGCATCCCTATCACTGTTCACTCCCTATCATTTGCAATGTTAACCTTCCTTCTCTCATTTGTGGAACAAGAAGGTTGTCTCTTAAAGCAGTTTCAGGTATCATTGAATAAGTAGAAGATATTTGCCTGGGGCAGGAGACAACTCTTCCCACATCCAAAGTCACCAGCATGTTACAGAACATGCACCAAATTGAGAGACATAAGGAATATGGTCTAGGCCAGCTCTTACTGTCAACTCTAAAGTCTTGGATAAGTCATTCACTTCTTGACCTCAGTTTCCCTTTTATCAAAAGAAAAGGTTAGACTAGACCTTTTCCAAGATGCCAAAGGAGAAAAAGCTCATTTCCCCAAGGCCATCTCTTCTATACTTACCATGCCACTACCCTTGCCCTGGGTCTCTCTCTTTCTCTATCCTTCCCTCCCTCCCATTTTGCTTCTCTTCTTCCCTATTCTTCTCCATCCCTGCCTCCCTCCCCCCTCTCTCTTCCTTTCCCCACTCCCTCCCCACCCGTTGTCTCTCCCTCAGAATTCAGTGAGTTGCCACCAAGGCAGACAATCCATAAATCTATATCTCCATATTTCTACAGCACCATCCTGTGGTACCTAAGTTGCTCAACCAGTGAAAATAGTCCCAGAACCTCTCAGCATGAAAATAAGGAGGAACATTGCCAGGGCATCAAATACTATAATGGGAATGTTTTAAAAGAGTCCACAAGTGCTCGCTTCGGCAGCACATATACTAAAAGAGTCCACAAATATTCAGGCCCCTTCAAGGTGAAAAAAATACGGAACTTCCAACTCTTGGGAATAAAATTTGGAGCCCTGGACAGTGAATATATGTCGGTCGCAGTGGTGGAATTGGTGTGTAGAGCACCTTGATTGATTCATGTGTTTTGTGAACTAATATTAACATTACTAAGTGCATGGCATCAAGTTCAGTGTTGCTAATGACTAAGACACCATTTCTGGTTCCTCTCCTTCCAGGGGTCCCACATTCTCTGCCAAGTCCTTGAAGTCAAGTCAATTTCACTTCCAGACATAAGTGATCATATTCCTCACATTCTCCCTTCAGCCTGCTATAATGACCATAGACAGTCCAGAACATACAGACTCAGCACCCCAGGTCCCATAGTGATAAGCATGTGGAGAAGAATCCCTTATTGTCCCACAATGGACATGTAACAAAAACAAAACAAAAAAAAAAGCTCTGAGATATTGGGGTTGTTTGTTATTGCGGTTTCACCTAGTGTAGTCAACTGATACACTTCCTCTGCTAAAATAGCAACCTCCCTCACACTAATACCTTAGTAGGCTTTGTTTTCTTCATCAGACTAATCACCACCTGATAAACTTCACTAGTTATTATCTGTCTGTCTCCTTCCTCTAAAATGTAAACCATAGGACTTTGTTTGGTTGACTACTAATTCTCAGCACCTAGAGCAGCACCTGGTTAATAGCAGATGCTAAAATTCTTTATTGAAAAGATGAATGAATAAATGAGCTCATAACAACCAACAGGACCTAGGCACATTCTCAGGAATTGTGTATGGGCAATTCTGAGGAAGTGAAAGATAAAACAATTCACCAAGTTCACCCAGCTTAAGTCATGAGGTAAGTTGTGAAGGCATTTTGACTCCAAGCCCAAGCACTTGACCACTCTGCCATGCCACTTCCCAGTATTAAGGGGGCTTAGTAGGGAAATACAGGAGAGGCCATCCAAGCACAGGCCAGAGGCTAGAGAGAGCCAGGGAACCTACATAAGTATTAGCTATGGCTGGAGCTGAGAGTGACAACGAATAAACTACACAGGATAACAGGGAAAATTAGAAACTTTGCTTGGCTATGTAAAAATAATACTAATTACAGTCATTTATGTGAATTGCTTACCATTTCTGCCTAATTACCAGGCAGCACAACAATTAGATAGATCTTTAACTAATGTCAACATAACTTTGTTGTAAGTTTTATTTGATTATAACTGTAAAAGCTAAAAACAAGAGTTTAATCCAACAATGAATTGGTTGTTCATGAGGACTAATTCTCAGATGGCCCAGAATTTAAAATTAAAAAGAAGCTACCCAGTCCTTACTGGTTATTATCTGTACTATTTAGTGATCTTCCAGGAATAAGTGCTTCATCTGGACTAGAAGCTCCTTGAGGCAGGTACTATCTAATTTTTTTTTTTTGAGAGAGAGAGAGAGAGAGAGAGAGAGAGAAAACATGAGTGGGGGAGGGGCAGTGAGATTGGAGACACAGAATCCGAAGCAGGTTCCAGTCTCTGAGCTGTCAGCACAGAGCCCAATGCAGAGCTCAAACCCACAAACCCATGAGATCATGACCTGAGCTGAAGTCAGATGCTCAACTGACTGAGCCACCCAGGTGCCCCCTATCTTATTTTTCATGGTATCATTATCCCTTCCCCACCTGGAGCCCAGCGCAGCCCTGAATGGGTGGTGGGGTGGCTTCTATGCCAGTGTCCATCTGCTGGTGCTCTCTCTCTAGAAGAGACAGTCCTGGCTCACGTGTCTTAGTCTCTTCTCACTGTCTGGAGGCTGAAGATGTAAGATTGGCTAGAAGATGCCATGTCTATACCAGCTACAAACAGTGGCACAAGCATTTCCTAAAACCCTGTAATAGGCTTTCAGAAAAGGCGAGGTGAGGGTGGGAGACAGCACTTAGTGGCCTAGAGCTAGCTGAGAAGAACCATTGCAATGTTATAATAGAAAGTGCCAGCCATTCCCCAGTATCCATATTTTCCTTTGAAAGGGACAGAGTTCTAGCCAGGCACATGGGCATCCCAGATGAAAGCCTTATTGCCAGGCTCCTTTACAGCTAGATGTGGCCAGTAGGAAGTCATTAGAAGTGATATATTCAAATTCAAGACCATGCACTAAAGAGAGAAGAAATGAACCTGCCTCCTGGGCCTCCGACTGTCACAGGGCTCCTTCTGACTTTGGAGAGCTTGCCTTGCTGGAAGCCCTGTCCTCTCTCCTCCTCTGTGCTTGACCTAATCCTCCCCTTCTCCTGTTTTTTTCCCTCCTATAATTTAAAACTTTTTAAAGAACTACATTGGCCCAAGCAGTCACCAACGACTCCTTGTGTTCCTCTCTCAGGTGAAAAAGTTCTCTGGGTTTATTCTAAGTGCTTTTCCCCCCATGGGCATCACTTCAGGTCAGTCCTCCTCTGCCACCCTTTCCGGTTCTACGGCAGATTCGCCATGTGTCCCGGAATGCAAGTATTGAAATGCCAGAACAGCACAACGGAGCCTAGATGGTCAGAACCGTGGGGTTGCAGAATCGTACCACCGTAGAGCAACACCGCCATGCACGTGCAATAGATGTAAATCACCGTGAGAGCACAGAAAATAGTACAATGTGGTAAAATTCTTAGGAAGTGATTTTGAGTATTCATTACTTCTGTTTTTAATATACTTTATCCCCTTTCAAGTTTATATAATTTAAGTTTTAATGAGGACTGTATTTAACAGCCAGCTCTCAAAATTTCTGAAGATTTGTGCCAGCTCCAGCTTTGGGTCTTTGTTAGAATAGCAAAATCTGCATCCTAACTAATACAAAGGTAATGGAAGAAGTGGGAAATGGGTTGAGCTCATGTTTTCAGATGTATGGGATACATAACTCGGCCCGTGGATGACCTGGGTTACCTGAAAAATGATGTTGCTCCAGGGATAACTTTGAACAAAAAAATTCTACAACTTCTATCAGTTATTATTTGAAAAAAATTCTTGTAACCTAACTCCAACTTGAAGATACCCCTGTCTGTGGAGAGCTGCTCTTCCACATGGTTGTTAAGGGCCCTTCTGCTCCAAAGCCCAGTGTTCCTACATAGCTCACTTGAGCATTCCTGCCTCCTCCCCACCTGCTTCTCTTGGGACCTTCTCTTACCAGTGTAAGGGCCAAGAGGACATTGCTCTGGTGAGCGGCATAGGGCCTGACCTAACCTCTTACTTTTACAAAACACAAGCTGAATGGCAAGTATTAGCCATTCATTCAACAAAGGAGCACAGATTAAGTGGAACAAAACATGTCTCAGAATAACGTGTTTAGTAGAAACCTATGTTGTTACCAGTAAGAAAGGAAGTGAGGAAGGAAGGAAGGAAGGAAGAAAGGAAGGAAGATCTATAGTCTCATTCTATTAGACTTTAGGAACACAAAAAGGTAATTCAGAATCATCCCGTTTTTAAGAATCTTATACCTAGCCGTAAAGACAGATGAATAACTAAGTACAATTCACTAGGTTTGCTCTATGATAGAGACAAATAGCCCTGGCAATGCTTCTTCTGTTGATAGAGAAGGTGGCAAACAGGCATGGAGAGGAAGTATGTGGGGGGGAAAGCAGACTTATGCTCACCTCCCAGCTCTACAGCTCACAGACATGAGATCTTGAACAAATTACACAACTCCTCTAAGTCCTATTCCTCATCCTGGTACCTTGATGGGTCAGTCAGTGCTCAATTACCATTAAACACATGGGGAAATGAAAGATGGAGAAAGATGAATGATTCATCCAAGACAAACTATAATGGATGACAAATCCAGAATTCCAAACCATGGATGTGATCCCAGAGTGCTTTGAACACTGTAAGAACATTGAGCTTTCTAGGTGCTCATTAAACACTTGTTGAATTAAGACTGAATTTCTGGGAAATTTCATATGTTCCCATACCTCCTCACCTTCCCCCTTTAACTAGGCCAATCACTGCCTCTTGGCATATAGTCCCTCCCTCGATGTCCTGCCTGCTAATTCCCTGTGGTGTATTCAATAAATTTCTATCTCCTTTAAAAAAAAAAAAAAAAAGACTGAATTTCCAATTTAAAGTAAATTATTTAAAAAAAAATTTTTTTTACATTTATATATTTTTGAGAGACAGAGTGAGAGAGAGCACTAGCAAGGGAGGGGCAGAGAGAGAAGGAGACACAGAATTCGAAGCAGCCTCCAGGCTCTGAACAAGCATTCAGCACAGAGCCCAACTCAGGACCCAAACCCACAAACATTGAGATCATGACCTAAGCTGAAGTCAACCGACTGAGCTACCCAGCTGCCCCTAAACTCAATTCTTTAATCATAGACTCCTTTAAAATTAAAATACATTGTGGGGCGCCTGGGTGGCTCAGTCAGTTAAGCGTCGGACTTCGGCTCAGGTCATGATCTCACAGTTCATGAGTTCAAGCCCCGCATCTGGCTCTATGCTGACAGCTCAGAGCCTGGAGCCTGTTTCAGATTCTGTGTCTCCCTCTCTCTCTGCCCCTTCCCTGCTCATGCTGTCTCTGTCTCAAAAATAAATAAACATTTAAAAAAATTAAAAAAAAAAACCCTAAAATACATTGAAAAGAATAAATCATTAACCATAACAGGAAGGGCAAGATAGAGAGGCCAATGGATTTCCCAAGATGTCACAACAGGTGGGACTAGCACCCAGGTCTCCCACCTCCTATCATACCACCCCCTTCCCCCAGGTTCAGAGGTCCCCTCGTGCTCTCCCCTGGACAGCACGTGTCCCCTTTCTCTAGACTGTAACATTAATGATCACTCATCAAATCTATACTGCTTGAGCTTTCAAGATGTCATTTGCCCCTTATTTTCCTCCCACCTCTGTCAGCTCCCTCCATCTCCTGTCTGGGCAGCTTCTTCTGTACCCATGTGGTATTTTCTGTGGCTTTCAAGTAACCTTGGAATTCCTTTTGCCTCTGGAAAGCTAGGTCAGGCCAGGGTGGGTGCTAGAGTGAATACTTGGAAGAGCTAGTTCAGGTCACCAGAATAGAAAAGGTTCCACTGATAATAATAGACCATTCACTGTGTTGAACTGTATTCTTTCCTTATACTATTTAACTGAATTTTCTGAATAATCTTATGAGATAGACTTCTCCTGCTTCACAGATGAGAAAACTATCACTAAAAAAACAAAAAACAAAAAACAAAAAACCTTAGAGAAGTGGTCCAAAGTCACATAGACAGTAAGGGATAGAGCCAGGATTTGAACTCCTGAGGCCAAGATTTACCCACTGTGCAGTGTTGCCTGGACAGGAACAGGACATATAGCATACCCACCAGGCTGAATCCTCTCAGCAATAGTGACAGTCCTCAGTTTGACATAAACCTACCAGATGAAGAAAATAAATCTGCGTACATATTTCCCTTCTTACATTAACATTCAAGTTCAGTTTGTGGCCCACACCCTGTGCAATTGGTTCTAGAGTCTATAACAATGTTCCTAGACTCTTGCTTCTTGTTTTAATTTGAAAATTAGTCAACTGCTTCCATGTGCCGTTGATCATATTGGGCTTTCCATTTTTCTCTGGGCATTTTTCTCCACAGTCTCAAATGCCCCTTTAAAGTCTTCAAGATGGTTTTGCAAACATCCAGGCCCAAACCCCACACTTCCTGAGATTTCACTACATCCATGTCAGTAACTCATCACTCTGATATGTTAAGTCCATCAATTCCATACCCTGAAAAACCTCTCCAAAGCCAGCTGATCCTGTCCCATGGCTTCCTCTCTTTTCCAAAGTCACAACCTTCAACAGGGAGGAGGGAGGAAGACACCTCATGAGCCCTCAATTCCTTCTATTTCTTACTCAAAATGTCAAAGTCTGGGGAGACAAGCTCAAGGTTTGTTTTTTACCCTGGACTAGATTATTTTTCCTGTGTGAATCAGCAGAAGTGGGCAGTCATGGGAGACTTGAACAGCATGCTAACCCTGTCTCATAACAAATTAAAAGAGATGATGGAAATGAGTGTTTTTTAAGTAATAGAGTGCTAGTAAGATATTAGACGATAAGGGTTATTTCACATGAGCTGTGCAGGAGGATGGTGGCATATCTCCTTTTTAGTCCAGTCTAATCAGATACAGCTGACTTTATATCTTAAAAGGAGGGGTCACCAATCCCCATAACCCTACCTCCAAGGAGCCCACCAGGATACATCTTACCTTCCAGATAGTGCCTGCAGACACTGTTCTGCTGGGGGATCATCTGTTCAGCCAGGTAGACTAAACTTATCTTGGACGCACCTTTGTTTTCTCTGATTTGTCACTCTGAGGCCCCTAGGTTCCTATTATATCAAAAAAGGCCTACCCCTCCCACCACTAGTTAAATGGCCAAGACCTTCCCACACAAGGGCTTCTTGCCTAGTAACTTTGCTTCACGGGTTTGCAATAACAAATACAGTTAACATTTATTAAACAATGGACACATCTGATTTCATTTAATCCTTGCTCCTATGCTCTGATGTCATTAATACGTTACACTTTGGGAAGTGGAGGCAGAGGGACATTAACTGCCTTTATTAAGTTCCAAGCTAGTAAGTGAGACAACTGAGGTTTGAACCAATGACTGTATCATGCAAAAGCTCATTCTCTTAACCATTTTGTTATCCCCCTTATAACTTCAGAGCTAATAATACAAGTGGTTTACAACTAACTAAAAACTGAGTCCCCTAACCTTTATTCTAAGAAGACCAGATAAGGAACCAAGCTGCCTTGCTCAAGCTACAAGCCCTACTTAGGTTTCTCATGTAACATTTGCTGCTTCTCAGACTGTGAAGTACCTGGGAATCACCTGGAGATCTGGTGCAGATGCAGGTTCTGATTCTATTCTAGATATGGTGACCCTGAGAGTTACATATCTAACAAGCTCCCAGGTACTGCTATGCTGCTGGTCTAAGTACCACACTCTGAGTATGAGGCCCTAGAAGCCTGGTGTACTGACTCAACTGACCATGAACTGTTGATCAAACCATCCACCAAGGAGGCCAGCTGGGGAGGGGCTTTCTGGGCTGGAGGAACAGCAAGAGCAAAGGAATAGAATTCTCAGCGTGGATGGTGCAGTCCAGTGATGTCAGGGCTGGTACCCAAGGCACATGGAAGAATGCAGTAGAACACAAGTCCTGGAAAACAAGTCTGGAAGGAAAATTTTAACTGAGAAGAGACTTGACTATGATGCTAAGACATTAAAGAGTCAAATTTACACTCTTTTTAACCACACCTTTTTTATGGTGAAATTACCCATTTCCAGCTTCTTAATACTGATTCTCCTTTTTAGAAATAAGATGTGAAGTCTCAGAATTCTCTTTTTATCCCCTAAATTGCCTTTCATCTGGCCATCTTCAGTAAGGAGTAGAGAATGAGAAACACCAGAGTTCTCTGAAAGGGAAGTGGTAGGACTCAGTCTGTGTCACAGGCATTAGTATTGGTGGATTGGAGATAGGGAGATGTGTTAGGAGGTTGTCCCAATAGTCCACGGGTAGAATGATGATGTTGTAACAAAGATGATGACTGTGAGATTGGATGGAAAGGGGGGAGGCATTCTGGAAGCAATCAGTCAGACTGTGTTCTCATTGCCACCCCTCTGCCCCATCCTCTGGCTCTCTTTGCCCCATGCTGTCCTTCAGAAGACAGACCCCTGTGGACTGCATTATCCAGGCAACGTTTCCTTCTGCTTCCAGTTGAGCTCAGCCAATGAAAGGCACTAGTAGGAGATTGGAGAGGGAAGAATGGAGGAAAGAGGTCAGGGAATTTCTTTCCATACCCCCTAACCCTACACTTCCTACCTAACCAAGGTTTTGCAGTGGCTGCATTCATGTATGACTGAAGATTTAACTGGACAGTCTCTTTTCCATTATGCTTGCTGGGCCCTGCACCCTGTACGGTTGGGATGCTATCCTATAGGATGAAGTGGCCAATATATGGTATTATTTCCCCTAAAGTCAGATAAGCCAGGTCCCAGAGCCAAGAGGCAAAGGTGAGAATGACCCCTCTTACTACCTAATACCACACTTTAGGGATTTTCTTTTACTTCCTTTGGTTCAGTGACTGACAAATGGTGCTCATGCCATGTTTCCCTTGGCCTACCTGAATCCCCCCACAGGTGCAGCAGGCAGGTCCCAGCATGCTGTAAGCTTCTTCTCTGCCAAAGGACTTTCTCCAGCATTGAGGGAGCTTGCTCCACCACAGATGGCCTAGAAGACAAGGAAAAGTTACTCTCCAGATGGAAACCCTCTGCCAGTGGGGACAGGAGTAAAGCCCCAGTCTCCCTGTTCATTGGTAGGATGATGATTCTTAAATGTATTCCACATAATTTGTCAGAAAGTCTCCAGTAGGACCAAACCCAATGACCCATAGTAATCTGCTCATTAATTCACCCTTTATTGGCTTTTCTCCCTTCCTTGTGTCCCTTCCCCATGCCCTCACTCCTGTTTTCTGAGATCACCTTTGAAATAAACTACTTGCACCCAGGTCCCTGTCCCAAGGTTGGTTTTAGAGGAAACCAGACTAAGAGAGTACATTTGGAGCAAGGCTTCCTGTAGAGAACACAGTCTGAGATACATTCAGCTGGAAGCTGAGTCCACCCCCAGTCACTTAGGGCTCTTCCTTCTGCTAAATGGACAGAGGGTGGAGGTGCTATATGCACAGGAGGTACCTATGTGGGCAAACACTGCATTCCCTTCTTCTCCCAGACCACTGAGAGTGTCCATTGGCTCCTCCGTGCCTGAGCCTCAGCAATAGCAGTAGTTAGTGATCAATCATTAGATACAATTTATTTAAAGACATTACTGGCTATGCAAGCCATGTACCTATTTGTTCTTTGATCCATTCCCTGCCCTTTCCCTGCTTTGTTTTGTATCACAGAAGACCCATTTCCCAGGCTCCTTTGCCTTCTAGCAGTCTCAGCCAATGGGGGCACTGGTACATCATTGTAGGGTGAGAGGAAAGGAAAACCCCGGGTATTTCTCCTCTTCTCTCTCTTCTGTGAATGGCATCTCCAGCCATTCTTTGTCTCCCCATGACTCTAGCTCCCCACTGACATTCCTCCCTCCATGGTCCCAGCTCCCAGGGAAAGCCGTGGCTTCTAAACTCTGATAAGATGTCCCCCCTCCCTGGGTCCCAGGGGGCAGGAGCTTCCTGCTGTGGTGGTCCCCAAGCTCCCCCATGCTGTTTGTCACTTTAGCTCTTCAATTGCCTGTAAAATTAAATACCCTCTGTTTAAAAACTAAGAGTGGCTTCTGTTTTCCTGATAAAGTGACTTGTCCAAGATCACATGACTAGTAAGTGGCAGAGCAGAATCAAACCAGTTCTGCTGACCCCAAAGCCCTCCATACTATCCCCCACCATGCTATACTGCCACCCTAATTGTTTCAGAGGACACCAGGCCTAGACATCTCACCAAAGCTTCTGTGTCCCAGTGGAACTGTGTACCTGTCCTGAGAGTCAGAGTTTTCATATTTGGATTCAAAGGTTATTGTGTTGTTGACCCGATTTGCCTGGATCAGGGCTCACTTAGGACCTAAAACACAGCAATTACCAGGCCTGGAAGAAAGACCTCTTTATTTTTGTTCATTTTCTCATTTTGTTTATTTGTAGGCAAGAAAATCTAAAGTCAATTTAAAAGACCCCTGCCTTACCCAGTCACGTACAAATACATCAAAATCCTCTGAGTTTGAAAGAGAACTTACTTACCCAAGACCTGGAGTACAGAAAAGACTCTGTTTCAGCCAGCGTGCCCACTGGAACTCAAGGCCCACTCCATTCCACTGTCTCTGGAAGATTACATAACAGCCCCCAAGGACCCCGCCATAATTGGCTTGGGTGTAGCTCTTTCTCTCCAATTCTCTTGCTGGGTGGAAATGATGAGAAACAGCACGTTCCCAGCTCCTCTCAGGTGGCTCAATGTGAACCCAGACCTGAAGTGCACCACACTGTGGAATAATGAGATTTCATCTAACTGAGAAGAGGTTATATAACTGGAAATCAGTCCATTAGCTATAACAAAACAATCGGGGAGGGTCAGAAAGATAGCTCTGTTTTGAGCTATTCTGTTCTGAGGGGGGTGGGGGGGAGATTAACAGCCCACTAAAGATGCAATTCTAAATTATTCAACTTGACTGTCCCCTTAGCAGTGCCAGGAGGCCGGGGGTGGGGTTGGGGGGGGGGGGTTGATCTGAGGAAGAGCTTTTCTTTCTCCACTTCTCAGAAGCTCTCCTGCTCTCCTCAAACCAAGCCAAGGCCTTGTCTTTCTACTCACTGCTCTAACCTCTGGATCAGTTATTATCAGCACTGCTGGCCATCAAATATTTCTATCTGGGGGCGCCTGGGTGGCGCAGTCGGTTAAGCGTCCGACTTCAGCCAGGTCACGATCTCGCGGTCCGTGAGTTCGAGCCCCGCGTCGGGCTCTGGGCTGATGGCTCAGAGCCTGGAGCCTGTTTCCGATTCTGTGTCTCCCTCTCTCTCTGCCCCTCCCCCGTTCATGCTATGTCTCTCTCTGTCCCAAAAATAAATTAAAAACGTTGAAAAAAAAATTTAAAAAAAAAAAAAAAAAAAAAAAATATTTCTATCTGACTCAGAAGGGGATGTAGGAAATGGTCATAAAGTGTTCATGCCTACATTGGGGAGAGAGAGAGAGAGAGAGAGAGAGAGAGAGAGAGAGAGAGATAATGAATGAGGGAACAAGAAAGCTCTCTGTGTCTTAACAGCAGCGCAGAAACAAATAATGAGCTTTATTCACCAACCTGACAAGGGAATGAGCTTTGGTACAAAAGCCCACATCCAAACCAGTTGTTACCATAACTCTGTCAGAGCAGGTGGATGACAAAGGATTACCTCACACACATACTTGCTCACTCTCCACAGACAAAAGTGAAAATTAACACAGGCAAAAAAGACAAATCAATACTATCAGTAAGTACCATGGCTAGTTAGATATTAAAATCTCCAGAGAATGTTTTTAAAGTTTATTCCCAGTTCCAGTCCCCAGAAACTGGGCCTCCGTAGTGTGGGGTGGAGCTTGGAAGCCACGTGCAGGCCAGTCAGCCTGGCTCTGGGCTGAGCTCAGGTAACCACCAAAATCCCCCCAGCAAGGCTCGCCTGGGAACCCTGTCTCCTTCAATCACATAAAGGTGAGTCCTTCAGCTCCATCCACATCCAGTGCAGGTGGTTGCAAGAATTGAGAAAGAACACCACAAGACGAGGAAACCTCATTTGAGATTTCAAGATTTACACATTTTATGTATCAAGCACTTATGTAGCATGTCTGTATTCCAGGTGCTGTTCTAAACACTTTACAAATGTTAATACGTGTCATTAATGCAACCCTTATACCAATTCTCTGGGGCAGGTACTATTATTATCACCTCATTTACAAAGAGGGAAGTGAGGCACACAGGGGTCAGTGATTTGCATAACATCATGCAGTTAAGTGCTGGAGCCAGGGTCTCAACCCAGAGAGCCTGAGTTTAGAATACACACACACACACACACACACACACACACATACACACACGTGTGTGTTTGTTGCACACAGGCTATTTGAAAACTTGTGTTCACCAAAACTCCTTGAGACAAGGCTGGCATATTAGTCACTCAAAGCACAGTAAACATCACTGGATCGAGGACCTGCTCTATGCCAGGCTCTGAGGTAGATATTTTCACATTGATTTCCACATTGGCCCTCAACAACCCTGCCTCAAACATGCCTCATTCTCTTTCCTTCTCCCTCCTGGAGAGGTGACAAGTCTCAGACTAGTAGATATTCGCAGGCACATCCCTGCCACACTTTTCAGACTGCTTCTGCCTTCCACCTTGTGGGATCCTTTGAGACATCTTCCTTGATAGGAGGAAAGAAGGGGTAATGGGAGGTCCTAAGACAAGAGAGGAATGGAGATGCTGGCCTGAGTCAGAGCCTGAAGATTTCTTGGGGATCCCAAGTGACACCTGGCTGCAGCATCCTCAGCAAACCCAGGCATGTTGACTCACCTCTGCTCCACCTCTTGCTTCTTGGTAACCACTGTGCTTTTACTATAAACAGATCCTTCTATAGGATGAGGCAAAGGAGCCTCTGAGCAATCATGCATGGGTGAATCTATAGTTACACTTGTCCCCAGCTCAAATGCTACCATGGTGACTTTTGTCATCAAAATAAAGTCTAGAATCTCCTTCTAGACTTCCAGGCATTCCCTGGCCATGCAACAGTCTCAACACACTCTCAGCCCTCTCCATCCCAATATCCCATTATGGCCTCCTAACTGGTCACCCAGTTTCTATTTATGCTCCCTCCTCCCCCCTGCCATCTATTCTCAATGTAGCACCAGTGCAATCCTGCTGAAACAGAAGTCAGACCATGCCTTTCTTCTGCTCCAGCCCTCTGGGGTAAGCAGGATTCTAAAACGGTCCCAACATTCCTGCCCCTGCTGTAGGTGGACCTGGTTTAATCAGGTGGGCCCCTTTAAAAGAAGGTCCAGAGGTCAGAGACCGAGGAAGTCAAAGCAGCAGAGATGCCCTCAAAAACAGCCATGCTATGGAGAGGGCCATGTGGCAGGGAATAGCAAGTTGTCTCTGGGAGCTGAGAACGACTTCAGGCTAAAAGGGAACAAGAAAGTGGGGATCTCAGTCCTACAACTATAATTCAACTATTACTCAACAATGACACAACTATCATTCTGCCAATAATCATGAACTTGAATGAACTTGAAAAAGGATCCCAAAACCTCATATGAGGTTGCAACTCCAGCTGACACCTTGATTCACCCTAGTGAGATCCTGAGTAGAGGACCCACTGAAAACATGCCAGAATCCTGACCTTTGGAAATGGTGAGATAATAAATTTATGCTCTTTTAAGCCACTAAGTTTGTGGTTAATTTGTTACACAGCAAAAGAAAATTAATATACCTTCCAATGCTTCTCCCCTTCACTCAAAATAAAAGAAAAAGTTTGAACCCAACCACTATTATTTTTGCTTTAGTTCACTCTGAGCCAACCACATAGACCAGGCATACACATACCTCAGAGCCTTTGTACCTTCTGTTACTTCTGCCTGTGTGTTCTTCCCAAAAGATCTACATGGTTCCCTATCTTACTTCTTGGGAACCAGTCATTGCACCCACTGTGTGACTAGATGCACCCATGCTGACCCTCTGTATCATTCTTCTTTGATTTTTTTTCTTCCCCAAAGCTCCCTATACCTGCTAATATACCATAAACTCACTTATTTACGTATTGTTTGTCTCTGCCTATAAGAATAGAAGCTCCATGAGGGAGGGATTGTTTTTATCTCTTCTGTTCACTGCTGCATCCCAAGCAACAAGTAGATACCCATTACTTATGTGCTGAATGAATAAGTCCCCATTAGTCCCAAACATTCTCAGTTGTATAGACATTATGTACTTTTCAAGGCCTAGAAGTCCTACTTTTTTTATGGAGCCTTCCTTTCTCCAACCTCATATACCTCCAACCTCCTAAAATATCAAGTGAGTGCCACAGTACTCATTTAGCAGCCAATTATACCCAGAAGTTTTTATGGAGCTGAATAATTATTTTCCAGATTTAAGTCTCTTGTCTTTCTCATTTCTTTCCCCCAGTCCCACCGTGCACTAAGCAGTGGGCTTCTTGAGGGCCATTTATTTATTTAAAAAATAAATGTCCTCATCCGGATGGCCAACAGGCACATGAAAAGATGCTCAATGTCGCTCCTCATCAGGGAAATACAAATCAAAACCACACTCAGATATCACCTCACGCCAGTCAGAGTGGCCAAAATGAACAAATCAGGAGACTATAGATGCTGGCGAGGATGTGGAGAAATGGGAACCCTCTTGCACTGTTGGTGGGAATGCAAATTGGTGCAGCCGCTCTGGAAAGCAGTGTGGAGGTTCCTCAGAAAATTAAAAATAGACCTACCCTATGACCCAGCAATAGCACTGCTAGGAATTTATCCAAGGGATACAGGAGTACTGATGCATAGGGGCACTTGTACCCCAATGTTTATAGCAGCACTCTCAACAATAGCCAAATTGTGGAAAGAGCCTAAATGTCCATCAACTGATGAATGGATAAAGAAATTGTGGTTTATATACACAATGGAGTACTACGTGGCAATGAGAAAGAATGAAATATGGCCCTTTGTAGCAACATGGATGGAACTGGAGAATGTTATGCTAAGTGAAATAAGCCATACAGAGAAAGACAGATACCAAAATGTTTCACTCTTATGTGGATCCTGAGAAACTTAACAGAAACCCATGGGGGAGGGGAAGGAAAAAAAAGAGGTCAGAGTGGAAGAGAGCCAAAGCATAAGAGACTCTTAAAAACTGAGAACAGGGGCACCTGGGTGGCGCAGTCGGTTAAGCGTCCGACTTCAGCCAGGTCACGATCTCACGGTCCGTGAGTTCGAGCCCCGCGTCAGGCTCTGGGCTGATGGCTCGGAGCCTGGAGCCTGTTTCCGATTCTGTGTCTCCCTCTCTCTCTGCCCCTCCCCCGTTCATGCTCTGTCTCTCTCTGTCCCAAAAATAAAAAAAATTAAAAAAAAAAAAACGTTGAAAAAAAAAAAACTGAGAACAAACTGAGGGTTGATGGGGAGTGGGAGGGAGGGGAGGGTGGGTGATGGGTATTGAGGAGGGCACCTTTTGGGATGAGCACTGGGTGTTGTATAGAAACCAATTTGACAATAAACTTCATATATTGAAAAAATAAATAAATAAATAATAAAAATTTAAAAATAAAATAAATGTCCTTCATTTATTTAAAAAATAATGTATAGAACACCTAGAAAGTGCCAGGTTTTGATCTCAGGACTGGGGATGCTAGACACAGTCCATGAGCCTGTGGAATTTGCAGTCTAGCAGGGAGGGAGAGGGTGGAAGAAGTACACTGTTGTAGTGGGTTCCATAAGGCCAAGGTGCAGAGCTGAGCAAAGTTGTTCATAAAGTACCTGTTGATTGGTTGATTGATAGTTTGAAAATGGTTGAGATCTTTGTATCTCTTGGTGGAATGGGAATGGAAGGGGTGGTGAGAGTTGAGAGGGCAATGGGGAATGGATAATATATTAGTCAGCATTCGCCAGAGAAGCAGAACCAATAGGACATATAGAGAGAGAAAGTGTGTGAAATATTAATCATAAGGAATTGACTTATGCCATTATGAAAGCTCAGAAATGCCATGATCTGCTGTCTGCAAGTTGGAGGCCCAAGAAAGTCATGGTGCAATTCTAGTCCAACTTAAAGACCTGAGACAATGGTTTAAGTCCCAGTCTGAATTCAAAGACCCAAGAACTGGAAGCACTGCTGCCTGAGGGCAGGAGAAGATGGATGTCCCCACTGGAGCAGAGAGAAAATTCACCCTTCCTCCACCTTTTTGTTCTATTCAGTCCTCAAAGGATTAGATGATGCCCACCACAAGAGTGAGAGCAATCTTCTTTTTTCAGTGTATGGATTCAAGTGCTAATCTCTTCCAGAAACAACAAGCATTCTAGGCATCCCTTAATCCAGTCAAGGGGACACATAAAACTGACCATCACAACATTAACGAGAAGCTCATGTCCTCTACATGTTACATGAAATTCCAAGAAGTAGCCATATCCAAGATGATGAAATGATAAAGCTCTCTATATCCTAATTCATTCTGAGATCCCCAACCATGTCACCAGAATGTGGTGAGGACTTCAGGGAAGTATTTTGTTGGCACATGCTGCTAAATTTGCCATGGTTCTCATGGGCCTCTATCCCTGGGGGAGATTTACAAGTGGAAGATTAATGAGACAAATTATAGTTCAGAAGGAAAATTAATGGAACAAATTACAGTTCCCACTGCTGCAGCTGCTCTCTGAGCCTCATCCTCTATCCATTGTCTCTTTCCACCACTATCTTTTGTGGCTGTTGAGATGTCCCCTCATCTTCAGTTAGCATCTTTGCTGGTTTCATGCTGTTGGCATAAATTGGACCCTCAAGCCTGAGGGTCTGATCTCTATTCACCTTGCCCTTTCAGTTTGGGATTGCTGCACTTCTCCATTTACCATTATAGTTAAGGAAGGGAATACAAAAGAAGTGGCCAAGGTATTACCTGCCTCCCCGTCTCCATTGTGTAAGAGCAGCTCTACCTCCCGGGATAATCAGGATCAATCATCCTTGTCAAGATGGTGACTTCTCACCTGCTGATCCCTAAACACAAGGAGCCTGAAGTGTCAGGTGGCAGCTAAAGTTATAGTTCAAAGAGTTTTTTGCTGAGTCCCCTGGTAGAGAGAAATGTTCCCACTTTGGAGATGGGGACTTTTATTCTTGCAAAACCCAGAGGTGCAGGCACAAAAAGCACAAAATTTTTATGTGAGCCATTGGGAGTGATCATAAGCAGGGTTACCCCTCCATCCTTCTTAGTCCATAGACCCATGAATTCCTCCAGTTTGGGACATAGCATCATATAAAGGTCTTTGATTCAAGGTGTCTATTGCATCCTAGAGTATGACACCTCATCCTTGAAAGTATCACCTCTGAGCTGGAGCTTCAGCTGTTTCTTCAACAAGTCACCCAAAAGCTCTACCATCCTGTCAGCTTCTACATCCTGTCCAGCATGTACTATAACCAATATATTCCGTGGTGATGGATCTACTCTTATACCTCCGTTTCTGTAAAGTGGATATCCTGATCTGATGTGACGTCACATGGGATCTCATGTATATCCTCAGATAGTGGCTTGGCAGGATATGCAAACCCATGCTCAGAATGTGTATCTATTCATTTCAGAACAAATTGCTAGTCCTTTCACAGTGAAAGAGACCCAATGTAGTCAACTTGCTCCCTCAAGGAATGGTGCTAAGTTGAGGGCCAGCATTGGTTTCCCTTGCCATAAAGTTGGATATTTCATAGCAATAGTAGCTAGATTAGCTTTCACAAATGGGACCCCAGGATTTTGAGCCCAGGTTAGCCTCAGCATCTGCCACCATGGCCACCTCATTCTTCTTATCATACAGCACTATGGTGGCCAATGATAGGAGCTGACTGGCATCAACTCTCTGGGTCATTTTATCTACTAGCTTGCTTAGCATCTCTCCCATGGTAAAAGCACTCTTATGGGTGTCAGCATGTGATACAAAGATATTTACACTTATTATGTGTTCCCACATGTCCATCAATATGCCTCTACCCCAGACATCCTTGTTCTCAACATTGCAATCTTTCCCCTTTTAGGTCACTGATCAGTTAGATTATTTGCCACTACCTGTAAGTCCATATATATCCTGGAGCTACTTCTCTTTCCACACAGAGTGGATAACCAGATGTAACAGTGGAAGCTCCATCCATTGGGAGGATTTTCCCTCACCTCTGTCTTTCCAGGCTACCTCTGAGGGAGGCTGTGGTACAGCTACTGTACATATTTGAGCCCAGATACCAAGCTGATACATCTATAATCCAAGATTGGACTTCTCCTTGTCTGTCAGCTAGTCATAAAGGATTCTCTCATATGGCCATAAGTGTGACCTCAGAGGGGGACCATGGTGAAATAGTGGTAGATGATATGAAATGTGAGCTACCTGTTCATGCAGCTTACATGTGTTCTCTGGTTCTATTCATATTCAATCTGATGCACCATTTCCACCTTACAATGAACCATATCCATCCCAATTAGACATTTTGGGACTGGGAAAATGACAACAGGTGGGTCCACAAGACTCAGTAGAAGCACTGAGAGCTAGATCTTGGCCAGAACTTTATTTATTAAGTGCTCTTCCTATGCCTACTTTAACTGGAGGACCTTGGTGGTATTTCAAGCCTCTGAGTATCAATGTCCACTCAAACTCTGTGTCTAACTATCCATTAAATATTTGGTATTTTCCTTTCCCCAGAGTATAATTATCAGAGTAAATTGTTATAGATCCTTTTAGGGGGAAGGACTGGTGGAATCATTACCATGTATACTTGCAGAGATGTTACAGGGTCCTTCTTCCTGATGACATGGCCTCTCCTTCAATCAATGGGCTGTGAATCTGAAAACTAGCTCAGATCCAGAAACCAAGGGACCCTTACTTTTTGTTGGGTAGCTGTCCTGATCATCTATCCTTGGTTTCTTTTGCTGACACTAGTTGAGTAGTACCCTTGTTTGCTGCTCGTATATTTTGCCCCTAAGGGCACACTGCTCTATTAACCATGTTCACAACACTTTGTGGGTCAGATCCCCTTGGCTACCACTCCAAACTTGCCACTCACTATAATAATTGTATCCACAATAATGGTTCTGCTGTTCATTACAATTATTGCATCCAAAAATAGCTTCTGAAGTGGTAAGTACTGCCACTCGGCCTCTGCTGTGTTGGGGTCCTATTTCCTCTGCTATCAGTGAGTCTAGTTCTGTAATAGTCCCTCCTACCACCAGTTCTGGCCCACAGAGGTGAACCAACATCAATCAGTGATGTTGGTGCCTCTCTGTCAGTGCATACTTGAAATGATATCCTCATCTAGTGGGTTTCCAAGGTTCACTTGGTAGCATGTCTGTATCCCTGAGTCTTTTAATTCCTTCTCTACTATTTATGATGACCATTCTGGAATTTTGACCCCATGAAGGTAGGCCATCACTTTTTGTATGCCTCTAAGAGCCATTACAGCAGCAAGTTTACACAATCTGATTATATTATATATTTCCAAATCAATGTTTTCCCCTATTCGATCTTACATTCTGGCATTCATGATCAAGCACTCTCAGAATCTGGGGTAGTGTACTCCTCTGGCTCCTTCCAGTACGTACTGGCTAGATTTGGGAGATAGTCCGTTTCCTCCCCTTTCAAGCTAGCATGTCCCTGACTGGGTTGTTCTGTGACTTAACTCTAGTTATAGGCCCAGGGGCCAGGAGGAATCAGAGACAAACCCTGAGGGATAGGCAACACATTTTGTCCTGCAGATAAGAGGCCTCTGCATGGTCTTTAAGCAAGTGTGGGAGTGCTAGATTTTAACAGGGATAGTGGCCAAATTCTACAGGTTCAGAGAATTCAAAGGAATCTGAGAAGTTGAGTTTGGAGGACATTGACCCAGATATCCATGTGGCAAGGTCCCATCCTTTCCCAACCAGGATCTTGACCTTGGCATAGCAGACCTGCTATGTTTGGGAATTTAGCCTTCTTTGGAGATCACCCACTCTGATCATTAGGTACTGGGTCTTGGCCTCCACTTTCTCTGTGCTTCCTCTGTAGCACAACAGCCTCTTAACACAAAACAAGGAAGCTTTCACATGGTTTGAATTGGCTGTTCGCTGCTCTTAGTCTCTTTTCTTTTTCTAACATGTCATAAAGCTTAGCAATAGCCATCTGCGGAAGCAGATGATGCCCCCCCCACAAAGATTTCTGTGCCCTATTTCTCAGAACTCATGAATATGTGAACTTACATGGTAAAAAGGACTTAAAAACATGAATAAGATTAAGTACCTTGAGATGGGGAGATTATCCTGGATTACCTAGGTGGACCCAATCTAATCGTGTGAGTCCTTAAAGGCAGAAAACTTTTCAGGTTGTAGAAAACTAGAGATGACAGAATGAGAGGGACTCCTCCTACCATTACTGACTTTGAAGATGAAGGAGGGAACCATGAACCAAGGAATATAGTCAGCCACTAAGAGCTATAAAAAGCAAGGAAGCAGATTCTTCCCTAGAGACTTCAGAAAGGAATGTAATCCTGCCAAAATTTGACATGTAGGTAGATCAGTGAGACCTGGTCTGATTTCTGACCTATAGAATTTTAAGATAATAAATTTAAAGTGTATAAGCCACTAAGGTTGTGGTAATTTGTCACAGCAGCAGTAGAAAACTAATACATAATCCAGTTGTGTTTATAGCATTATTTCCCTCATATTTTTCAAATACCTGACATATAGCACCAACTAGTACATTTTCTTCTACTGATACACCATCCAATTCACCGCTAGTGAAAGGTTTTTTTTTTATTTGAGAGAGAGAAAGGAGAGCAGGAGGGGCAGAGGAAGAGAAAGAGAGAGAATTCCAAGCAGGCTCCATACCCAGTGCAGAGCCCAACACAGAGCTCAATCCCACAACCTTGAGATCATCACCTGAGCTGAAATCAAGAGTCAGACACAACCAATAGAGCCACCCAGGTGCCCCTTACCACTGGTGAAAGTTTTAACCATTGAACTTGCACCAGGGACTGTCTGTGCCTACCTATAACCAATGATGAGATTCTGATTATCAAATGGGAGGTGAATGATCCAGCTCCAAAGCCCTCTCTTAGTACCTACTTTTATGCAATGCTCCTTAAGAATCTATTGCAAGTTGGGTCATCTGGAAAACAGACTGTGAGAAAGAGTTTACTGTTCAGGAAATTTATTAGGGAGTGCTCTTGGGATCAATGCCTGTGGAAAGGAAAGAGATGGGGCAGAGTGAAAAACAGTCTGACAGCCTCAGCCATTTCTATGAGGAGCTCTAAAGCTGAAATGGTCCAAGAGAGTTGTCCCACAGTGGACCAAAAAATGTCAGGCCCTTATATCACTACCTTGATCAATTATTGAAAATGGGCCACTCTGGATGGGCATGATCTGGAAGGGGCTCTCTGCAACTGAGACTATCCATGAAGGAAATGGCAGCTGAAAACTACCTACTAACCACACTCCCAGAAGCTGATCCAACAAGGCCTTCTTTGAAGGTGGAGTTCCATGTCCACCACAGGCCCCTTTCCCTTTTAAGCAACCAGTCTTAGTGGCTTATAAGGCAAGAGATAGGAGGATTTCTGTATAAGAAAAGTGAGCCATAGTAAAGTCCTAGAGATACTGACATCTCAGGGTCTGCAAGGAAATGGGCTATATAGGGAGGCCCACCAATCAACAAATCTCTCAGACGTTCCAAAAAGATTGAATATCTTTCTCCTATATATGAAAAGTTAGCCAAGAATTACCAGACATCTGAAGAATCCTTAAACATGGCAGAGAAAATCCAAACCAAACAGGAATTTTAAAAGATATTCAGAGGTAAAAGAGACACTACAAGAAGAAGAAGAAAACATTTTTTAAAAACGATAATTGTGTCCTCAGGGAGATAAAATATATTACATTCATGAAACAAGAATACAACACTAGGAAAAAAAGTAAGATTGATTGATTCAGGGAAAAGACAGAACTTTTAAAAACACAATCAGGGAAGGGGCGCCTGGTGGCTCAGTCGGTTAAGCCTCCAACTCTTGATTTCGGCTCAGGTCATGATCTCACATTTGTGGGTTCGTGCCCTGTGTTGGGCTCTGTGTTGACAGTGCAGAGCCTGCTTGGAATCCTCTCTCTCTCTCCCTCTCTTTCCCCTCCCCAGTTCAGGCTCTTTCTCCTTCTTTCTCAAAATAAATAAATAAACTTAAAAACACACACACGGTCAAGGAATTAAAATTTCAGTGAAAGTGTTAGAAGTTAACACTGGGAAAATCTCCCAGAAAAAATGAGGAGATCATTCCAGAAGGGCCAAAATCTGAATAATGGGAACTTCCAGAGAGAGAGAATAGGAAAATTTTATTAAACACACACACACACACACACACACACACACACACACACACACACCACACAAAAAAACTTTTCCAGAACTAAAAGTTTTAAATTTCTAACTTTAGAACAGCCACTATACCCTTATCTGATGGTGTGAAAAATGACCCACAGAAAGATATCACTCAAACATAAGAACACTGAGAACAAAAACAGTATTCTGAAATCTTTCAGAGGGAAAATCAAATCGCATACTAAGAAAAGAAGTAAGAGTAGCACTGAACTTGTGTGCAACAACTTGGTAAGACAATGGAGCAATGCCTTAAAAATTTGGAAAGAAAAACTATCCAACTTAGAATGCTATACTCACCCAAAGTATAAATTAAGATCAATATTAGATATAAAACAAGAATATAAATCATGCATTCAAAACTACAATTTTACATCTTATGCATTCTTTCCTAGAACACTACTGGAAGATATGTCACAGCAGAACAAAAGAATAAATAAGAAAAATAAATAAATAAAGACATAGGATCCAGAAAATAGGCTCCAATACAAGAGAGAAGCAAAAGGAATTTTCTAAAATGATGATAAATGTTAACAGCTATACAGTAGAACTAGTAAGAAAACCGATTAGAGAAGGTGCTCAGCAATCTCCAGAAAACTTTCCAAAAGAAATAATTGGAACTAATATATTTCCTGACATGATGTGCTACAATGAGATTTAGAGTTCTATAGGATGGGAATTGATTAATGATAGGTACTGTATTAGAGTAAGCTGATCTGAAGAAACAAGTATATTCCCAAAATTCAGTGGCTTAAAGACAGGTTTATTTCTTTTTGGTATAACAGTCCTGGGCAGACATTAAAGTTGGTGAATTGTGGGGCGCCTGGGTGGTGCAGTCGGTTAAGCGTCCGACTTCAGCCAGGTCACGATCTCGTGGTCCGTGAGTTCGAGCCCCGCGTCGGGCTCTGGGCTGATGGCTCGGAGCCTGGAGCCTGTTTCCGATTCTGTGTCTCCCTCTCTCTCTGCCCCTCCCCCGTTCATGCTCTGTCTCTCTCTGTCCCAAAAATGAATTAAAAAACGTTGAAAAAAAAAAAAGTTGGTGAATTGTTCTCACCATGTATTCATCAGTGACACTGTTGATGGATGCTCTGCCATCTTTAAAACATACCTTCCAAGGACACCCTAATTGTCACCTTTCCAGACAGCCAAAATGGAGCATGCAGGAAATCAGAGGAGGTTTCTATGAGCCAGGCCTGGAGGCAGCACACATCATTCCCACTGGCAGGGCCATACTTAACCAGAAGATAGACTGGGGGGAAAGGCAGCCTAACTGAGGTCCAAAGAAGGACAGAATGGATTTTGGTGGAGAGCTAGCATTTTCTACTTTAGGTACAGAGAGGGGTAGGACCCACTTGGGGGGACTAAAGCTTACATAATTGGGGGCAAAGGGGCTTCCTTAATGAAAAGAATACAAAACCACAAATACAAAAGGTCTAGAGTCCATACCAGGGTCTTTGAAAGAGATCTGTGCAAATAAAAAAACCCAGAAGCTTAAGATCCTCTCGCTTCATGGAAAATCTGCCCCTAGACATTACAGCAGCTGTTAACACAGGCCGCAAAGTGACCCAATGGGGCAGAAACTCAAACAAGATGAGAGTCTATTTCTTTCTCATGGTAATGCTGTCATCTTCAATCATGTTGTCCTTCACTCCTCAACGTTTGACTTCCACCCTAGAGTCTAAGTTGTCTGATCTTGCTCTTGTCACTACATCTGCATTTCTCCAACAGAAAGGAGAAAAGAGAAAGAGGAAGGTACATTCCTACCTTTAAGGGCATGACCCAGGTGCTGCCATATCGGCTCACTTCTTATTGATCCAACTCAGTCACAATGCCCATACCCAGCTACAAGGAAAGCAAGGAACTATAGCGTTAGCTGGGTGGCTGAATGTACACATTCAACTCTCTTACTCCAGAACAAGGAGAGAATGGATGTCAGGGCCCAGCTGGCTGTCTCTGCCACAGGTACCTGGCAAACTAAAACTAAGCAACTTATTATTCCAAGAGAGATCTAAATGATATAATAAAGCAAATGTAGTCATCATCACCATATGGCTTGGCTGCAAACAATTTTGCTTAGAAATTGACACGCTGAGTTTTACTTAACCAAACATTATAAGATAGCTAGCAGGAGAAAATGGAGGGAGAGAATTTGATCTATTGAAAGGGTCAGGGAAATGGATGGAAAGTTAATCATTAACCTTGGTGGGAAGTCAATAGACAATGCTTCAAATTGAAAAATCAAGATGAGGCAGTACACACACGTCATTTGGAAATATGGAGGCTACACACCAGAATAAATAGCTAAAAGAGTTAAAATAAGTTGCCTCTGGGAATCTGAGATAGGAAAAGGTAGAATAGGAGCTGATGATGTTCATTATAATCCTTATAGCTGGATTAAGATACGGTATAGCTGCAAAAGAAATGCTACATAGTAAAACAAACAATATTTAAGGTTTTGCTAATTTTGAAGAGTCAATAAGCCTGACTATAATCAATTTTTCAACTTTCTATCTCAATGACATGAACTCAGTGTTTCTAAAAATTTAATCAGTAAATCATCTAAATGAGAATAACCTGGGAGCTTCTATGAAGTACAAATTCCTAGACAATGCCACTCAATAATTTAACACACTGATGTTTAAGAACAACCTCCTTGCTTCAAACCTTGGCTCCAGCCATGCCTTGTCTGTGTGCTCGTTTCCACAAAATCTTTAGCACAGTCCTATCTTCAAACTACTCTTTCCTTTCCAGGGATTCTGCCCTTTTCCCCCAGCCCCCTCTCTTGCCTATATAAGCTCTTCCATGTCTATATATAGTTCCTCTGACTAACATATGACCAGTAGGTAGAAAACCACAAAGGATGCCAGTCCTGTCTGCTGACACAATTCCAGTCCTAACTGTTCCCCATGCTGCTGCCCACCCTGTTCTGTAATGGCCATTTTATCTAGTATGGGGCTGGTCCCCTCCTTAAGAGTTGTTGGCCAGTTGGTTGATTGATTGGATTCATATGAGTTATACATTGAACTAGGGGATGTTACCCATAAAGGGTAACACTGACTTGACAGCTTGAAGGACCTCTCCAGGTAGGCAGTGTATTAGTTTCCTGTGGCTGCTATAACAAATTACCATAAACTGCATGGCTCAAAACAACACACATTTACTCTCTCACCACTCTAGAGGCCAGAAGTCAGAAATCAGTTTCATGGGACCAAAATCAAGGTGTTGGCAGGGCTGTGCTCCCTGTGGAGGCTCTGAAAAGAACCTTTTCCTTGTTTCTTCTGGTTCCTGGTGGCTTCCAGTATCCCGTGACTTGTGGTCATATTACTGCAATCATCAAGGCTTGCATCTGTAAATCTCTCCACTCCATCTTCCCATCACTTTCTCCTCTGTGTCTGCATAATCTCCCTCTGCCCCCTCTTATAAGGATATTCATGATTGTATTTAGGGCTCACTAAAAATATCCAGGATAATCTTCCCATTTTAAGATTATTAATTTAATCACATCTGCAAAGTCGCTTTTTCCAAATAAGATGATATTTGTAAATTCCAGGGATTAGAACCTGATATCTTTGGGTGGCATGATTCAGCCTACTACAGGCAGTACCTTAACCCACAGAACTTCTTCATCAATGTATTCCTCCAAACAGCATTTGGTGAAAGTACCTACAGGTGGCTCTTACAGATTCATCTCTGGAAGCAGTGGATCCAACTCTGGCTGCATATGAGAACTGAGGACTTTTATAAAAATGCCTTGCTCAAATTATATCAAACTAAGTTTCTGCACAGCAAAGGAAGCCATCAACAAAACAAAAAGGCAACCTACTGAATGGGAGAAGATATTTATAAATCATATATCTAATAAGGGGTTAATATCCAAAATATATAAAGAACTCATACAACTCAATAAAACAACAATAGTAAAAGCCAATTAAAAATGGGCAGAGAATCTGAATTGACATTTCTCCAAAGAAGATAGATGACCAACAGGAATATGAAAAGATGTTCAACATCACTCAATCAGGGAAATGCAAATGAAACCACAATGAGATATCACCTTATACCTTAGAATGGTTAAAATCCAAAACACAAGAAATAACAAGTGTTGGCAAGAGCATGAAGAAAGGGGAACCCTTGTGCACTGTTGGTGGGAATGAAAATTGGTACAGCCACTCTGGAAAACAGTATAGAGTTTCCTCAAAAAAATAAAAACAGAACTATCATATGATCCAGCAATTCTACTACTGGGTATCTATCTGAAGAAAATGAAAACAATAATCAAAAAGATATATGTACCCCTGTGTTTATTGCAACATTATTTACAAGTAGCCAAGATATGGAAGCAAGCTAAGTGTCCATCCATAGAGGAATGGATAAAGATGTGGTATATATACACAATGGAATATTACTCAGGCATTAAAAAATAATGAGATCTTGCCATTTGCAACCAACATGGATCTAGATGGTATTATGCTAAGTGAAATAAGTCAGAGAAAAACAAATACCATGTGATTTCACTTACATGTGGTATTTGCAAAATAAAATAAACAAACAAAACCCAGATTCATAGATACAATGAAGAGATTGGAGGTTGTCAAAGGAGAAGGGGTTGCGGGGGGGGAGTACAAAATGGGTGGAGGGGATCAAGAAGTACAAACTTCCAGTTATTAAATAAACAAACCATGGGACACGATGTCCAGCATAGGGAATATACTCAATAATATTGCATTAACATTGTAAGATGACAGACGTTTACTTGCCTTATTACGGAGATCATTTTGCAATGTATATAAATGTCAAATCAATATATTAATACACCTGAAACTAATATAATATTGTATGTCAGTTATGTTTTAATTAAAAAGGAGAGACACAAGTGCTCCACATGGAAGAAAAGAGTACATGTGAAAGCTCTAAAGGAGTGAGCTTGATTGGAAGAGAATTTAAAGGGCTATGTTGCACAAGTGTGGCTTGAGTCCAATAGCAAAGGTCATGGCAGACCTCATTGGGCTTTGTTTATAGGCCACGGTGATGAGTAAGCATTTTATTCTAAGAGCACTAGGAAAAGCCTAAGGGGATTTAAACAGAGGGTACTCCTTATATTTTAAAAAGCTTACTGTGGCTTTTCATGGAACATGGCTGGATGAAAGAAAGACCAGAATCAGGAAGACTATGTCAGAGGTTGCTGTGATAGTTCCAGGGAGAGATGCTAGTAGTTTGGGACAGGGAGGTGTTACAGGAGATGGAGAGAAGTAGATGGATTCAAGATATACTTGGAGGTAGAACGGATTCCCACTTGGTGACAGATGAAATGGGGGCAATGGGCAGAGGTATCACTGAGGAAGCAAAAATGACAAGGATGACCCAAGGTTCTGGCTCGACATCTGAATGGTGATATAGGGAGCCCCAAAGGAAAGCAGCATCAGGGGAAAATATATAGATTTTGGTTTTGGATATGTTAAGTTTGAGATGTCTGTGAGTCACAGAAATGGAGAAGTAGGAGGTTAGCTACATAAGCCTGGGACTGAGATGGAGTTCTTGGTTGGAAATAGAAATTTGGGGCTCATTGGAATATAAGATGGCATGTTATGCAGGTTTGGGAGAGGTGATTGTTAATTTTTCATGAATTCTGTAAGCCCATTGTTAACCACAGCTATTATTTAAAAATAAAATTGTAGGGGCGCCTGGGTGGCTCAGTCGGTTAAGCGGCCGACTTCAGCTCAGGTCATGATCTCACGGTCCGTGAGTTCGAGCCCCGAGTCCAGCTCTGTGCTGGCAGCCTAGAGCCTGGAGCCTGTTTCAGATTCTGTGTCTCCCTCTCTCTGACCCTCCCCTGTTCATGCTCTGTCTCTCCCTGTCTCAAAAATAAATTAAAATGTTAAAAAATAATAATAAATAAATAAAAATAAAATTGTATAAACATGATTTAAATAGGGGCATCCAGGTGGCTCAGTCCATTAAGCATCCAATTCTGGATTTTGGCTCAGGTCATGATCTCACAGTTTGTGGGAGTAAGCCCTGTGTCAGGCTCTACTGACAGCATGGAGCCTGCTTCAGATTCTCTGCCTCTCCTGCTTGTGCTTAAAGGCATGGAAGCACATGCTCGCTCTCTCTCTCTCTCTCTCTCAAAATAAATATTTTTTTTAAAACACGATTTAAATAAATTATACTAAAAAATACCTTGCTTAAGCTCTCACCACCACCACCACCCCAAGATTCTGATCCTATTGCCTGAGATGGCTGAGACTGGGTCGTTTAGAACCCCCAAATGATTCTAATGTGCAACCAGATTGGAGAACTGCAGCACAAAGTGTCTTGGGGCACCAGGAGGGGGCCCCAGGTCTCCTTTAAGCAGCCCAAGCTCAGCCTCTTGGTCCTTACTGGTCAACAGACCCAGGAATCCCAGGAATTCTGAAGCCTGGATAGAGTCTAGGCTGATAGTAGGACAGGAGGGAGCCAAGCAGAAGGGCTCAGTAGTGTTTGTCCTTTTCCAGTCTTTTCCAATCTGGCTGCCTAGAACCCCCTACCTTCCCCTCCTCCCAACAGAGATCTAATTCATGTTCTTCCAGTAAGAAGGGAACAAAAAGGAGACAGGGCCAACATAAAACCCTGGAATAGAGGAATTATTGAAAAGCACAATTGTTGGGGCACCGGTTAAGCGCCAACTTCAGCTCAGGTCATGACCTCGTGGTTTGTGAGTTCAAGTCCCATGTCAGGCTCTCTGCTGACAGCTCAGAGCCTGGAGTCTGCTTCAGATTCTGTGCCTCCCTCTCTCTGCCCCTTCCCCTGCTCACACTGTCTCTCTCTCTCAAAAATAAACATTAAAAAAATTAGAAAAGCACGATTGTTCAACCCATCATGTTCTATTCAGGAAAAGAACGTTTCACAGATCTCTGAGTATATACAACCTGGAACTGCCCCACTCCGGTCTCACCTCTGAGAGAACAGATGTGCAAGAGATACAGTTGTCAACACAGGAAGACAGCTGCCAATGATTCTATACCATGCCCAGTATTCAAACGAGCATTTCTCAGGCCCAAGGGCAGGGCAGTGTCAGAGCCTAGAGTGTAATCCAACTGCCTGAACAGTCCTGAGGCCACATCACAGTTTTCTGGGAACAGGACCCACTTGGCCTTGTACAGCTCAAAAGTGACCACTGGGGCTTAGCAGCTGAAAGTTGCAACTAGCTGCCATTTGGAGCCAGAAGACCATTACTGAAAAGGGAAGTAGGCACTCTGGTATTGGCTTCCTGCTTTAAGGCTATTTACTTAGTCTCAGATCCCCAAGTCCAAGAGGCTTCAGGGTTCAGAGTTTAAGAGTGTGGTTATGAAGCACATCCCACCCTTGACTTTCACGCACATGCTGGGACTGCCACCAGCTCAGTGTGCCCATATGAACTGTACAAGGAGGCAGATCTGGATGGGGAAACTGGACTTCTTTTCTCAACACACACGTGTGGCCTGGAATGAGTCACTTCACGTCTCCGGGACTCCAATTCTTTACAGGCAAGGTGAAGAGTGGGACTCACGATCCCTAGGTCCCTTCCTGAGCTAAGCTTTGGTCAATCAACTTTCTTACTTTTTTTTCTCTTTCTATATAATATACTGAGTTAGCTTGTCAGAGTTCTGGTACTTTACTAACTCTTAAAGTGTCCCTCTATCTGTGAGCTACCACCAGCAGACTGCTGCTTAACAGCCACAAAGTCCCAGTGGCATACAAAATTCAATAATTATAGCCTACACGGCTCTGTGGAGTGGCTGGTGTAGGCTGCCTCCCCAGGCATCTGTGGATCTGTTGGGGGCTCTCCATGCTGCTTAGGGGGCAGCTCTGCTCCAAATGTCCCTCATTCTTTTCCTGTCATCAACCAGCAGGCCAGCCTAGCCATGTTCCTTCCAGGGAGAGAACAAGAGGACAAGCAGAAACAAGGTATCTTGAGGTTCAACCTGGAAACTACAGTCACTTCTACCTTATTCTATTGGCCAAAGCAAGTCACATGACTAGTCCCAGATGCAAGGAAGAAGGAAACAAAATCCACAAAGTCGCATGGTAAAGGGCATGAATAAAGAAAGAGGGAAGAATAGGGGTCATTAATGTGATCTACCACAGCCTCTCTGGCACAAAGAAACACCATCCAAGTCAGGCCAATGAACGTGAAGTAGGTTTCAGTAGAATCAGCTGTTTTCTACAAACATATAGGCTCTTCAGCCCCCTCATGGTGTAGCCTGGGAGAGAATGCTTGACTACAGAGTCGTCATCTTGCTCTGCTCCAAATCCTAGGGTCTGGAGGCCTCCTGGGGGACTGAGTCCCAGACAAGAAGCACCTGGTCCTCATGGGCTGGTGGAGTAAGGCAGCAGAATCTGCACTGGCTCAGGGCCTTTGAAGGCTCTCAGTACCTGGTTTAACTGGGACTGAGGATGGTGGATTTGATTTTGAGAAGGAGGAGGATCCAGAAAGAAAGAGTGGACATCATCTCCAGGGGTGGTGCAACCTCACTAGCTCGCAAACCACCGCTGTGGCTTGACCCCAGCATAAGAAAACCTGACTTCCAATCCTGGTTCTGGCACTAACTAACCAGGGGCCCAGGTGACTAACTCATCCAACCTCTCTTGCACCTGTTTCCATATCTAGGAAGTAGAGATGATGGTATACTCTTCAGAGGCCCAATTTAGGCCATTTATATGAAATGGGCTTTGCTGAGTGCAACTAAGTATCGTCTGCAGTTTCATGGCACCCAGCACTCTGTGGGCCAGGCACCTCTGTCCCCTTGCCCTGGGCTGGGAGTGACAGTTTCCATCCTCTCCCCACACACTGCTGGTCCTGTTGTCCCACAGTTCTCAGCCTAGTCTGCCCTCTGTTTCAAGCCTCCACAAAAGCCCTCTACACTCACTGGGCCCGCTTCAAACATTTGATTGCTGTTTTCAATCTCCCAGCTCTCTGGCTGCCCTCCCTGCAAGGCTGTGCCCCTGGTTGCTCCACCCTTAGCTGGTTTAGATTTGCCATCAGTGTCTCTTGGCTTGATTCTTCTGGTCTGTCCCAGCAGGTTGGCCGCACACACCCACATTAAAGGTCAGCTCTTGGACGGTATTATGGCTGAGCAGCTGGAAAGAGCCTCAGAAGCTGATTTCCCTTTCTCTAGCCACTAAATCATTCTTTTATCCACTGACTCCCAAGTGAGACCCTGGGCCCTAAAATGGGCCATTCTGTCACCTCAAACAACAGTGTCTTTTAAAATCTCATGTGAACTCCTCTCCCTGAATGATCCCCACTTCCCTTGAGATGACAATGCTGTTGGCCTTGCTAAGTGTCAAATGCTCACACTTGGGGCCTCAGGAAGAGATGGGACTGTGACGGGCAGTAGGGGACCTCCCGCATGGTATTTTCCCAGCCATACAAGCAGCATCTGGTGCTCACTAGCTCCCTACTGGCCTTCTCAGGCCTGCTGGAAGAGCTAGGGAGAGGGGAATGCCTGGAGTGAGTGTCTGGACAGGGGCCAGAGCAGTGAGAAAGGAGCCACTGAACTGATCCAAAAGTGAGCACCTGTCACCAGGCGGTCTCTCAGACTCAGGTGAACCTCTTATAACCAGACTCTGAGAGGTGGGTCCTGAGCCTCTTCTTTTGCCCCAAGACCAAAAAATTAAATACTTTTTCCTCCAGTTGATAAATACATATTGAACCCCTGCCATGTGACAAGTAAAAATGGGACTGAGGGGGGCGCCTGGGTGGCTCAGTCGGTTGAGCGGCTGACTTCAGCTCAGGTCATGATCTCGCAGTCTGTGAGTTCGAGCCCCGCACCGGGCTCTGTGCTGACAGCTCGGAGCCTGGAGCCTGTTTCGGATTCCGTGTCTCCCTCTCTCTGACCCTCCCCCGTTCATGCTCTGTCTCTCTCTGTCCCAAAAATAAATAAACATTAAAAAATATTTTTTAAAAATGGGACTGAGGATAATGCAGCAGTGAGTAAAATGGACAGGGTCCCTGGAGAAGACAAAACAGAAACCACTAAAGCAAGCAATAGTTAAAATTATTTCAGACTGTGAAAAATTCTGTCCAGGAAATAAACACTGTGCTGCGATGAAGTCTGGCACAGGTGAGGCCTCTTTGTGATGGGTGATCAAAAAGGCCCTTTCTAGGAAGGGATAGTAAGCAGGGAGCCAAAGGATAAGGAGCAGAAGGAATCGCAGGCAGAAGGGCTGCACAAGCAAAGGCCCTGAGGCAGGAAGCACTTGGTAGGCTAGGAAGTGTAAGAAGAGCCATGTGACTAAAGCAGAGCAAAAGAAGAAGAGGGTGGGAAGAGCTAGAGAGGCAGGCAGGGCCAGCTCACTCAGGGTGGGAAGTCACAGAAGATGCCACGTTTCTTTTAACGCATTGGAGGATTTTAAGCAAGGGGCTGACATTGTCAGTGTTTTGAATAGATCTCTCTGGTGATGTAAGGAAAAATGCAAGTAAACTTTAAATCAGAGCAAAGGAGGTTCAGGGTTGGCAGAAGAGAAGGCTTTCTGATAAACAGGACCAGCTGGAAAGGGATTTGCTAGAAATTTCTACATTTGTTCTAGAACTTAAGATGGAACCATCTATCTAAAATGCTTTATAATTGTCTTACCTTGGAACAATAGTCTAATTCTGGTCCCTACGTGAGCTGTATCTCAGCTGAGTTTTTCAATTACATAAAGCAGAGAAAATATCTACCTGCTCTGCCTTTTTTAATTGAATAAGAGAGTAAATTTTTAAAACTTCAAAAATATTGTAGGCATCGTTCTTCAACTAAAGCAATAGCTATGTGTTGAGAAGTTCAGTGTGAGACATGCTCTGTCAGAAACACAAAGTTCTTTTTTGTGAAAGCAGCCCCCACTTCAAGAAGCTTACGCTCTAATTTGGGGAAATAGGACAAAAGGACATAAAAAGTTAAGTAACAATCTGGTACTCAAATTTCAATTCAAGACAAACAACAGAAAAAAATATAAAGTTGTACATGAGAACTCACTAACTAGATTTTAAAGAAATGTCCACCACTGGTTGGAGGTGGAAGAAGTCACACCTGGCCACACCTGGCCACACCTGGACAGAAGAGCTTCAGGAGTGGCTGGCTCAGGCAGGATTGGGAAGGCACTCCTGGGGGGGATGGGTTGGACCCAAACACCAACAGTAGAAAGTACAGGGCTATTTGGAGGAGTTCTAGACACACTCCTGTCTGCTCACTGATTGTCAGAAACATCCCAGACACGTGTGTATTAAGGTAAGCAGTCCCAGATCTGGGTTTTGCAACACCTGAAGCAATTTTTGTTCCCTCTGCTGGAAAAAGAATACAAAATAACTAATATAAAATCAGGTACAAAAGAGCACACTTATTTTGAATAAAAGAATAAATAATAACAATTTACTTGAAATTTTTTCCAGACCTTTGCTACCAAGATCTCTTTAAGCAATTACCAGAATGCTTGTATAGAAATTACTCTCTCCACTTAGAACATTCTTCAACCCCTGGTACCTCCCAGGGCCTGGAGCCTCAGCCTCATAAATTCCATGTAAATCTGCCCCTGAGCACAAGCAAACTAGTGATTGACTTGGATTTAAGTTCCAGAGAACAGAAGAAGCCGACCACTCTGTGGAGCAGGCCCTGGAGAAGGTCCTCATGCCCTGCTGGCCAGTGAAACACAGAGGACCGTTACTCATGCTACCAGCACATGAACATCTCCAACGTATCTGTGCTTTTATGTTGTGGCTATATCCCTCACATGAACACCAGCTGAGCCCCCGGGGAAGCTAGTGGCTCATCTCATGTGCAGGAGCTATGCCTTTGGTGAGAAAACTGGGGAGCTCAGCTGGCCCAGCAGACCTGCCACATGAATTCAAATGAGCATTTCTAGTTATCAGTAGATCTGGCTGGTTCAAGCATGGTCTGATCCAGGTTCTCCAACCAAGCATCAGGCTCTGCAAAGTCTCATTTGTGCTTTGTAAACTTGGCTCCAAATTTCTAAGAGGATGATTTTTGACCCCACCCCCCCCACCCACCATGGCTGAAACTCTAGAGTTTCCATGTGTATGCCCCCTGATACAGAGCAGAGGTGGGGCAGGATGTAGAGGATTACAGTTTAAGACACTTACCACCCATAAGTCACCATTTAAAACTACAGTATTATAGACTGCTCCAGAAAGAACCTCAGAGGTCATTCAGTAGAGTGCATTGCAAATGTTTGGTAGCCTTTTCTCCAAAAGTACTCTTATCTACAAGGCCAAAAGCACAGAGCCTAGGATTCTCTCCATATCATTCATATTCCATGTTCTTCCAAGGTACACTGAATCTGGCACTAAGTCTCTACTCATCATAATAGCCAAGGAGTCCAGTATCAATAATAGCCAGTCATTGGAGACCCTCTCTTTCATCCCATCCCTTGGGTCAATGGGTAGAAGACGCTTCCCTTTGTTCCCTCATCTACCATTGCTCCTTGAAAAGAGAATATCACTCTCCCCAACCCTCTTCTATCTCCAAGATCCTTCTTGACTTATTCACCAAGACATTCTTGAGCACAGAGATCCACCCAAGGCTATTCTTGAGGACACAGAACTGGCATCTGAAGACACAGCAGCCAACCACCCACAACTAGCATTATGTCAACAGGCAAGACACAGTCCTCCACCCCTCACTGGCTCTTGCCAGCCCCTCTCTCCCAAGCAGAACCACTCTGAGCCCCATACTCTCTTTCCTCTCCTCTCCTCTTCAAACAAAACTTAGGTTGGGGAGAGTAGTTCTCCCTGTGAATGACTTTTTTGTCCTGAATCTCAAAAGCAGACCCCTAGGGCAAGGAGGCCAGAATTCAAGGTGATGGGAGAAAATAAAACTCACCTCCTTCTTTGTAACCTCTCATGACAGCCAGAACAAAGCATTAATTAATTGATTAGTTAATACATCAACTGATTATCCTACCACCTAAATGAAATAAATAAAAGCAGAGCTTTTCTGGCATAGAAGGCCAGTGTCCTATGTGCCCATTACCCATCCTTCTGATCCCTGAGGGTCAGTGGTTTGACAACTGAGTGCTACACAGCCCCACCCCCACTCACACACTTTGTTTTACAGATGAGGAGTGGAGTGGTTTGCTCACAGTCTGCCAGCTAGTGAGACCCCACACCCAGCAAGAGGCCGCTTTCAGTGTGGAGAGCACCTGTCAGCTGACACCAGCTCCCATTTGCCAGCAGAAGCTCCTTCCTCCTCAGCAAGTCCCTGACCCCTCCCCAGCAGCTCTCGAAGGAGTGAAGTGTAAGAAGCAGCAGGACTCAGAAGCTGTTCCTCAGCAGGTACAACAGAGCATAGGCTCCTTTACCCTAAAAATGACTGTTTGGGTTTTTTTTTTTTTGGGGGGGGGGATGGGAGGTTTGTCTATTTACTCATAGTCTGAGTCTTTCAATTCTGAGCCTGCTGAATAATTGGAGAAGATCAGAACCTGAAAAGGATATATTCTGATGTCCAGCTCACCTGGGAGAGAACAGGTTGAAGCATGTAGAAGACACTCCAGGAATCTGCCAAGCAGAACCCCTCTTCCAGAAGCTGTCAGAAATGCCACCAGGAACTGAAAGACATTTGCTTCATATGAAACATTGTTCCTGGGGGAGGGGAAGGAAACCATGTTAAGAGACCAATACAACCAAATGTTGGCAGGAGCCATATTGTCTGAAAATCACTAGTGGGATGCCTGGAGTTCTTTATACAAGTTCCAGAAAGTCAGAAGCCATCTGGTTAACAGGTAAGAATTTAAAAGGAAATAAATATTTGGCTTTTTAGAAAAAGCATGAGGAAGTTTCAGTGTGGTAAGAGAGTATACCAGTCAGGACAGTCTATGATATACCACAGTAACAGATAAATCCTGAAATTTTGATAAGATTAATCTTAATCCTGGGGCGTCTGGGTGGCTCTGTTAAACATCCAACTTCAGCTGAAGTCATGGGCTCACAGTTTGTGAGTTCGAGTCCTGCACGGGCTCTGTGCTGACAGCTCAGAGCCTGGAACCTACTTCAGATTCTATGTCTCCCTCTGTCTCTGCCCCTTCCCTGCTTGCACTCTCTGTCTCTCTCTCTCTCTCTCTCTCTCAAAAATAAAATACACATTAAAAGAAAAAAAATTTTTAAAGATTAATCTTAATCCTAAAGGTTTTATGGAACAAAGATTTATTTCTTATTCACAGAAGAGCTTCATACATTAGGAGGTTTTTCTCCATCTTCAACTCTGTCCTATGGACACATGGCCTTCAATATAACGGAAAAGAGAGGTGAAAAAAGGCACATGCATTTGAACCATCTCCAGGTGGAAATGGCTCCCATCACTTCCACTCTCAATCCATTGGAAAGAACCAGGCACATGGCAATGTAATTACAAGAGAAGCCAGCATATGTCAGAGCACGTGGGTGGTTGATGATCAATAACTATCTCGGCCACATTAAACTCCCAGCTCCCTGCCCAAATGTCTGACCTTTCTCATAAAGTATCGAGCTCCCTATCCCCAAACATTCCATTCATTTTCCTTTTGGCCAGAGCTGTTGTCAAACATGAACTGAAACACATGTCCTGACAGATTTATGTCAGCCTGGGTTTCACAGAAGCCCAGGCCAAAGAGCTGTAATGTGACTTCTGCTTTCTTAAGTTCTGTCATGGCAACAGCATATCCCAAAAGCCTAAGAAATTGTGGTTCATGATAATTTATCCACCTAATAAATGTTTATGGGATGCTCACTGTGTGCCAGGCATTGTGCTCCATGCTGAAGATACAACAATGACTCAAACAGTCTCTCTCAGAGAGCTTAGAGTCTAGTGGGAAATCATCAAATTACTTCACAAATACTTAACTACAAGCAAAAGTGAGTGGTATGCAGGAAGAGAATAGGGAGCCATGGTAGAATATAAGAGGACCCAATCTCACCGGGGTGGGGCAATGACAATTTCTCTGAAGAAGTGATGTTTAAGCTGAGCTAAGAAGGAGGAGTAGGGGAAAGTAGGCAAAGGGGTATGAGGTGAAGGGAAAAGCGCTCCAAGAAGAAGGGACAGCATGTGCAAAGGCCCTGCGGAGGGAGGGAACATGGAATGTTTGAGGAGCTTCAAGGTGGCTGGTGTGGCTAAAGCTCAGAAGGCAGGAGTCCCACTGGGTACCACAACCCCAGCAGATGTAATTCATGTGGAAACCATGTGTTTTATTTTTAAATGAGATTTTTGTTAAATTTGCTTAAGTATAAAGTGGTTAGAGTTTGGCATTGGCTCTTTATTCAAAAGTGGCTGGGAGGGGAAGTCTGTGGGTCCTTCTTGGTATTGACACTAGATGGCTCATCTTCTGCTCACCCCTCCTAACTCCCACACGGCCTTCTTACTAAAATTTAAGTCCCGGGGCGCCTGGGTGGCTCAGTCGGTTAAGCGTCCGACTTCGGCTCAGGTCATGATCTCACGGTCCGTGGGTTTGAGCCCCGCGTCGGGCTCTGTGCTGACTGCTCAGAGCCTGGAGCCTGTTTCAGATTCTGTGTCTCCTTCTCTCTGTGACCCTCCCCCGTTCATGCTCTGTCTCTCTCTGTCTCAAAAATAAATAAACATTAAAAAAAAATTTTTTTTTAAATTTAAGTCCCAAACAAGCCCTCGGCAGGGCTTCCAAAGAAAATATGCAGGAAAAAGACACAAAATACTGGGAAAAGAAGACTGAACAGTTAAGAAAGGCCTCCTTCACCCTGCCAACTGCCTCAGATGCCTCAAATCCCATAAACATCTCTTCAGGGGAAAAAATAGTTAAAAGAAAGAAATCGGGGTGAGCAGTTTATCAGGAGAAGCCAAATAGAAGGGCTATTCCAATGACCCAGAAGACAGGGGGGACTGGGCTGGCTGAAGAGGACGCTGAATTTGGGAGTATCACCCCCAGCCTGCCACTGGGGGCACCTCAGTCTCTGAGTGGTTCAAAGGCCCTGGGTCTCTCTGCCCCCTTCCAGATTTCAAGGCCCACCAGGCTCTGGCAAACCATCCCCTGCCCAGATTTCCAGCTTCCTCCCACCCAGCTGCCCCCCGCTTTCCGAGCTGCAGCCATCCCAGACTTCGCCCAGGTCCTCACAGCCTCTTAAAGCCTCTTCCTTGGCCCAGATGATCCCACCTTCTCCTCTTCCTCCTCCTTCCTCTCAGCTCAGCCTTCTTCTCTCAGGAGACCTTCCCTGACAGCCAGATAGGGAAGCATCCCCCACTCTAGGACACCTACCCACCTGTTCTTCACCCCACCATAATACAATAAGGACCCTTTATTTTTGTTAATAAAACTTTTTTAACGTTTATTCATTTTTGAGAGACAGAGAGAGACAGAGCATGAGTGGACGAGGGGCAGAGAGAAAGGGAGACACAGAATCTGAAACAGGCTCCAGGCTCTGAGCTGCCAGCACAGAGCTGGACTCGGGGCTCGAACTCACAGACAGTGAGATCATGACCTGAGCTGAAGTCGGACACTTAACCGACTGAGCCACCCAGACGCCCAGGACTTAGGTATTTCAAAGCCAGGAGTGTGTGTCTGATGTATTCACAGCTACCTGCCTAGAACAGATATTTGCTGAATGAATGAAAGAATTGACCTTCTGAGCCAGAAAGGGCAATTTAGATGCCTTCATTTTACAGGTGGAGAAACAGAGCTCCAGAGAAACCAAAGACCAGCCCTCAGTTTCACAGCTCAAACAGCAGGCTGGATTCCCAGTGCCAATGAGCAAAGTCGTCTATAAAAAACACTCCGCCTGTCCCCTTTTTATAGAGGAAAACACAGGCAGGTATTGACCCTTTCCAGAAGCAGCTGCCTGAGGTGTATTTATGTATAGATGAATGTATTTGTTTGTTTATTCCCTACCCTGCTCTAAAAAGAACCGGAGGCAGTTTGCCCACTGCAGCTCCTGTCAGTGCTGTATTTTCCAAACTCAAGAACAAAACATGAAGGAGAAACAACCTGTTCAGAAGGAGGGGCAATAACACATCACACAGAACCAGTTTCCTCAGCCAGAGCAGAAAAGCTCCAACAGAGAGGGCTGTCTCTGTAATCAAATTACCAAAATTAGTGACTGAGAGGAACAGAGCAGATGTGGAAGATTTCAATTTTGCTGAAGGATTTGGCACAATGTCTCAAGGAACTGAATTTGCAGAATTCTTGCGTAAGAACAGTGTCACATGTAATAAAAATCTGGCTGCAGGACCACAGTGGTGACACCCACCAAGTGATGTGGTCACCACAAATCTTATCCTCCATCTGATCCACAGGGGACAGCAGATGGCACCAGGGAAGCTGCAGCCACAATGACACCGAGACACCGTATATTTCTATATAACAGCTAATTTTATAGAGCCCTTTCACCCACACTATCTCTTATCTGATCCTCATCATCAGAAGTACAGGCTCAGAAAAGTTCGATGACCTCCCAAGTTCATGGGGCATTTCAGCAGCTGAAGCCCAGCACTAAGGTCCAGTGATTCCCACCCACTTATGGTTGTATAAAAATCAAGGGAGTGGCTCATCCTGGGAAGGACATTTAACTTTCAGGACACATGGGCACCATATTTTTTAATGCCCACATGGCACTGTTACCCTGATAGGTCAGTCAGTCCCCCTACTGAGTGACCATTTCTTACAAGGATCAGAGTAGACTCAAGTTAATGGGGAAAGAGTACAGGGGCCCATCTCTGAATCTAAGCACAGAGGTTCCCCTAAAGAGCCCAAGGATTTTCATGAGCAATGTTGTTCCCATCAGTCCCAGGGACCAGGTGAATAGGTACAGTCATATGTCAAACGGAACTCCTGATGTTCATCCCCAAACCTGGCTCCCACACTTTGCTCTTCACCATGATGGATGCCACCCCCCAATTTTACAAACCAGAAACCTTGAGTCATACTTGATGCCTCCCTTTCCCTCACCCAGTCTATTACCAGGTCTATCTGACCCCCTCTCTCCCCCCCCACCCCCACACACACTGCCTGGTATTCTCCAGACCCACCTCTTTGTCCCACCCCCACTCCTTCCATCACAGTCCAAGAGATCATCAAGCTTTACTTTAAAAGATTCCAATAGCAGGGCACCTGGGTGACTCAGTCAGTTAAGTGTCCAACTTCGGCTCAGGTCAAGAGTGCATGGTTTGTGGTTTTGAGCCCCATGTCAGGCTCTTTGCTGATGGTTCAGAGCCTGGAGCCAGCTCCGGATTCTGTGTCTCCCCCTCTCTCTGCCCCTCCCCTGCTCATGCTCTCTCTCTCTCAAAAAAAAACCAAAACATTTAAAAAATTAATTTAAAAGATTCCAATAGCTGCCTACTATTATCCTCATTCTCCCTCTTGCTCCTGCCCATCTGTCCCCACCCTGCAGCCAGAGTGAGCACTTGAAAATGGTCTCACCTGCTTAAATGCTTCCTTACCTCCCATTGCACACAAGGCAGGGTATGGTCTGGCCTGCCTGCCTTCCTTCCTGGCCTCTCCATGGCTACCTCACCCCTTCACTCTCCAACCTAGAAACACTGGCCTTCTCTCTGCTCCTGGTCGGGGTCACATCCTCCCACCTCAAGGTCTCCGTGTGTCCTGTTCCCACCTACCACCACCAACCAGATTTCTAGTTACCTTCAAAGCATAGTTTGAATGCCACGTTCCAAGGAAGCCAGCCTTCCTTAGCTCTCAGGGTTGATCAGGTCCTCCTGACAGATACTGTCATAGGTCCATGTGTTGAGCTTTCTACAGCAGCTGTCATTGTCTAAGTCAAGTAATACTCCGTGACAATGGCCCATATTTGTTCATTCACTACTTTATTCCTAGGACCGGGAACATTACATGGCCCATGATCAGAACTCAATAGATGTTTATTGGGGAAAAAAAAAACTTAAGACAGCATGTACACAGAAGAAGATGGGGAAACTGAGTCTCCTTAACAAAGGACATGAAATCTGCTGGGGTTAGGCAGACCATGGGCATCATCCCACCTCTGGAGACAGATCTGAGGGAAAATGCCCTCCTGAAATTAAGTAAAATGTTTCTATTCAACAGGATTGAAGGTTTGGAGAAGGAAGCTCCAAAACACATACAATACCAGACTTGGCAGTAAGAAGGACTAGCAAGGAAAAACCCAGATCCTCATCTCTTCTCAACTGTCCACCCATTGAGGCTGGGTAGACCATGGAAGAGTCAGAAACTGGGGCATTCAGGAAAGTAAAACAGCAGCTTTGGGCCAAGAGTGACATGAAAGAGGGGGCAAGTTGTCCAGAGGGGCCGGGACCCACCCTGAGTATGGACTTGGTGACCTCCCTGAAGTATCCTCTGCTCAGCAAACATCTACTGAGGGTCTACTATTCTCCTGGCTGAATCTCTGGAGTAAAAGCGCAGCCTTTGACCTCATGGAGCTCAGAGTCCAGAGAGGAAACAGGTGAGTTCACACTTCACTGCAATTTAGGAAGAAGTGCTAAAATAAAATACAAGTCAAGGAAAGGGCTGTTCAGAGACAGCACCACGGAGAGCTGCATCTGACCAGGCACAGAGAGTGCATCCCATTCTCAGAACGCTCCCACCACAGCCCAGGGCGCTTCTGTTGTCCTGCCAGGACGCACACGAACGAAATATCCAGAAGAGCAGTGACTGTCCACAAGGTGGCCCTTGAAGCAGCCAAACCAAGACCAGAAGATTGTGGTGCCTCCTGTTCACATCCAGAGAGGTGAAGGAGCCGTGAAAATGCCGCCAGAGGAAGGAACCTGAGGACAGAAGTCGGAGGACGGTAACACAGCTAGACCAAACATTGCCAGCCCACAGGCTACATTGGGTTGGATGGCGTCCCCCAAAATTCATGTCCCCCGGCCCCCTCAGAATGTGACCTTATTTGGAAATAGGGTCTTTGCAAATGTAATCCAGTTCAGACGTGATCATACTGTATTAAGCTGGGCCCTAATCCAGTGACTAGAGCCCTTATAAAGAGACACATGGATGGGGCGCCTGGGTGGCTCAGTCGGTTAAGTGTCCGACTTCAGCTCAGGTCATGATTTTGCGGTCCATGAGTTTGAGCCCCGCGTCAGGCTCTGGGCTGACCGCTCAGAGCCTGGAGCCTGTTTCAGATTCTGTGTCTCCCTCTCTCTCTGACCCTCCCCCGTTCATGCTCTGTCTCTGTCTCAAAAATAAATAAACGTTGGGGCGCCTGGGTGGCGCAGTCGGTTAAGCGTCCGACTTCAGCCAGGTCACGATCTCGCGGTCCGTGAGTTCGAGCCCCGCGTCAGGCTCTGGGCTGATGGCTCGGAGCCTGGAGCCTGTTTCCAATTCTGTGTCTCCCTCTCTCTCTGCCCCTCCCCCGTTCATGCTCTGTCTCTCTCTGTCCCAAAAATAAATAAAAAAAAAAAAAACGTTGAAAAAAAAAATTTAAAAATAAATAAACGTTAAAAAAAATTAAAAAAAAAAAAAAAGAAACACATGGACACACGGAGAGAAGGCCACGTGACAACAGAGGCAGAGGTGGGAGTAACGCATCTATAAGTCAAGGAGTGCCAAGGACTGCCAGCAACCACCAGAAGCAAGGAAAAGGCGAGGAAGATTCTCCTAGAGCCTTCTGAGGGAACGTGGCTCTGCCCGCACCTTGAGTTCACACTTCTGGTCTCCAGAACTACAAAAGGATGCATTTCTGTACTTAGAAGCCGCTCAGTTTGTGGTAATTTGTTACGGCAGCCCTGAAAAATTAATAGATGTGCCTAGAAGACCAAATACATAAAGCAATGGAGTGAGGAGGGCTGTTGTCAGGAGGGAGCCCCAAAGCGGACCCAACTGCAGAGCACAGCCTACAAAAGGGGCAGCCAATTGTTGCCCAGCTGCAACAATTGTTGCCAGGAGGCGGTGATGTGGCCAAATATGCCGATTTTTCTAGATAAGGGAAAAATCCCTACTTTTATATGAAACCTCGGATTTTCAAATGTCAAGCCAAGTGGGTTTGTTTGCTTTATACTTGTTTTTTGCTTTTTTGAATAGTGTGGGCCAGATAAGACCAGACCAACCTCCCTGCCAGGCGAGGTTCCCAGGAAGGAGCTGCACAGGCTCACGCAGAGAAGTCTCAGCCACAGAGAGGGAAAGGGATGGGTAAGGACCTGCGGAGGCATAGGATGTGGGGACAGGAAGGGTAAGCTACGAGTGTGACATCTCAGGAGGGAATACAAAGGGCCTCACATGGCAACATCAGTGAGTCTTCAGCAGTGGGCATTTCCCACCAGGTTAAGGAGCAGGCCAGCCAGGCAGGGAAAGTCTGTAGTGAGCACAAAGGTATCCAAGCAAAGCAGTTATTGCTGAAGAAAAGGAGTGCCAGCAAAACAATGCCAATAAGATGCCAGGGCAGACAGGCCTAGAAGCACATCAGAAACATGGCACTGACTCACCCCAGAATGCCATGCCTGTTTGGACAGATTTTTGCTTTCTGATACATGTTCCAAAAGCTCTGAGAAATGAGGAGAGAGGCCTATTCGGTTCTGTTTGGACAGTGCCTGGTGTGGTACCAAATGTCAGCAGCCCCTGCAAGCTGCTCCCTTGTGCCAGAGAATACAACAGTGCCAAGGCCACAGCTACACGCTCAGAGACCGCACACCATCACGTCCGAGCAGCGCCTGCTCTCATGTGACAGAGAGGTCTCTTGCAAGAACAGAAGAGTAATAAACACAGTGCTTTGTTTCATGGTTTTTGTTTTTGAAGGGGGTGTGTGTGTGTGCTGTTTTTGTGTTTTGGTTTTGGGGTTTTTTTAGTGGGGGGAGAGGGGTCCTTTGACAAGATATAAGGGAACCTTCACTAAAAGTTGTTCATGATGACCAGAAGTGAAATTCACAGCACTGCTTGGATCTAGCGAACCCATTATGCCACGTGGCTCAACGGCCCCTGCCCCTCCTCCCTCACAGGTCTTCGGCAGTGGTCTTCTGCCAGGCTCAAGGCAGATGTGGGCAGGGGGAGGTCTGTGACTCCCACCAGGAACTCTGGCTGGTAGAGATGTCTTCATGCCAGGGCGGCTTGGTGAGACCCCCTAACACGCACACATATGCACGTATGCACACACACACTGCCCACACAGCAGCATTAAAGACAAAAAGCACAGTCGATCCGAAAGGACAGGGACTCCTGTGTTAACACATAAGCAATATGCAGAGGCATGCCTCTCTGCTGAGCCCTAATCCGCCTGGCATCTGTGCCTCACTATTTGCATAAGTAAATGGCAGCTCATTAAGAACACATTAGTAGCTCTGTAACCATGTAAGGAAACCAACCTAGTGAACCTTAAGCCACTGGAGGTTTCTCTGATTCAGCTCTGCAGCCTTGGAGGCATGAAACAGAGTCTGTCATCTGCCATCTATCTGTCCAGCAAGAAAAGAAAGAATAAACCTTTATGGTAACACAGAAGAGACTTAATAAATATTTGTTGAGGAGTGAGTAATGGTAGGCCAGGCTTGCAAAGGGCAAATCTTACTAAAAATAGAGAAATGTTTGGACCACATTGTTTTGAGGAGGCATTCTCCCATGTGTAGCCATCCACTAAAGGCTCTAGGGCAGTGGTTGCAAATCAAAAGTCCTGCATCAAGTCACCGGTTAGCTTTTCGGACATCTTGCCATGTGATGACCAGTTCAGGAAGTCACAGACGGGGCCCAGGAATCTGAAGTTTTAAAACGCCTCCACAAATTTGCTCCCCTGTTTAAAAACCACTGCCCTTAAGCCTTCCTCATGTTCAGAAATGCAAAATGGGTACCACCCAGGATGTTATTAGAAATACAGAATCTCAGGGGCACCCTGGGGGCTCAGTCAGTCAGGCGTGGGACTCTTGATCTCGGCTCAGGTCATGATCTCCAGGTTTGTGGGGTTCGAGCCCCATATTGAGCTGTGTTGACAGTGTGGAGCCTGCTTGGGATTCTCTCTCTCTCTCTCTCTCTCTCTCTCTCTCTCTCTCCCCCCCCCGCCCCGCCCTGTTTGCTCTTTCTCTCTCAAAATAAATAAACTAAAAAAAAGAAAAAGAAATACAGAGTTCAGACCCCACAAAGACCTGCTGAGTCAGAACCTGCATTTTAACAAGCACACAGTGATTCTCTGGCACATGAAGTTTGAGGAGCATCACTCTAGAGGCGGGTGGGGGTGGGGGGACTCTGCATGACCCAGGTGGGCTCTCTGATGGCCGCATAGTCGCCTATCTGAGCACTGCCTGGGGGGCCTCAAGTCTCACCTCACCCACCTGCAGGGCACACAGGTTGTTCAATAGCCAGCCTCAGAGGTCCTTGATGCCCAGAGATTCCCAGATGTCCGAATCCCAGGACACACTGAAGCTGAGCGCAGACCTCAGCTCTCCTGGTCTATGTACATAGGCCCAGCATGAAGGCTGCCTTCAGAAGCACAGACTAGAAGCCTGGGAAGAGCAGGGGTCTGAGCTCATTTCTCTGCTTCAGTGCTTGCCCCTGCAGCGTGGGACCCAAGGAGCCGGGAAGCCCCAGGTCAGCAAATCCCAGGCTGGCAGGGACCTCTCAGAAAGGGCGGGCAAGTTCAAGAGCATTCTGTACCGGTCTCCAGTACCCTCAGGAGCTGCCAGCGCTTTGATTACCCTAGGTGGGCTGCCCAGGAGTGACCAACCTATTGACTTCCGATGCAGGCAAACAAGACAGGCCCTGCGTCTGCCAGGAAGACAATGTCCCTCCTCTTCTTCACCCCAGCTCTGACTCAGGCCCCCACACCACAGCCGGTAAGGCCATCAGGGGTTTTCCTCAAGTGCCTGCCCTCCACACCCCCGTGGTCCTGCACCCTGCACTGGAGGGTCAGAACACCAGGAGCCAGACATGAGGCAGAGGCTCCCGAAACCCAGCAAGTGCCAACTGCATGGGTATTTTTAGCCCAGATCCCTCTGGAAAGGCAGCTCATGCAATCCTACTCTGTCAGCACTCCCTTCCTCTCTTGTCCCAGGAGGAGCAGGTGTTGCCTTGGTAACCCTTGGTGTGGATCTGCTGCTCTGGGGACACCTGTAACTCACCCCCAGGTATCTGGCAGAGGGACCCAGGGGGCCCTCACCTGCAGGCTCTGGCCTCCTTCTCTGTGCAGAGTCCCCAGGGAGCGGGGCCTCAAAGACTCAGGAATGCAGGAAACCTGTGCAGTCCTCACAGTGGCCTCTGTGGGAGACCCTGGGACTTTGGGCTTTCAAAGATATTTACACACACACTTAACGCGTTAAACGTGCAAAAACCACACACAGTTAAACACACATTAGAACAACACGTAGGGCTAATTCGGCTCGGGTCTTCACATTTTCCCAGAATCCCTGCTTGCAGAAAACTGTTTCCTCAGCTTGTTCGGGGCTTAATTATTCACGTGAGGTGACTCTGCTGGGAAACAGGGGTCAGAGAAGTAGGCCCTGCTCCCCTCCTCCTCTCCTCCCTTCCTCCTCCTCCCCCCTCCTCCCTCTGCTATTTGAAGACTTTCTCCTTGAAAGGGGGTGGGGGCCGGGGCGAGTTGTTACTTTGAGTCCCACAATTACTAGGCAGTGGCACTCACTCCTTCTTTGCCATTGCTTCTTCACTTTTTCCTTAATTTTATTTTAAAGAGAGAGCATGCAAGCGGGGGAGGGGGCAGAGGGAGAGAATCTTAAGCAGGCTCCATGCTCAGCCCAGAGACTGACGCACGGCTCAATCCCACAACTCTGGCGTCATGACCCAAGCAGAAATCAAGGATCTGGCACTTAACTGAGCCGGCCGGGCGTCCTGCTTCTTCACTTTTCAGCAGGTGCCTGGTTGCAGTTGAGTCCTAAGTCTCCGGTTCACTCCCCTTATGTGCTCCCACCTCTCTGCAGTAATGAACTTGGAGTGGTGTGAACGGGCTGTTAGTGGGCTTGGAGCACAGACAGGGAAGGTGTGTGGCTGCACATCCCCCAAACCCGAAACAGGCAGAAACGGACGTCACGGGAGCTGCGCGGCCGCAGGTTCGAAGGCGGATTTAGCTGTTTGACCAACTGAAGAAGGAATCATCACCGTCCCATTCAATTAGCTGCATCCTGCTTTTGAGGCTGGTTACTTGAGGGCCTGGGAACACAAAATATATTAACAGAACAATCCACAAAATCTTCAGTAATCACACTGATTTTCTTTTATTCTCCCACAATGAAAATAGCTCTGTTGGGTTTTTTTCATGGTTATATAAATAATAGCTGCTTATTACTAAAAAAAAATTTAAACTCTACAGAAAGGTATTGGGAGGGGGGAGAAAGTCAGGATCGCCTGCCACCCAGACATAATCACTGCCTGCTTTTGATGACCAGCTTTCACATCCCTCATGCTTCTTGCACACAGACATGTGCAATTTTAAATAAATGGAATTATATTACAGACGCTGCAGGTTTCTTTCCTTGTGTTACAGAGTGTTTGTGAGGTTACCTTGCTGTCTCTTCATCCGACGGCCCTTCCCCAGGCACCTACTCTCAACAGCCTGTTGTATCAGACAGGCTCGGACAGGAGCAAGTCCCCATGCTCATATCTGCCATGAAGGACCTGGTCTCCTGCTCCTGAGGACCATCCCGCCATACTGCCATCGCTGAGACCAAAACTATTTCAGTCTCTGTTCAACAACCCAGGAAAAGTGATCCTACAAAACCCTAAGTCACTTCAGTGCTAGAAATGGCCCAACAGCTTTCCATCTCTCGTCAAGATCGTAACAAAGGCCTGGAAATAACCCACAAGGTCCTGCACGATCCACCTCTCCCTAAGTGTCATCTCCTGCCATTCTGCCTGTGCACCCTCTGCTCTGGCATTACTGGTCTCCTCTGCCACAGGGTCTTTGCACATATCATGTCCCCTGTCTGACCCACTCTTTCACTAGGTACTTACAAGGCTCCTTCTCTCACCTCCTTCTGATCTTCATCTTAGCATCACCTTCTCAGTAAGGACTTTATTTGCCACTCCATTTAAAATTGTACAATCTTCCCCCAACATTCCTTCTCCAGACTCCTTTCTCCAGCCAACATGCCATACATAGATTTTACTCATTTATGATCTGCGTCGCCCCACCAGGAGGCAGACTCGGTGACAACAGGGTTATAATCTGATTCTGTTTGTGCACTGCTGTACCTTCAGCACCCAGAAAGCACTGCCACAGGTACGTGCTCAGTATTTGTTAAATGCGTGACTCACGGGATCTCCAGGGTGAAGCAGGGGGCCTAGATAATCAACGAGGGCTTGTTCAGTGACTGCAAGTTCCTCCTACAGCTACACTTGCAAGGTCAAATTGTTCCGTGAGCCTTGCTGTTCACAAGAGTAGGCAAATGACTTTTTATTCCTAGGGTACACCCTCTGCTCCACAGACTCCAGAAGCCACAGGTCACTCCTCTCCGGCTGAGTTAATAGCTCAGATGATCCAAGATGGGCTCCACATGGGGAACCTGGGGTACCCCTGCCTCTGAGTCCTTCAAAGTGTCTCCAGTGGGCTTCCCCATCAGTGTCCCTTCATCGAGCCCCTCCCTCCCATGCCTTCACATAGATGTGGCTTCTGTGTCTTTCGGTGAAAGCCAGCCAGTCTTCCAGCTCAACTTTGTGTAGGACCCACCAGCCAGCAGCAAGCCAATGGTCATCCTGAACTCTTGACCAACACTGCAGCTCCCTACATCCCACCCCGTCCCTGACTGCAGAGAGGAATCCAAAAACATCAGCCTCCTTCCTAGGGCACAGGGGAGGTGACTGCAACAGATAACTTGAACCTGTTCGTGGTTGGTTTGTCTTATGTTATGGCTTGTGTCTTTGTTTGACCATTAATTATTATTATGTAATATGGATTTTTAATTTTTTAATGCTTTATTTTTTGAGAGAGAATGGAAGCAGGGGAGGGGCAGAGAGAGAAGGGGACAGAGGATCAGAAGCAGGCTCCTCACTGACAGGCTGACAGCAGCGAGCCCAACATGGGGCTCGAACTCACGAACCATCAGATCATGACCTGAGCCAAAGTCAGATGCTCAACCAACTGAACCACCCAGGTGGCCCATGGACTATCTTTTAAAATCTTATTACCTGGATAATAGAGGCAAGGCAACAAATGTATGAAAGTTCAACCTCTTTTGAATTGTAATCTGTTCTACAGTTAACTTGAGGGAAGTGGTGGGATTGGGGGTATGGATGGGGAGACAATGGATCAGGGACTCCTTTGTCCCTGGTTTGAGAGCTTCTGACATCTGGCCAGAGAGTCTGTCTATGGAAAGAACACACATACAAAGAGACACACATAGACACACACACATACACACACACGCACAACATTCACAACCCAGATGGCAGGAGCCTGAGTGCCAAGCTCTCTCTGGCAAAGGCTGTCTGCCTCCACTCTCCCACCATACCCAGGATCAGAAGTACAGAAGACTAAAAATTTCTAAATGCTGCCCCTGGTCTTGCTGTTGGAACACTCTCTCAAAACGAATACGTATTTCAGCTACCACCAGAGCCAGTCCAACTTCCCTCCCTGATGCTCTCCACTGCCTCCTTGGAGAAGGAAGGGCCAGCCCCCTCCCAAAGCCTTCTACCTTCTTCTTCCAGGAAAAAGCTACTCAGACTTGTCAACAGGGAGATCAGGAAGGGAAGGAGACTAGGCCACTCCATCGTGCCCAAATCCCAGCCAGCCGACAGGCAGATGGCTCCCTCTATCACAGGAAGGGGGTGGGTGGCCAAGGTGGATGTGGGCCCCTTAGTCAGTTCAACATTTGGAGGAGTATCTTCTCCCAGGGTGCAGCAGGATTAAATTTTTAAAGACTAAAATATAACTGATTTACAATAAATGTGAAGGTGGGAGCACTCGTGAAATGTGTAGTTCTACCAGTTGTAGGATTTCTTCAATGTAATTATGTCTCTTTCAACTACATAGAGTAATATGAACTCCAGGCTAGACATCACACATAAAACAGCTCATTTAATATAAGCAGCCTGCAGGGTCAATATTATGATGCCATTTTATACTGATGAGATAAGTCATGTTCATTGAGGCTAGAGGCTCACAGTGGATAGGAGGTATTCTTGTAACTATTTACACTGCATTAATCTTGGATGGATGGATGGATGGATGGATGGATGGATGGATGGAAGGAAGGAAGGAAGGAAGGAAGGAAGGAAGGAAGGAAGGAAGGGAGGGCAGATGAATGGATGGATGGGCAGATTAGTAACAGAAGAAAAGGCAACTAGACCACGTTACTTCCCAATATACTAATAGTATGCTACTTAAAGGAATGAATTCAATTGATTAGTAATTAGCATTTCCACAGCTGAGAAAAAGGGAAGCAGGAAGTAGAGGAACCACTGTTATTAGAACCTGTGCTCTGGAGCCAGACCGCCAGGTTCAAACCTCAAACCTCAGATCCACCATCGAGTAGCTGGATACACTTGGGCTAATTATCAAACCTCAAACCTCAGATCCACCATCGAGTAGCTGGATACACTTGGGCTAATTATCAAACCTCAAACCTCAGATCCACCATCGAGTAGCTGGATACACTTGGGCTAATTATTTTTCTCTGCACCTCAGTGTCCTCACCTGTAAAATGGGGATGTTATAACTTATGTTATTGTGAGAATGGCATGAGTAATGTAAAATAGTATGTAGAGTATTTGGAACTTTGTCTAGGACCTAGAGGGTGCTCCATGAGTGTTGCTGTTGTTATCCACATTTCGCGGGAAGAAATGGAAGCCCAGGGAGGAAGATGATGCTTATTTTGCAATTACTCCAATAATACCACTTTCTATATTGATTGTTGGCAACCCTTTATCCAGTCATGGTGCTACAAGAACATTTCGAGTCAGTTCTAGCCAAACAATCTTCAGTTGCAGTGAGGACCTATATATATTTTTTAATATTTATGTATTTGTTTACTTATATTTATTTTTTTATTTTTTTAACGTTTTATTTATTTTTGAGACCGAGAGAGACAGAGCATGAACAGAGGAGGGGCAGAGAGAGAGGGAGACACAGAATCGGAAGCAGACTCTAGGCTCTGAGCCATCAGCCCAGAGCCCGACGTGGGGCTCGAACTCACGGACCGCGAGATTGTGACCTGAGCTGAAGTCAGACGCTTAACCGACTGAGCCACCCAGGCGCCCCTACTTATATTTATTTAGAGAGAGAGAGAGAAAGAGAGAGAGCGGGAGAGAGACAGAGAGAGAGGGAGACAGAATCCCAAGCAGGCTCCACACTATCAGCATAAAGCCCTACGACGGGCTCGAACTCACAAACCGTGAGATCACGACCTGAGCCGAAGTCGGAGGCTCAACTAACTGAGCCGCCCAGGCGCCCTTGCAGTGAAGTGAACACTGACACTGAGTGGGATATATAAAGACTACAAGCAGGTCAGCATAAGCTCAGGTTAGGTTTTGCCACTAAGTCAGTTTTGCAAACAAATAGAAAAGCTTTGGGCTTTCAGAGCTTTTTGGACACCAGAAAGGCAGACAAGGAATGGTGGACCTGGAATGAATGATGAGCTATGTTTCCCCCTTGTCCAGGCTGCTATGAACAGTTTGTACCCGGTCGCCTGGGGGGTTCAGTTGGTTCAGTGTCTGACTTCAGATCAGGACATGATCTCGCAGTTTGTGGGTTGAAGCCCCACGTTAGGCTCTGTGCTGACAGCTCAGAGCCTGGAGCCTGCTTTGGATTCTGTGTCTCCCTCTGTCTCTCTCTGCCCCTCCCCAACTCACTCTCTCTCTCTCTCTCTCTCTCTCTCTCTCTCTCTCAAAAATAAATAAATGTTAAAAAAAATTTTTTTAAAAAGAGTTTGTATCTCATCAACGTTTGCTGAGCACTCACTGTTCTAAGCTGTTTACATGAATGGGCTCATTTGGTTCTCAGAACAACTATAAAGGATAAGCAACCAGCCCAAGGTCAAGCACCATTTGTGATTAGCTAACAAAGTTTCCCAGCCAGTGAGGCATTTTCAATCCAGTTGATCCTTGAACAACACAAAGGGTTCAGGCATCAACCCCCATGCAGTTGAAATCCACATATAACTTCTGACTCCCCCCAAACTTAACTACTAATAACCTACTGTTGACTGGAAACTTCACCAATAACATACACAGTCAATTAACATATTTTATACCTTATATGTGATATATATGTGTTTTTACAATACAGTAAGGTAGAGAAAAGAAAATGTTGGAGTGTATGTGAAGTGTCTGGCACATAGTGAGTGCTGTGTGTTTGTTAAACAGATAGGGAAGTCACCCCCCTCCACTACTCCCTTCCCTCCCCGCCTCCCCCAACCCCACCTCCAGGTCGCTCCTCCAATAGGCAAAGATGTTTTCTCTGTTCAAATGCAATTTTCCAGCCCATTCTATTCCAGAGAGGGGAGAAACCCCCGGGGGGGGGGGGGGGGGGGGGGAGAGTTGAGCCTCTTCCTTCTCACCCCTCCCTACCCTACCCTGCCCCACCTCCCAATATCCCAAGCCAACCACTTCTCTTTGTCTCTCTTTAAGCGAACCCGAGCCTTGTTCTGCCCCACCAGGCCCCCCCACAGACCGGGAGCTGCCCCCCCCCCCCAGGTTCCAAAAAATGCTCCCTTCGCTTCACCTCCCCTCCCCAGCGCCCCCAGGAGCTCCACTACCTGCTGCGGGCCTGGGCTGGCAGTAGGCGGGACGTGCGCCTGGAGCTTTGAGCTGCGACCCGAGCCCACACACCGCGGCCAGCTGCGCCACCCAGTGGCGAATTGCAGAATCGACGGCAGAGCAGGTCTGCAGAGCCTGGAGGTCCAGAGGAAGCCTCTGCAGAGGCAAAGGGAAAGAATGCAAAAGAAAGGGAAACAGGGCGGGTGGAAAGAATAGCACCAAAAAGCCTAGTGGTAGGTTCTAGATCACAGGAAGTAATTAATTCGGTCGGGAAAGCAGTGATCCCTTGGCAGGGCTGTCTGCAGGGGCGCTTTCACATCCCCCCACCCTACCTCAGGCTTCTCCTCCCACCAGAGAATACTTGGCTGGAAACTGAGGCTCCCTGACATCTCTGCCTCCCCTGGGCCCTGGGCTGGTGAGGAGACCAAGATAGAGGGCTGTCGTGGCGCTGAGGCCAGGAGCAGCTTCCCTCCAGATCAGTGGAGCTTGGAGAGTCCAGATTCCTATCCCAGCTCCTCCCACCTCCATTCCACCAGCCTGTGCCTGTATTTCCACACCTGAGAAAAAGGATGATCAAAATAAACACCTCCTAACTCCCCCCACGTGGCGTGTGTGACACGCAAAGGACAGAATGCTGAGGAAAGCATTTGGAAGGACAAAACCATCACCAAAGTGTCTGATCCATAGGACTTTAGTAAGTAACCATGTGACGACAGGCTTTTACAAATACACTTGCTTAAGGTCCCTCAAGTCCTGACGATTAAAAACTCCTCACATGAGACATTTCTTTTTGGAGGGGAAAGAAAGGAACACAGAGTTGAGATCCAAAATTGCAAGGTTCCATATGGGAAATTTAAATGATCAAGAATGTCTTGATGATTTAACTATATAGAAGTAGAAGGCAGCTTGCTCTTTAGGAAACCAGTGGAATAGGCATTATGATCCCCTAAAACATTTGGAAGATGAAGGAGAAGCCAAAAGAGTTGTCTAGGATCCTACTCAGAACCACTTCAAAGGTAGAATCGCAGAATCACGGGACCTGACCTTGGCCAGTGATGTCCCTGGCAGCGGTGGCTATCCAGATTGCAGGAACACCTTCCCTAGTCTACCTGCAGAGGCATATCCCCTGTATAAGAACAAATCTACCCGCTGGTCCCATTCTGATCTCAGAGGTGGAATCCAGGCCTCCTGACCATTGGTTCAGTGTCACAGAAACAAAGCTGTCCCCACTTCAGAGTCCAGCACCTGGAACCTCTAGGCAGGATAAGAGTTGACATCAGAGTCAGGGAGAGAAATCAGAAGCAGCCTGGCCCCAGACTCCACCCCAAAATGTAGCAGTGAGCCAACCACATTTATCCACAGCCTCTGTACTACGGGCAGGGTAAGAAGATCTGCTTTAGGAGAGAGGATTCGGGCAGGCTGGCCAGAAGCCCAGCACCTGTCAGGGCACACATGAGTTTGGCATTTCAGTTCCTCTGGTAAAGACACCTCTTAAAAGTCCCCTTTGCTACAGGGACCCTATGCAGGTCCTACTGGTTCCCTTCTCCCTTCCCCTCTTGTCCTCTCTCCCTAACCAGAGAGGTCACACTCATTGTCCTCACAGCCCGTGTGTTTCCACTTCCCAGGGATTTTGTCCTGATTGAGTCTGCTTCTCAGGCTTCTCTTCCCCTTAGCTCATATGCTGCCGTGCAACATCTCTTTCTTCTTGATGATTTTACAGAGAATCTTCCAGAATCTTTGGATGTGAACCTTGATAGACATTGCCCCTGAAGCCTCCAAGCCCAGTGGGTCGTCAGCATTTGTTGAGTATTGCTGTATGTGTATGTGTGTACTTGCATGGAGGCAGGGAGAGGGCTCCCTCTGAGGTCAGTTTCCACCCTGTCCAGAGGTCCCAGGTCTGGACCCTGAAGCAGGGACAGACCCAAACCATCCCCCAGCTCATGCTGGCAGTACTCGTTTCTCATTAATTCAACAAGTCCCCATCACTTGCACCCGGTGTTCAGTGCTGTGCTGGGTATTGGGAGACTTCCTAGGCAAGACGAGATGCTCTCTCAGGAACTCCCTCCCTACACGCCTCCACTGTCATTCTGTCCTAAGGAGAGGCAATGCTCATCTGACCAGTCATATACAAGGGCAGTGATTGGCCCATATTTGCCAGTGGACTGGGGAGTGGCTGGCCTGGCCCTCCCTTCCATTCAGTCGGTACAGTTCCGTGGCCCAGGCTCTCTCCCTTGTTCTTCTATGTGACTGGCCAGAGCACAGAAAGAGGAGAAATTTGGAGAGAACAAGGCCCCCAGGCTCATCCCAGTTTGCCAAGTGGGGTGTGCTATCAAGTGTGACTCCTCTTTCTTCACTCCTCTTACTCTAGGTCACCATCTGAGACTCTGTGGGCAGTGCTTGCTGGGTTTTTAGGTCTGCCTGGGTCCTCTGGCCATAACACATTATTAGCCCCCTCCTACTGCCAATACCTTTAGTAATAATACCCCATGCTCCGGAAGAAGCAGTTCAGCAGGTAAGTTAGAGTTAGACTGTGCTACAATTCAAGGTAAGAGCTAGAATATCAGAAGGTTGGGAAAGGCCTCACAGAGAGAGCAGAGTTTAAGATTGGCCTCGAAAGGTATATAGGACCCCACAGACATTTGGGGACATGGGAATAGGCATTCCAGGCAGAAGGCACTTGGCTGTGGTTGAAGAAGCGTCAAGAGTCCAGTTTGGTGCTGGCTGCATGAATGTGAACAATGGAAGAAGATTCTGGAAAGTTAGGTAGATGCTACAGGCTGGAGTCCTGAAATGCTGGGATAAGACATTTCCCCCTAATTTAGTAAGGCACCTGGAGCCACTGAAAGCTACTGAGCAAAGAGGGCTGTGGTCAGGACTGAGCTCTAGAAAGAAGAATCTGGCAGAAGTGTATGGGATAGATTGGAGCCAGACAAGACAAGGGCAGGAGGACCAGTCAGGTGGCCTGTATGGTGACCCAGACAAGCAGAAGGTAAGGGTGGGGCAGTGGAACCAGAGCAGGGGCACCAGTGGGGAGGGCAAGCACAGAACCCAGAGGACTAGAACCCGAAAGAAGAGAGAAGACAGACTGTGGAGGGTTGCCAGAAGGGTCTCCAGGACGACAGGGGTGCCCTCCACCAAAAACAGGAGGTCAGGGAAGGTGGGGCTGGTTCGCCAAACGTAAGCTTGGCCACCTGCCCCTGGGCCTCTCTACCTCACCTCCTACCACTGCCCCAGGACCCGCCTCCAGTCCATGCCGGCATGGCTTTCCATCAATATCCAGAGTGTCTCTCGCTTCCACTTCCAGTCTCAGCTCAAGCACTGCCTCCTCCAGGAAGCCACCCCTGAGCCCCACTTCAAGGGCTTAGCTAAATCCCCTCTTGCTTACCTCCTCCCTAACACTGGTGCTGCGTGAACCACAATTGCTCGTTCACTGCTCTGTTTTCCCATCACCCCGAAGCCTTTTGAGGACAGGTGTTTATTTAACATGGAGGCAACAATGTTTATTGGGCACCTATTATGTTCTAGTGCCTGAGAACACACTGGGGAGTGAGTGCGGCTCCTGCTCACATGGCATGCTGGGTCTAGTGGAGGAAGCAGGTGACCAGTTAAACAGACTGTCCACACCATAGCGGGGGCATCCCTTCTTTGACTCTATCTCCTGCCCCTAGCAGGCCCTGGTCCAGAGAAGACTCTTTATAAATGATGGTTGAGTGAAGGAAGGACACGCTGATTTTGAAGTGTGGCGGGACATCCGGAAAGCAGCCAGGAACAGAGGGCTGGAGCTCAGGAGAGAGGAGAGCAGAAGGGATATTTTCAGAAGTTGGCCCACTCACCTGTGAGTTATACAGGTCGTGCTAAACTTAACATGTAGAGTGTGTGGGAGTCCCAGAGCTTACAGGGAACATGAAAATGAGGGAGATTCTGCATTCCTGAGCTGGCTTAAATTAACGGGGGACACAGCCGCAAGCCCAGCTGGGCTGCTCCCTCTCTGAACACATCAGTCAAAGAGAAAACCTTACACCATGGAATGTTCCTGCTCAAGAAAGCGCTAGAGTCCGTGGCTGAGGGAGGCTGCCTCCGTGCAGTGCCCCAGACAGCAAATCCTATCTCTGGGCTCCAGACCAACCAGTGATAATGTTTTTCCTAGTTTAATGCAAGACTTCGGGTCCATCGGAATGCCTAAGCAAATCTAATGGAGATCCCAAAGTGACATTAAATATGGAAAGGGCCTGTTTTGGGCATAGTTTCTGCTGGTCCTAAAAAAGAATTATCCACATTCCCAGTCAAGAGCTCCCCTTGTGGCTCCCTCTCGGGGAAGCCAGCCCACTGAGGCCCCCTTCCCTCTGCCTCACCCACCTCTGAAATGCACTTATCAGTGCTTAAAGACAGACTACAGCTACCCACAGTCTCCAGCTGTCTGAAAACACTTGCAGGGAAACAGAGCCTCCCCAGTCAGATGGCAGGGCTTGGTGTTGGAGAGGATTCCAGACTCTCCTCCTCTGAGCCCCCTCCCCACCGCAGCCCACCTCTGTGGTGCCTATGACCTCCGGCTCACCCTCCAGCACCACATTCAGCATCTGGAATCCAGACTGAAGGCCTCGTGAAGGCAAGGGCCGTGTCGTTTTGCTCACTGTGGCATCCCCAGCATCTAGTACATCTCCTGGCGCACGGAAGGCCTTTTACAAGTATTTGTGACGTGCAGTCAACAAACTCTGAGCACCTCTCGTATAAGCTATAAAGATGTGCCCGTTGTGTTTTCTGCCTGCTGGACCTGTCCTTCCTAGGACACTGCGCAGAAAGGACAGCCAGGGGTCCTCCTACTGAGAGCCTGCTCTGCAGACGACCTGGAGCATCCTGGGAAGTATTGGGCTCCGAGGAGTCCGTGTCCAGCGCCTTCGGCTCCCTCGGCCTCCCTCTGCCTGAGTGTGGGTCTAGCCAACACCCTCTCTTTAAACCTGCAATGAACACATGCCGGCCCCTCCCCTCCCCAGCTGTCCTGCTCCCCTCACCCCAGAGCCCCCTTGCCAAACATTCCTGGAAACATTCCAGAGGGCATCATCTCAGACAAGATAAATGGCATGGCTTCCTTACCAACCTGGGACACCTAAGCCTCCCAAATTACTTCCGCCTTTGTTCTAGACAATGAGGTGGGGAAGAATTCCTCACCCTCAAGAAGGGTTAGAGCACATCCTAGAAAGACAGACGGCCGGCTCGATCGCCAGCATACCTTTCCTCCAGTCGTCCAGTCCTGGCTCCGCCACTTACATTCTCGTGACACTGGGAAAGTTCTGCATCTCTGTTGGCCTCAGTTTCCTCACCTATAAAATGGGGATGACATTAATAGTTCCTACTTCATTAGGATGAAGATTAAACAAAATAATCCATGTAAAGCACTTGGAAAAGTATGTGATACAAGATTAACTTTTATTATAATTATTACCTTTAGGTGCTATTATTATTACTGTTAACTATTATTATAATTATTTTCTTTAGTTCAGAAAGGGCCTCATCAGAAGGTGCTTACTTCAATACACACACACACACACACACACACACACACACACACGTGCACGCTCACACATACTGGCTCCCTCTTCCCAGTCTAGGGTGGCTAATTAAACCAGAGCCCTCTGCCAGCAGGAAGCCCCTCCCCACCTACTTATGAAAACACCTCTGCCAAATATCACGCTCTCCCCTCCTCCAACAAAAATGATTTTTTTAAAGATTTTATTTTTAAGTAATCTGCATACCCAACATGGGGCTCAAACTCACAACTCTGAGATCAAGACTCACATGCTCTTCCTACCGAGCCAGCCAGGTGACCTCAACAAAAATGGCGTCATCCAGGGGCGCCTGGGTGGCGCAGTCGGTAAGCGGCCGACTTCAGCCAGGTCACGATCTCGCGGTCCGTGAGTTCGAGCCCCGCGTCAGGCTCTGGGCTGAGGGCTCGGAGCCTGGAGCCTGTTTCCGATTCTGTGTCTCCCTCTCTCTCTGCCCCTCCCCCGTTCATGCTCTGTCTCTCTCTGTCCCAAAAATAAATAAAAAACGTTGAAAAAAAAAATTAAAAAAAAAAATGGCTGGAAAAAAAAAATTAAAAAAAAAAAAAAATGGCGTCATCCCACACCCTCCTATGCGCTATATAGGAATCACCATAGCCTGACTGCTGTAACATACAGTCTCCCAAGCCAAGGGCTCAATACAACACAGGCTGGTTTTTCATTCATAATCCTATATGTCAGGGGGAGGGATATTCTGCTTCATGAGTAAAACCAGGCTCCTTCCTAGTGGCTCCACCATCTTCCTGGGCCTTGGGGTCCCACCGGGTCCTCTGCACCCACCCAGAATGTGGGAAGAAAGCACACGGAAGTTTTAGGAATACAGACTTTAGGACCGTGCTGGGCAGGGGTGTGTGTCTGTTTAGCCTCTAGGGTTGGCCAGAAGCTCAGTCCCATAACACCACCTTACTGCCCTGGAAGCTCAGGAATAGTCTTTCCAAATGTCCAAGAGGAAAATAAAATCAGTTTGATGAACACAGCCTACTGTGTGACCTACTCCTGAAGCAGAGGCTTCTCTAGAAGGGAACTTGAATGTATTTTCTGAAGGACATGCTCTCAGAAAATAGCCCCAAAACAGGGCCCCAGGTGTCCCCCTCCAAGCCTACATCAGATGATGACCCATTGCACCTCGGCAGCCGAGGAGAAAGAAGGTGGTTTGGGAATGGGACAGAGCTGGACCCACCTCTCAGCTTTGTCTCTTCCTCAGACTTCTCACGCCTTCTGCATCAGCTTCCTCTTTTGCAAAGTGCAAGTGGTGACACAGGTGGTGACCAGTTGGAGGGAACACATGTAAAAGGAGATCATGAAGGAAACATGGCCCCCCTCCTCCTCTTCTCCCATGCCCCGACCTCACCGCACCGTACAGGATTGAGATTAGGATGGTCTGTGAATGTATTTAAATAAACACAAAATCTGGAAACCCAAATCCCTCCCCGCCCCAACCAAAGCCAGCTTGATCCTTTTCATTCCTCCACCCCACCCCCAATCCCACACTTGTTGCTCTGACGCAGATGGCCTGTGGAGGCTGAGAACCAAACAGTATGGGGAATTGGTTGCTTCCTCAGCTCCTACAGATTCTATCCCTAATTGCAAACCCATTCGGGATATATTCTCAAACAAGAGGCTTTACACTAACCACTAGTTCCTAAACAAACAAAAAAACAAAAATCAGGGCTCAAGCCTTGTTCCTCATTCCCCCACAGCTGGCTCCTGGCACACCTTGCTTTAAAACAATTACTTGGGAAACAAAGGGCAACACCCACTCTGTTCGCCCCTCTGATCGGAGCAGGAGTCATTGTTCTCCTAGCAACAGGACCTGCCCCAGCTGCACTGTGTTTGGTGCTTGGGTTACCCCAGCCAGCAGCCGGAGGGCGTGCACCGTTGCTAGGAGAATCTGAACTTGAGTTTAAATTTGCAACCTCTCTTCCCAGGTGCACCTTTTCCTCAGCGGCAAACAGACACCCACTCAACAGCAGGACCCACAGCCCTGGGCCCCACAAGGAAATCCCCAGCTCAGATAAGACTCATGTGCCTCTTTTCTTCCCCCCTCTTTTTTTTTTCTTTCTCTGTTGATTTTCAAACGGATCCAACAACCACACAAATAAACAAGAATTACGAAGAACTACCCATTAGACACTAACAACTGACCTACTGCCATGCACTGTTCTGGGGGACACAGCTAGGAAGAAAACAGGCAAGTCCTTGCACTTGCATCTGGAGGGAGGGGGGTGGTAAACAGTGAGATAACACATCGGTCAGGGTTCTCCAGACAAATGGAACCAGTAGGAAATACGTATGTGTGCATGTATACGTATGGGTATAGAGAGGTTTATTTCAAGGAATTGGTTCATGTGATTGTGGGGACTGGCAAGTGAAATCTGTAGGGTAGGCTGGCAGGCTGGAAACTCAGGCTGGTGCTGAGGCTGCAGTCTTGAGGCAGAATTTCTTCTTCCACTGGGAAATTTCAGTTTTGCAGTTAAGACCTTTCAACTGATTAGATGAGGCCCACCCAAGCTAGAATGAGCATCTCCTTCCTTAAAGTTAACAGATTGTACATGTTCCCACATGCTTAAAATGCCTTCACAACAGCAGTAGGTTAGTGTTTGATTGAATAACTAGGTACAACAGCCAAGCCAAGCTGACATGGAAATTAACCATGACAGCTACATATATACCCATGTGGGGCAGTGATAAGTGCAACGGGGAAGGAGAAAGCAGGGTGATGGGGTCAGGGAGCCCCAGGCAGGGGGATGGCAGGAGACCCACTATGTGAAATGCAGTATGTTGCTCAATATGAACCTGAATGAAAAACACACCTAGGCAATGCACTCAGAAAGCAAAAACTCCTCACCCGGTTATATATCACCTTAGTCGAGATTGTGCTGCATGGTCACCCAGACAGGAGATGCCCCTGGTAGAGCTCTCACTAGATTGCTTGACATCCAAAGCAAGCCTTACAGTCTCCTGGGCCTGTTCATTCTGCAGACATGAATGCCCATGCAACAGCCTCCTGGCGTCTACACTTGCTCCTTTCACTATCCTGCCTGGGTTCCTCAGGGTCCCGGGGCACTCCGGACAACAGGCCCTTCCAGCCCCCCAACCCCCCACTCCGGCCTCCCGCCTCTTCTCCCCTTATCTCATCACCTGCATGCCCCTCTTTCTGCAGCTCGGTTCCCAATACCCTTGGCCTGATTCTGCCTCAGGGTCTTTGCCCTTGCTGCTTCCATGGGCTGAAGGGTCTCCTCTTGGCCATTTCCTCAGCTTTCCCACCGGCATCCTGCTCAGAAAGGCCAACCGCTGGCTAAAATAGCACCTCCCTGTCACTCTCTGTACCTTAGCCTGTCTGCTTTGTCTTCACAGCACTTACCTTAAATATATATTTATTTGTTAATCATCTGTCTCCTCTCACTTGAATGCAGGGGCAGGAACTCTGGGTTTCATGTATACGTGTGGTAAAATAACATAAAATCTACCATTTAAGGTGTACAATTCCATGACATTTCATACTTTTACAAGATTGTACAACCATCACCACCACCGAGTTTCAGAACATTCTCATCACCTCGAAAGGAAACTCCGGACCCATGAACCAGTCACTGTCCGTTCCTCCCACACACAGCCCCTGGCAATCACTAATGTGCTTTCTGTCTCCGTGGACTGTGGCCATTTCATATAAATAGGATCATACCACATGTGGCTTTTTGTGTCTGCCTTCTTTCACTTACCATAATGTTTTCGAGGCCCATGCGTGTTGTAGCTCAAAGCACTATTCTGTTTCTTTTATGGCTGGATACTACTCCATGTATGGATATGCCACGTTTTCTTTAGCCATTGGTCAGCTGACGGACATTTGGGTCGTTTGTAACTTCCACTATTTTAAGTGATGTTGCAATGAATATTTGCACGCAAGTGTTTGTTTGAAGGGCACTCTGTTTTGATCACTCTGTGTCCCTGACCTGTGAACAGACCTGCACAGAGAAAGGCTCAATAATTAAAAGCTATGGACAGTTGTATCTTCAGATAAATAAAAGGCAAGGTTTGGGCATCTGATGTCCTCAAGCTTTAGGTCCCCCTCATCTGCCCTCTCTGCTACAGCCCAGGACTGACACCCCTACATCTTCCTCTTCCCAAACCCACACTCGGGGTCTGCAGCCAAACCCCACCCAGCAGTGGGGCGGAGGTCCAGCTGGGCTCTTCCCCCGCTGCCCAACTCCCCGGAAGTAAGCATACCCCGGCCATGGAGAGAAATAGGCCCTTCTGAATTCTCATGCAGCTCCAGGATGCCCCCAAAACAGAGCATCGCAATTAGAAGAAAGTCTCTAAAAGAGATAATATCCCTGGCATTGGCTTCCTCAGGTTGCCATAACTAAGTGCCACAACCTGGGTGGCTTAAAGCAACAGAAATTTGTTCTCTCACAGTTCCGGAGGCCGGACGTCTGAAATCAGGGTGCTGGCAGGGTCATACTCCCTCTGAGTTCTCTAGGGGAGGATCTTCCCTTGCCTCTTCCTAGCTGTGAGGGGTTTCCAGCAATCCTCGGCGTCCCTCTCTTACAAGGACACCAATCATATTGCACCAAGAGTGCTCCCTACTCTAGTATGACCTTATCTGAACTAAATTACATCTGCAATGACTTTATTTCCAAATAAGGTCACATTCTGAGGTACTGGAAAATTAGGCCTTCAATATATCTTTTGGGTGCCACAATTCAACTCATAACCTTGGAGACAGTAATGAGATACACATCCTTGATCTCACTAAAGTGTAAATGCCTGATGAGGTAGGAGGTGGGCAGGGAACCGCCCTGCAAAAGAAGAGGGGAGAGGACCATGCATATGCCATGCACAGACAGGTGGTTCCACTAATGAGAAGTGTGGTAAGAGGACCAAGGATGGAACCACAAAGACTGGTTTCTTTGTCTTTCCCCTGATTTAGCTGAGGGACTACAGTTTAGCAGGTGCAGCTGCCAAACAGATAAAGGGGGTATCTCGGGTCTCCTAGAGAGATCCTTTTAACACTCAGACCAGTTCACTCCTCCTCTCAAAACCCTCCCAGGGCTCCCTTGGCAAGTGGCCTAAAGTCCATGAGGCCCCACGCCATCCACCCTCTGCCTCCGCACACACTCACCTCCTATCACTGCCCCACCACTCAGCCCACGCCAGCCTCACTGGGCTCCTTGCTGTCCTGGAAAGTGTCCGGCAAGTGTCCTGCCCCAAGCCTGTGTCCTGATATTCTTCCTGCCTGGAATGTTCTACTTCCTTCAGAGATCTCTGTGGCTCAAACCGAATCTTCTCAGGCCTTCCCTGACCACCTTATCCCCTCCCCAGCACTTCCCTCGCCCTCGCCTTGCTAATTGTCTCCCCAGCACTTACCAACCTCTGATATACAGGTACTTGCCTCTTGTCTGCCGGTCTTCCTCCACTGGACTATGAACACCACAAGGGCAGGAACCTTGTGTTGTGTTTTCACTGCTGCATCCCAGGCCCCCAGAGCCGCCTCATGTACTAGGTGTTCAGTACATTTGCATCAGATGAAGGAAGCTGCTTCTGCCCCACCATGTGCTTCGAGAACCTTGCAGCTACTTAGGGGCCCACCTGGATCCTCCAGGCTAATCTCCCCATCTCGAGATTCTTAACTAAATGCCATCTGTAAAGTCTCCTTTGCCATGTGCGGTAACCTTCACAGGTTCCGGGGGTTAGGACGTGGGCATCTTTGGGGACCATTATTCAGCCTACCGCAGGCAGGAAGGGCAGAACTGCTCCTCAGCCCTTTTGCATTGACATCTGTCCGCTGCTGGGTCTGTAATAGAGGCCTCCTACCCACCCTCCTGAGCCTCTCCCCAACCCCAGCTTCGGGGACTCCTGACCAAGTGGTACCCCTTCACCCCAGGCTTTCCCACAGCCCCAGGTAGCTGCAGGCCCGGGCTTACACCTGCTTCTTCCTGCTAAGGCTGAACCAGGCTGGGCAGGCTTAGAACCATTGTCACAGCAGCCAGGACAGTGCCACGTCCTTCAGCTTGTTTCAGGGGGAATGTGGAGGCAAGAGAGGGATGCAGGGGTATAGATGGGTGTCCCTAGGCCTCTTCTGTACTTTTCCTTCTCATCTTTCACCCCCTGCTTCTCCTCTCACGCTGGACACACTCTGATTTTCTTATTTTCTATCCTCCTCCGCCTCAGCTAGCAACACCCAGTGGCAGTGAGCACTTTCCACACTCAGTGCACAAAGGAGAGGAAGTTCGCTGAGCCTTTGCTACTTCTCTCCCTCGCGCACATACACACACGTGCACACACACAGAGGAATCATATGCTGAGTCATATTCTGAACAATGTTTGCCAGCAAAAGAGGCCGAGGTCATGGACCTCACCCCAGCCCAGCCCTGTGTGATGATAAGAGCTATAGAGCCAGAAGGGCCAGCCCCCAATGCCATCATCATCCCTGACTGGCCTTGAGACCTGACCTGCAGACACTCAATGTTCTCATCTATAAAATGAAGATAATATCCCAAATGGAATGGCATCCCCAATTTGTGGTCCCCAGAATCTTGGCATAACTTTACAAAATGTTCTTGATGTAGAAGAATCTTTGTAACAACTGCACAAGGAAGAAACAGAGATCATGGATGCAAGAATCTCTTTTAACTTTTAACACCTGTGACAATTTTGTGGCTATCCAAGAGTCATAATTGGTTTAGACGGGGAGGGAAGCCATTAGCAAAGACTAATGAACTTCAGAGGAATTCTAGTTTGGCTAACTGGTTGAATCATTTATTCATCAAGAATTGGGATAGCTGGTAATAACCAAGTTCTGCTATGCAAGGGAAGAGACATTTAAATGTAAAACATGATATTAATGTAAATGTAAAAACAGGATCCCTTTCCTTGGGCTGTCTAGTAAGGGAGGTACACCTGTAAACAGGTCATTATAATGCAGTGTGATATGTGCTAACAGAACTCTGTGTACCAGGGGCTGGGGCAGAAGAGTGGGGGAGTAGCCAGCTCTTTCTGGGGCTGTTGGGAAGGTTGCTCACATCCCAAGCCAAGCTTGGAAGGTGAGGAGGCAATGGCAGGAGAACAAAAGGGTGAAGCGAAATGAAAGCAGCGGGGGCAATGCAGGCATACCTCAAGAAGCAAGACAAATATCAAACCACCTAACCTTACACCTAAAGAAGCTAGAAAAAGAACAACAAACAAAACCCAAAACCAGGAGAAAGAAGTAAATAATAAAGACTAGAACAGAAATAAACGATACAGAAACTAAAAAAACCAATAGAACAGATCAGTGAAATCAGGATCTGTTTCTTTGAAAACATCAACAAAATCGATGAGAGAGAGAGAAAGAGAGAGGACCCAAATAAACAAAATTACTAATAAAAAAAAGAGAGATAACAACCAATACCATAGAAATAAAACAATTATAACAGAATTGTAACCTGCATGCCAACAAATTGAACAACTTACAAGAAATGTATAAGTTCCCAGAAACATATAACCTACCAAAACTAAAGCAGGAAGAAAAAGAAAATTTGAACAGACTAATCATCAGCAATGAAATTGAATCAGTAATCAAAAAAACTCCCAACAAACAAAAGCCCAGGACCTGCTGGCCTCACGGGCAAATTCTATCAAACATTTAAAGAAGAGTTAATAACCATTCTTCTCAAACTATTCAAAAAAATACAAGAGGAAGGAAGACTTCCAAATACATTCTGTGAGGTGAGTATCAGCCTGATACCAAAAACAGATAAAGACACGTCACAAAAAAAAGAGAACTACAGGCCAATATCTCTCATGAATATAGATGCAAAAATCCTCAACAAAATATTAGCAAACTGAATCCAACAATATATTTTTAAAAACCATACACCACAATCAAGTGGGATTATTCCCAGGATGCAAGGGTGGTTTAGTATTCACAAAACAATCAACATGATAATGTCACATCAATAAGAGAAATGATAAAAACCATATGATCATTTCAATAAATGCAGAAAAAGCACTCAACAAAGTACACCATCCATTCATGATAAAAACTCTCTGCAAAGCAGGTCTAGAGGGAACATACCTCAATGTAATAAAGGCTTTTATGAAAAACCCACAGCCAACATCATACCCAATGTTGAAAAACTGAGAGCTTTTCCCCTAAGGTCAGGAAAAAGAAAGGATGTCCATTTTCACCACTTTTATTCAACATAGTACTGGAAGTCCTAGCCACAGCAATCAGACAACATTAAAAAAAAAAAAAAAAAAAAAAAAAAAAAAAAGCATCCAAACTGGTAAGGAAGAAGTCAAATTCTCATTATTTGCAGACGACATATTATATATAAGAAACCCTAAAGGCTCCACCAAAAAACTACTAGAACTGATAAATGAATACAGCAAAGTCTCAGGATACAAATCAGTGTACAGAAATCTGTTGCAGGTCTATACATGAGTAATGAAGCAGCAGCAAGTGAAATTAAGAAAACAGTTCCATTTACAATTGTACCAAAAACGACAAAATACCTAGGAATAAACTTAACCAAAGAGATGTCTGAAAACCACAAAACACTGATGAAAGAAACTCAATACGACTCAGAGAAATGGAAAGACATTCCATGTTCATAGATGCAAAGAACTAATATTGTTAAAATGTCCATACTGCCCAAAGCAATCTACAGATTTAATGTAATCCCTATCAAAATACCAATACCATTTTTCACAGAACTAGAACAAATGATCCTAACATTTGTATAGAGCCACAAAAGACCTCAAAATAGCCAAAGCAATCTTGAAAACAAAACTGAACGTATCACAATTCCAGATTTCAAGTTATATTACAAAGCAATAATAATTAAAACAGTATGGTACTGGCATAAAAAAAGACAAATAGATCAAATGAATAGAACAGAAAACCCAGAAATAAACCCCAAAATTATATAGTCAACTAATCTTTGGCAAATGAGGAATGAATATACAATTGGAAAAAGACAGTCTCTTCAACAAATGGTGATGGGAAAACTGGACAGCTCCATACAAAAGAATGAAACTGAGCCACTTTCTTACACCATACACCAAAATAAACTCAAAATGGATCAAAGACCTAAATGTGATACCAAAACCATAAAAATCCTTGAAGAGTACATAGGCAGTAATTTCCCTGACATCAGCCAAAGCAACATTTTTCTAGACATGTCTCCTGAGTCAAGGGAAATAAAAACAAAAATAAAGTATTGGGACTTCATCAAGACAAAAAGCTTCTGTGCAGCAAAGGAAACAATCAACAAAACTAAAAGGCAACCTCCTGCTTGGGAGAGGATACTGGCATATTCAATAAAAGGTTAGTATCCAAAGCATACAAAGAACTGATACAACTCAACACCAAAAAAAGAACAAAACAAATAAATAATCCAATTAAAAAATGGGCAGAAGATATGAACAGACATTTCTCAAAAGAAGACATACAGATAGCCAACAGACACATGAAAAGATGTTCAACATCGTCGTAGACTCTGGGTCTGGAGTTCTCTCTTGTCCAGCAAGAGAGGGGAGGCAGGATTAAAATGCGAGAGAGGCTAATGTCCTGGAGGAGACAAGAGCCCTGAGTAAGTGTCCTTGCTCAGTTTTTATTAGGATCAGAAGGCTTACAAATGTGATGGACGTGCAGAAAGAGACAATGAAACCGTGAACATTAACTCATGTGAGTGGGAGAAAGGGGATTTTGAAGATATGGGGTGTTAGGGGTTTGGGTCAGTACAAAACAAAATCCAGGCAGCAAGGATATGGTTGTTTATGGAAGGCAGGAGGCACCTCATCTGTTTATCTTAGCTTGCCTAGGGGATAGACTTGATAGTTCCTGCTACCTCAGGGTCAACAAGGCACCTTTCTTTTGCTAATTAGCTCTGTTCTGGGCAACTTCTCCCTCCTGTGGTCTATAGCCCATTTACTCGTTTACCTATTTTGGTCCTTTCCTCCTGTGAAAGCAGCTTTCTGCTATTATACTAAGGGGCTGGAGGAGTGGGGAGGTGAGGGGTGCGTCTGCCCTGACGACCTAGATCTTGATAAACGATTCTTATGCTTTCATCCTGAGGCTTCCTATTCATTCCTATGTGCCTTGTTAACTCAGGGAATTCCTAAGCTTATTCCCCACACATCACTGTCATCAGGAAAATGCAAATCAAAACTCTAATGAGATATCACCTCACACCTGACAGAATGGCTAAACAAAAACACAAGAAACAAGTGTTGGTGAGGATGTGGAGAAAAGGGAACAACACTCTTGCACTGTTGGTGGGAATGAAAGTTGGTGCAGCCACTGTGGAACACAATATGGAGTTTCTTCAAAAAATTAAAAATAGAGCTACCCTATGATCCAGGAATCAAACTACTGGGTGTTTACCCAAAAAATACAAACACACTAACTCAAAGGGATACCTGCACCCCTGTGTTTACAGCAGCGTTGTTTACAATAGCCAAACTATGGAAGTAGCCCAAGTGTCCACCAACTAAAGAATGGATAAAGATATGGTATATAGTCAATGGAATATTATTCAGCTATTAAAATAAATGAAATCTTGCCATTTGCAACAACATGGATGGAGCTAAAGAGTATAATGCTGAGTGAAGTCAGTCAGAGAAAGACAAATACCATATGATTTCACTCATATGTGGAATTTAAAAAACAAAATAAACAGGGGCGCCTGGGTGGCGCAGTCGGTTGAGCGTCCGACTTCAGCCAGGTCACGATCTCGCGGTCCGTGAGTTCGAGCCCCGCGTCAGGCTCTGGGCCGATGGCTCGGAGCCTGGAGCCTGTTTCCGATTCTGTGTCTCCCTCTCTCTCTGCCCCTCCCCCGTTCATGCTCTGTCTCTCTCTGTCCCAAAAATAAATAAAAAACGTTGAAAAAAAAAAACAAAAAAAACAAACAAAAAAAAAACAAAATAAACAAGCAAAGGGGAAAAAAGCAAACCAGGAAACAGACTCTTAATAGAGAACACTGTTGGTTACCAGAGGGGAGATGGGGGCGGGGACTGGGGATGGGGATTAAAGAGTACACTTAACATGCTGAAAAAAATAAAATGAAATGAAATTAGTGCTCACTTTGGCAGCCCATATGCTAAAATTGGAACAATACAGAGAAGATTAGCCTGGCCCCATACAATTCGTGCAAATTCGTGAAGCTTCCATATATTTGCGTCGTTCCCCCAGCAAACTGCTACCCTTTGCAGATTAACTCAGAGGAAACAATAGGAGTCAAAACACGACATGCCACACTGAATGATGAAATTGTGATATTTTGCTAGAGAGAAATTTTTTTAATGAAATTAAAAAAATAAAAAGAATCCCAGGTGATGGATGGGCACACAGCATCAGAGGTCAGGGGAACCCACAGCATCCAGACCAAGCCTTGACCAGAATCAGCCCCAGCTTTCACAACAGTGTTGCACACTGGAGCAGCCCCAGCCCCCTCTCCATTCTCCACTCCTCGGACCCCCACCACAACCCACGGGGGCCACAGAAGGGGACTTTAGGGCTCTTTTACCTTGTTTTGCCACACGCTGGTAAGGTCAGCATCGTCCTTTGGAGAACTTCCGCAGTGGGCGCAGGCTTGTACGTCCCCTGTACTGCACCTGAAAGTACAACGCTGCAGGTGTCTGACGTCCTAATGTAGTTCTGCCTTTACAAGCCAAGGAGAGACCGGAAAGCGAGGCTGAGGCGAGAAGAAAGTATCCTTTCTAAGTTCATAGCTATCTGATTACTAGCATAATTGCTCGGCACCTGGTCCTCAGGTTAATTGTGGGGGTGGGGCCTAAAATAATGTAAGGAAAGCACATAATGAGACTAAAGACCAGTTCTGTCCGCACTTGCTGCCTGTGGGGTGACCTTGTATGGTCCCCTGAGGTCATTGAGCCTCAGTCCTGGGTTAACCCGCTGACCTGACCACCTCATGATACCCAGATGCAGTAACGCGCATGAAAGGATAGTAGGACACCATAGAGATGTTTTATGTAAAAGAACAAGACAGAATAAAGAAAACAAAACAAAATCGTTTGTCAGGTGGTATATTAGCGGCCTAGGCCAGCATAACAAAGTACCACAAACTGAACGACTTAAAACAACGGACATTTATTGTCTCTGGTTCTAGAGTCTGGAAGGCTAAAATCAAGGTGTTGGCAGAGTCCTGCTCCCCCTGAAGGTGCTAGGGAAGGAACTGCCCCATGCCTTTCTCATCTTCTGGTGGCCCCAGGTATTCTTTGGCTTGTAACTACATCACCCCAATGTTCCATGTTCACATGGCTCTTCCCTATGTCTTCACATTATTTTCCCTCCAGGTGTGTCCGTCCATTTCTAAAATGCACCTGGGGAGGCGTCTGGGTGACTCAGTTAAGCATTCCACCTTGATCTCAGCTCAGGTCTTGATCTCAGGGTTGTGAGTTCGAGCCCACACCTAGTATGGAGACGACTTTAAAAAAAGGTGGGGGGGGGGGCGTGCAGATAAAATGCACCTGGGATTTTGGTTTTATTCGAGTATGGTGAGCCAACAGATCAGGGGATGATTGCCATTGGAAACACGGTTTGTGGGGCACCTGGGTGGCTCAGTCGGTTGAGCGCCCAACTCTTGATTCTGGCTCAGGGTGTGATCTCACATTTCATGAGTTGAAGCCCCACATGGGGCTCTGCACTGACAACGAAGAGCCTGCTTGGGATTCAGTCTCTCCCTGTCTCTGCTCCTCCCCCCGCTTGTTCTCTCTCTCTCAAAATAGATAAAGAAGATTTAAAAAAAGAGTACTCATTACGGTTTTCGTGGGAAGGGAGGAGGAAGGCAAGGTGAGCAAGCTGAGGAGGCTTAGGATTGGACAGTTAGAATAATTTCGGCAAGCTCTGGGCCGTGGGGATGGTCTCTAGATAGCTAGTTCTTGGCCTCAAGGTGACTAGGAATATTGCCTCCTGGGATGTGAGAGCCAGATGGAGGAGGTGAAGTGTGGGCTCTGGAATGCTTAGTTTGCAAGGCAGGTCTCTGTGTAAGTCCTTTGCTATCTCTGGGAATTGGCCAATCATGGGAGGGCACCTTCACCCCAGTCACTGAAGCTTCAGATGTCAGAGCATCAAGAATCCAGAAAATAAGAAAATATAATTAATACAGTCTGTGTCCAGGGGCACCTGGGTGGCTCAGTCGGTTGAGGTCCGATTTCGGCTCAAGTAATGATCTCGTGGTTCATGGGTTCAAGCCCCGCGTCAGGCTCTGTGCTGACAGCTCGGAGCCTGGAGCCTGCTTCGGATTCTGTGTCTCCTTCTCTCTCTGCCCCTCCCTGGCTCATGCTCTCTCTCTCTCTCAAAGGTGAATAAACATTAAAAAGAAAGTTTTAAATATACTGTGTCCAAATTTCCTTTTTTATAAGGGCAACAGTCATATTGAAGTAGGGCTCACCCTAATGACCTCAGTTTAACTTGGTTACCTCTGTAAAGACCCTATTTCCAAATAAGACCACTTTCTGAGGTATTGGAGAGTTCAACATATCTTTTTTACAGGACTTAATTCAACCATACAGACGAGGAACAGTAAGCTTTTTCAGTAAAGGGCCTGATAGTGAATGTTTTAGGGTAGGGGGCCATAAGTCCTTTGTCACAACTATTCAGTCGCTGTTGTAGCAGGAAAGCAGCCAAAGACAATATGTAAATAAATGAGCATGGTTGTGTTGCAATAAAACTTTATTTACAGAAACAGGCAGTGAGCCATACATGGCTCACAGACCATACTTTACCAACCCCTTGATAGAGACAAATTTTCAAAACAAGAAAAAATGAGTGTAGATAGCCTTTCTGAGAGAGGGGATTCAGCCAGAGAAACAGAGGTCAGGAACAAAATTTGAGTCCCCAGAAGTATTAGGGGTGAAGTCAAGGCAGGTCTAAGCCCAGGGTCTAGGCTCAGGCACGTGTGTTCAAAATGAGAGAAGACAGAGCAGGCTGGACCCCTCACAGGTGCTAGGCACTGATCCTATAGAAAGACTGAATGGCTTTGCCAAGACTCAGGGGTAGTGGAGGCCGGAAAACAAACACAGGTGATCTCACTGAGGCGGAGTTTGTAGTCACCAACTTACACACCTCCCAGGCCGGGGGGGTCTGACTCCAGAAGACAAGGCTATGGGGGCTAGGCATCTCGAGGGCCAGAGAGCCTGGACAGAGATTGTGGAGAGCAGAAACAGAGTCCATAATGTCAGGCTTGCCACTGAAACTTGTTTGGGGAAGGGGCTTTAGAAATACCCTCCCCACAAAAGCAGCCAAAGATGGGGCACCTGTACTGAGTTCACAAAGGCTCTCTGAATTGTGTTAAACAGCAATTAATAAGTAAACACTCAGGGTTGCAAAGAAATATAAACAGAAAGGTCAGGATACTAATGGCAAGTCGCTAATTGTGCTTGTTTAGCAGTATCATAAAACTTTACCCTCATTGGCCTGTCATCCTCACACCTCATTGAAAATCCATTAAAACAATGGCTGGGCCATTAACCCTGACTTGCAGGAAAAAGCTTCCCTTGGGCACAGTTTTTGACTAGGGTCCTTTCATTAATACTTCGGGTAATTGCTCGCTTGCGAGCTGGATAATTGTGATTACACACCGCTGGATAATTGTGATTACACACCACTATTTAAATACTTAAATACGGAGGGCGAGCACCAGAGACTCTATCTTTTCTTTGCATCTTTTTAATAAATACAAGTGCAATCACCCCCCTCAGGCAAGATAATGTATTAAAACTTGAATTTTTAAAACAGACAAAAGTCCGATGTCTCCATTTACAAAAGAATTTGCCATAGGATTTCCTAAATAGTGAGCTCCCACAGCAATCAAAACTGTTTGATTTACAAAATTTCAGTTTGCTAGGGTTATTTTCCATCTTACAACCCGAGCACAAAGGTTATATGTCAGAAAGAAACATGACTGCTAGTAAGCACCCTAGTGACTGCTACACGAGAGAGCTAAAGGCTTGCATTTATAAGCAAGGTGGCCAGAAGGCATATTTTAAGGGCACCTTGAAGATCAGCCTCAAAGCCCGGGATAGGGCTGTTGACCTGCCCGGACATGCAAGGCAGATAGGGGAGCCACGGGGGTCACCATTCAGAGAAGAGCAGGTGGAGAGGCCAGACTGCAATCTGGAGCTATATACTACAGATAGACACGCCTCCCGTGTGTACAGAGGGGAAAGCCCTGGTTACTGCCATTCCCTAGCCGTACACGATGAGACAAACCTACCCAGCACCCCTTCAGACACTGTCTGATGTAAAGCTCGGGGGAATATTAAAGACTTTGCCGATAAAACAGTGGCTTCTCTTTCAGGATTCCATCAGCTTCCATGGCTCTGCATTGAAAACCAACCACATGAAATTGCAATATGCCATCTTGCAGGTGTGTGGCAACAAAGTCTGTAGGCTCAGTCGAGTAGTAACTTGTGACTAAGGATTGCTAAAAAATGGGTTTTGCTAACGATTACTCTTGGAGTTGTGGTTTTTAGAGTAAATCCATGGCTACCCCCTCTATTGGCTGCACTCTCACTCGCTTGCATTTCCTGATGCTTCTGTGAGGCAGACAGAAAGGTGTAGCAATGACGTGGTGAGCCGTGCCCAGTAGTCTCCCCACACAAGCATAGTTCCATTTGTGGCCATCAGTTGTCTAAGCCAGAAGAAAAAGCCACCTGGCCTGCTGGCTCCCAGGATTTAATGCACACACACCACCAGTAAAATGTGCACATAAAGCGTGGGGTGCTGGAGAGAATGGCAAATGTTTTATTTGCAAAATAAGAACACTTGATCAATAATCTGTCATCTGCTAAGACCAACATATTAACACCGACAAAGTCAGAAGGAGAATCTCCATGCATTCCCTCCCACAAGACAGGCATTACATTCACCTTATATATTAAAATATATGATTCACATTTTTCTCATTTTGCTGCAGATTGGTGAAAATGTTCCTTGGGAAACTACAAACATCAGTGCAATAACAGGGACAGACAGAGTGACATAGTTTGGAAACCATTCCCCAGACCTTTGCTGTCCAGTTCAGTGGCCACTAGTCACATGGGGCTATTGAGCACCTGCATTGTGGCTGGTCTGAACTGAGGTGGGATGTCATTGTAAAATTCACACCAGATTTCAAAAACATAGTACAAAGAAATGTATGTCTTTTTATATTGATTACATGTTGAAATGATCATTGATGGGGTTTCAGAGCGGTGGGGGTCCAGAGCTGACAGCCAAGAAAGAATTCTTGAGACATCTTTGGGGCCAAAAGGTGATTTTATTAAACCATGGATAGGGACAGGACCCATGGGCCGAAAGAGCTGCACTAGGGTTGTGAAGAGTGCCTGGTTATATACTATGGAGCTGGGGGAGGTAAAGGCAAAAGAGAGGCCTCCAGAAGAACTTTCACATGCTAAAGAGGACCCATAAGATACCTGGGGCTTGGCTATAGTCCAGCGGTTGTTTTCTTTCTGGTAAGTCACTAACATTAAGACAGTAGGGGGTTCCTAGAGAAATGGGATACTCTGTGTACCTCCAGTATTTGTCAATGGGCTGCAGGTTATAAGGAAATTTAATTTTACCTACCATTTTCTTCTCGCCTTTGTTCCCCACATCACTGTGGAGGGGAGGGTGATGTTGGGGCTCCAGGAAACTAAGTCTATAGGTTTTTGGAGATTAGGCCACTGTTAAGATTGCCTTTTTCTTGTAATTTACTAAGACATTTGTAAACTGATAGAGACTCTTGTCCTGTGTGACTGTGATCTCTATCAGTTAACCATTGGTTTTTCCCCTTCCTTTGTTCTTTTTCTTTTTTTTTTTTAAATTTTTTTTTTTTCAACATTTTTTATTTATTTTTGGGACAGAGAGAGACAGAGCATGAACGGGGGAGGGGCAGAGAGAGAGAGAGACACAGAATCGGAAACAGGCTCCAGGCTCCGAGCCGTCAGCCCAGAGCCTGACGCGGGGCTCGAACTCACGGACCGCGAGATCGTGACCTGGCTGAAGTCGGACACTTAACCGACTGCGCCACCCAGGCGCCCCCCCCTTCCTTTGTTCTTGAACAGCCAGGAGTGCCTGAGGAATGAATATCATACTTATCCAATGGTGGGAGGGGGGGGTAGCATTTGCAGTGTATTAGCTTACCTTATGCTCCCTCATCAATAATATTTTGGCTATATTAATACATCATTAAAGTGAATTAAACATGTCTTTTACTTTATTAAAAATGAGCCTACTAGAAAATTTTAAATTACTGTGTGGCTTACATTATATTTCTATTGAACGGTGCTGCCTAGATGGTCAGCCTCATTTGGAGAATATTATATGCCATGGAGGTCGATTACAGCTTCTGAGAATATGTATATATATCTTATATATTTGGCATTAAAGTACCAAATAAATAGGACTTGGATTGATATTTCTACACAGGGCAGGGAAGTTATGACTATGAGAACATTAATATGTTCAAGACAGACTGGTCCTCGGGCGATTTTACTTGCTGTTCCTGACTATACATTTAATGCCCATTGCGGCCACAAGAGGGCAGTAGCGTACATAAAAATGTGAGCTTTTACCCAACTATTAACTGCGAAAACCCCACAGGCAGAACCATTACAAGGCAAGCCTTCAGTAATTATTAGAGCTGATCCTTTCCCTCCCTCTTAAGTGCCATCTGCCCTGGGAAGAGGAAGAGACCACAGAGCACTGGAAGGCCCTTAAACTATGAGGCTCAGACAAAGCAGTAAAGCAGGAAAGCCATTCCATGTGAGAGAAATCATATTCAGGGACAGATGTTCAATACCCCAGGGAGTAGAGTCAGATTTACCTTCCTGGCTCTGCTACTAAGAAAGTGTGTGGCCAAAAGCAAGTCACTGGGTCTCAGTTTCCTCCTCTGTGACATGACGTGGAGTGAGATGAGCTTTAATGCACCCTCCAACTTCAGCTTCCTTACTTTCAAGAGTAAACCCTGCAGGCCTGATGTTATTGTAGATTTAATGGGAAGTCAAAGCGAGCAGTAATTCAAAGACTTGCAGGGACAATGGTACTATAGATTCACACCTTGAGGCCCCCTGTGCTCCAAACACTTAACAATAACAGATAAAATACAAAAAATTTAAAGTCAAAGCCTTACTCAAAAAGATGCACATCTCCAAAGATCAGAACAGCAGGTCCATGGCACTGTAAGCTGGATGATGCTGTGGGATCATGAGTCTCCAGGACAAGAAGCAGGCAGAGGTGGTGAGGAGCTTTTCTGTTATGGTGAGATGGGGAATACCACATGAGGAGGTGTCCCCAAACCAGGGACCGTATGGGGATCCCACACCCAAGAACCAGGGGCATAAAATGCATAACTGCTTCCAGAGCTGAGACTTACACCAAACTTCTTAGCCCCACATGAAGAAGAACTGGTTCCCTGGCCCAGTGACAGGATCAGCAGCACTCCCACATTATGACAGCATTGACACCCGACCGGACACTAGGAAATCTGGTTCTAAGCTGGGGGCTATGAAGACCAAGAGGAAGTAACTGTAAAACCACTAGTTTGGGGGGATGAGCATGACAGAGATCAAAATAACTAATAATAACTCCCCCAAGAGAAAGACTAAGAAAGGCAGTGAACACCCAAAAAGCAAATAATCCAGTTAAGAAATGGGCAGAAGACACAAACAGACATTTTTCCAAAGAAGACCTACAGATGGCTAACAGGCACATGAAAAATGCTCAATATCACTCATCTTCAAGGAAATACAAATCAAAACCATGATGAGATACCACCTCACACCTGTCAGAATGGCTAACATTAACAACACAGGAAACAACAGCTGTTGGCAAGGATGCAGAGAAAGGGGAGCCCTCTTAAACTGTTGGTAGGAATGCAAACTGGTATAGCCACTCTGGAAAACAGTACAGAGGTTCCTCAAAAAGTTGAAAATAGAACTACCCTATGACCTGGCAATTGCACTACTAGGTATTTATCCAAAGAATACAAAAATACTGATTTGAAGGGACACATGCACCATGATGTTTATAGCAGCATTATCAACAATAGCCAAACCATGGAAAGAGTCCAACTGTCCATTGACTGATGAATGAATAAATAAGATGTGGTATATATATATATATATATATATATATATATATATATATATACATGTATGTATATATATATATACATACACACACACACAATGGAGTCTTACTCAGCCATCAAGAAGAATGAAATCTTGCCATTTACAATGACATGGATGGAGCTGGAGTGTACTATGCTAAGTGAAATAAGTCAGTCAGAGAAAGACAAATACCATATGATTTTACTCATTTGTGATATTTAAGAAATGAAACAGGTGAACATAGTGTGGTAAAAAACAAGAGAGACAAACCATAAAACAGACTCTTAACTATAGAGAACAAACTGAGGGTTGTCAGAAGGGAGGTGCATGGGGGATGGGCTAAATGGGTGATAAATATTAAAGAGGGCACTTGTGACAAGCACTGGGTATTATATGTAAGTTATATGTAAATTCTACTTCTGAAACTAATATTACACTATATGTTAATTAACTAGAATTTAAATAAAAAATTGCAACAAAAAACCAAAATTGACTGCCTACATGAAACTTACATTTCTAGTGGAAATGACAATTACTAAAAATTATATAATATGCCAAGTAGTAACAAGTGTTATGAAGAACTGTTGAGAATCCTCAAAGATAGAACAGAATGATTAACAACTATATCTAAAAACAAATTATGAAACAACAAATACGCAAAATTTTAAAAAGCAAGTAATAAAAAGGAGACAATTGAAATGAAAAATTATAGATTTTGAAATATGTAAACTCAGTAGTGTTGGATAAACACTAAGAAGTCATAATGAAATACAGAGTCATTTATTAGAAGGCAGTACTAAAGAAATCACACATAATGCAGCACAAAAAGAGAACATGTTATATATATATATATATATATATATATATATATATATATATATAGTTAAGATATATAGAATGTAGAATTATAGTGGTTAAGAGGCATAGAATGTAGACTGGCAAGCACCAACATACAGCTAATATTAATTAAAAGAAAAGAATAGAAGAAATGCGAGAGAAGTGATACCTACACAGATAATACCTGAAGTTTTCCAGTATTAACATTAGAATTCAGTAAGAATTCTAGATATGGATATATAGGAACTTGTATCTTCATTATGATGTATTCAGGTGCCCACACATCATACTGAAACTGCAAAACATGTAAGGATAAATAAAAAATCATACTTGAGAAAAATAAGACTGTCTACAAAGGAAAGAAAATCTGATGGTAGCAACATCATCAGCAACAGTTGCCAAAAAACATGGGAGGAACTCTTGCAAAGTGCTGAAAATTGCCAATCAACATAGGATTCTATACCCAGCTAAAATATAGATTTTTTTTTTTTTTCAGGCACTCAAAAATTAAAAGAAATAATGACCCATAGGTCGCAGGTAAAAGAATTAGTAAGGAATGAAATCACAATGGAAATTACAAAAATTTGGAACAGAACAACAAAATCACAACATATCTGAACAACAGTAACAATAATGGTTATGATATGTTGCTTCTGGCTTTGCGCCAAGAATTACTTTAGAAATTTCCCAAGTAGTATATCTCTAAGCCCTCAAAGTCAGGAAATGAACTAGGTATTAATAAGTCCTGTGTAAGGATGAGAAAACTTTCTGGTAGAGCAAAATAATCATGTTGCTATGGACTAAATGTTTGTGTCTCCCCTAAATTCATATGTTGAAGCCCTAATCCCCAGTACAATGGTATTAGAGGTGGGACCTTTGAAAGATAATTAGGTTTAGATGAAGTTATGAGGCTGGAGCCCCCATGATGGGAGTAGTGTGACCTGATCAGAAGAGGAAGAGACCCCAGTGCTTCCTCTCTCTGCCATGTGAGGATATAGTAAGAAGGTAACCATCTGCAAACCAGGAAGAGGGCTCTCACCAGAATCCAAACATGCTGGCACCCTGGCCTCAGACTCCAGAGCTGTAAGAAATAAATGTCCATTGCTCAAGCCACCTCCTCTATGGTATTTTGTTACAGCAGCTCAAGCTGACTAAGACACATGCATAACAGTCTGGGTCTGTACAAAGATGGGGAGGCAGCCAAAGAAGCAAGAAGGCAGGTATAGATGGGTTTTACTGACCCTTAGGAATAAGAATAGGGGGCCTGTGCCAGAAACAAACAGATGTTTGACAGGCAGGAGGGGGAGGCAACTTAATTCTCAAGTATTTTGGGGCGCCTGGGTGGCTCAGTCGGTTAAGCGTCCGACTTCAGCTCAGGTCACGATCTCGCGGTCCGCGAGTTCAAGCCCCGCGTCGGGCTCTGGGCTGATGGCTCAGAGCCTGGAGCTTGCTTCTGATTCTGTGTCTCCCTCTCTCTCTGACCCTCCCCCGTTCATGCTCTGTCTCTATCTCAAAAATAAATAAACGTTAAAAAAAAAAAAATTCTCAAGTATTTCATGCTGGCGATGCCCCTTTGCTCTACTCACCTTCATTCTAGGCCCCCTGAGTTTGCTCCATTTTAAACACTATAATATCAGGAAGACCTGCCCAGCTTTTAGCCTGGACTGGATTTCTTTTTGTGTGGGGGGGTTTTTTGTTGTTGTTGTTGTTGTTGTTTGATGTTTTATTTATTTTTGAAAGAGAGCACAAGTGGGGAAGGGGCAGAGAGAGAGGGGGATAGAGGATCCGAAGTAGGCTCTGTGCGTGCAGTGGCAAGCCCCGTGTGGGGCTCGAACTCACAAACCGTTAGATTATGACCTGAGCCGAAGTCAGATGCTCAACTGACTGAGCCACCCAGGCACCCCTGGACTGGGTTTTCAAGCTGTAAACAAAGAGGCATTTACAGGAAACAACCACACACTCGGAATGAGGCCCCCAAGCCTGGCTGCACCCAGAAATCTCCTGAGGAGCTTTCAAAGATACCAATGTCTTCCCCCCAAGATTTGCATTCCATTGATCTCAGGTGCTACCTGGGCAATAAAATTTAAAAAAAAAAAAAAAGTACTGTAGTTCAACCAGAGCTGAGAACCAATGGCCTAGAGGTGGGTAAGACAAAGGAAAACGTTCTTGCTGAATGTGGTGACGGGGACTTATCAGCCTCTTCAACACCCAGGACCAGTGTTTGGCAAACCTCACTGGCTACCGTTCTGACACCTTCAAGAACTGGTTCCCATTTCCTTTAAGGAAAAGTGTCCTCTTCTCTGAAATCAGAAAAGAGGAAGCATAGAGCATTTGTCAGCAAAACTAACAATCTCCCCGAGTGGAGGAGGGGAGTTGTCTCTTCCCTTGGCATGGACAGAGTTAAGGCCAGCAGCCTAGAATAAGGGTGGTGTGGGGTAACAGTTCGGTTCCTCCTGTGCACGGCCTCACGAGGAAATGACCCAGACAACATACGATCTGTGAAACCTCATCCCCTGGGGTCTAGAAAGCACTTCCCCCTCCTCCCCTCTGCCCCCTCCCTCTCCCTTTGCTCCCTCCCTCCCTCTCCCCACCCCCACTTCTGTCCCAGGGTTCTCTAAATTCTGAGCTGGCCCTTCTTCACACGTCCCCAACTCCCCCAACTCGTACCTCATTAGGCAGGCCCCCAGCAGCCCGAGGCCTCTGGCCATTGCTCTGCTCCTTGCCGCCCACATACACCCTCATCCATGCCACCCCTGCCAGCTCAGGGTCCTGGGCGCTCAGGTCCTTAACCACTACCCAGGGGAACGCCTGAGTTTTCGATGGGACCTCTGTCGACCACCTGCCCGTCTCACAGAAGGAATTCGTCCTAAGTCACCTGCCAGGTGTTGACTGAAGCACCTTCTCAGGTTTGTGACTCCCAGTCCGCTGATTGTACAAACCCCACCTCCTCAGCAGATGCTGCAGGTCTTCCATTGGCCCTGCCCTGTCCCTCCCTGTCACCTATCTGCCTGGGCTTGGGCTGTCCACCCCACACACGAGGCTGCTGTCCCCCCGCCTCCTCTCGGGACTGACTTCAAACTTCAAACTGACTCAAACCTACTTCCTGCTCTCTTCTTCTGAAAATTCCTTCTTCCTCCCACCCCTGCTCCCCCTCTGTGGCCATATCTAGGTCCTCAGGGCTCTCCTAGCACGTGAACTCTCTGCCTTGCCCGCCTTCCTCTCTCTTCCCCCTTGATTTCATCTTGGGCCCCTAGCAGGAAGCAGAAACCGAAAAGAACCATGAGGTGGCTGTGCCCAGTTTGTCACTGGACTCGCCCCACTGTGCCCACCCAGTACCTAGCAGGTACCTAGGAAAAGGACGCTGCTGTCCAAGCAGCCCAGGAGAGAAAGAGCATTCTGGCCAAGAGGGATGGCCTGCTTCCTGACAAGTGTCTGCCATTCAGACATCCCCAGGGGCTGTCTGAGGGGACATTTTTTACCCCTGAGGAGACACACATTACCCAGACCTCAGGGCCTGTCCCACCTGCCAGGTAAGTTCTTTCCTTCACTGGACACAGAGGTACAGCCTTCTCAGGGCTCCCGGGGAAGTGGGCCACACAGACAGGTAAACAAGTGTGACCACATAAGGAGCAGACATTTGCCATGAAGCAGAAGGCAGTCGGGGGGGGGGGGGGGGGGGAAGGCACTGAAGCGAGAGGGAGCCTCTGTGGCACCCAGGCAGCTGGAGCCTCACTCTCCAGACTGAGGCTTCTGGCCATGGTTCCCCCTCACCTCCCCTTGGCCTCAGACTCTCACACTCTCTCCTGTGCCTGCAGCTGGGTCCCGGTTCTCTACCCGCCCCTCTGCTTTTCTCTCTCTGGCACTCTTTCACCCCTGGTCCCTTCTCTTCTAGTGTCGCCGCCTAACTGCACCCCACATCACCCCTTTCTTCTGGGCTGCATAGCCAGCCGCCTCCTGGACTTCCCCCCACGGTCACAGCCCTACCTCCAGTACTGCACAAGCACAACATCTCTCCCCACGAACTGAGTACCCCCATTCAGTAGCCCAAACACCATCCCTTGGAGCCATCATCCTTGACTCACCCTGCCTTGACTCACCCAGGCTGCTGTGAGACCCTGTCTATTCTCTCGTGTCCTTCCTGCCCACTCCTGCCCTACCTTCCACTCCCACTGGGGATACTGAGTCCAAGTCCCAGCCTCTCACTGCACCTAACCTGTTTCTCCCACAACACCCTTAAGCACAACACACTAGCCGCCCACACAAGGCCGCTAAAAAGTCATCCTGGGATGCTGCCTGGTATATGTTGCTGCCCATCTCTCAGAAAAACCTTCAGTGTCTCCATTGCCCACAGGACTGCGCATCCCAAGATGCTCCCCCTCCAGCCTCTGACCTCCTCCACCTTCCTACGTCCTCCTTCCTGCCCTCCTACCTCCCACCACTCAGTGACTCCACCAAATTTCATAAAGCCTCTGGGCTTTTGCTCATGTTGTTCCCCTTCCTGGAATGCCTTCTCTTTCTCTCTATTGGGTGAGTGAAATCCTTCCTTTACAGCAGGATCAAGCTCTACCTTCTCTGGGAAGCCTTCCTCAGAGCCCCAAGCATCAGCGTACCCCTCCCCAGGCACTGTGGCCATGGCTGTCGGTGGCACTCCCTCCATCAGGGCACCAGCTGCCTTGAGAGTCTGAATAGTTTCTCTGTGCACAGTCCTATCTCGACCATGCCTTTCACTGAGCTGGACAGCCAGCACCAGTGCTGGGCTGTATAGAACAGAGACTCTCGGGAGCCTGGGTAGCTCAGTCAGTTAAGCATCTGGCTTCGGCTCAGGTCATGATCTCACCTCTCATGAGTTTGAGCCCCTCATCGGGCTCTGTGCTGACAGCTCGGATCCTGGAGCCTGCTTCAGATTCTGTGTCTCCCTCTCTCTCTGGCTGCTTCCCAGCTCTTGCTCTGTCTCTGTCTCTCTCTCTCTTTCTGTCTCTCTCTCTCTCTCAAAAATAAACTTTAAAAAAAAAAGAGGCTTTCTACGGGATTGTACTGATGGTACATGGCAGGTTCTGGTCAAGAACTTGCTGCCTCCATCCCCCTCGTGGAGACTGGTTTTCAAATGACCAGAGGCCCACTCCTTCCGGTGATGCACGGGAAATAGGACGCCGTAATGAGAGGAAAGCTGGCTGCTCGGTCCCATCCCCTCCAATCAGAAAGTACCATTTATGCTCAGAGTTCAGCACTGAGCATCACAGGGGGTCCCCAGGAAGGAAAATAAGACAGGTGCCCCCGTCTTTCAGGAAAGGGAGTGAGAAAGATGCCCCCTCCTCTAGGGCTTAGAGCCAAGTTGACTTGGAAGTCCTCAAGGGACCACACCTCCCCTCAGAGACAGAGGAGTCCACGTCATAAACCCAACTCACCTGGTCCAAGTTCCCACCGGCTCATTCCCACCCAAAGGTCCAAGAAGCCTCCCAGGCCTCTGCTGATCTGTCTTGGGAGGCATGGCAGACCTCCCTTTCCGGGTCTCAAGTCGGAACATGAGACAGAGTTGATAAATGGCCACTGACGCAGTGGTTGCTGCAGGTCGCGGTGCTTGTGTGGGTGTTGTGTGGTCGTGCAGATGGGGTGGTTGCGACTGCTGTTGTGTGCTTGTGTGCTTGCTGCAGTTTACCGTAGCAATTGCTGATGTTGGTCATATGGCCCCACAGTGTGGTGGCTGCAGTTGTGGTTGCTGGGGAGTCTGCGGTCATCGTGGTTGTGTGGCCGTTGCAGGTATTCTGACTCCTTCATCACAGCCTGAGGAGGAGGCCAGCTGCAGGGAAGGTGGCCTCTTGTCACCTGACACCATCTCAATTCCCGGCACCCGGCTGAGCCCAGGCAAAAGGAAAGGAACAGGCAGAGAAAGGAAATCTTCTCCGGGTGAGCGGATGTTGGAAGCATGAGTCTCTCCAGCCCCACAGCCCCTCCCTCTTTGGCTGCTGGTGATGCCCCAGCACAGCTATGCAGACCACTTACCCAGAGCTGGGCGAGGTCCAAGCACTTGAAACCCTGAAGGCTCGCCTCTGCACAGCACCACCTCTGTTCCCAAGGATACTTTCCTGTGCAGAAACATCTGCATCACCAAAAATAGACCTTGTCCCATCCCCCCTGCCCTGAGGTTGTCAAGCAAGCCTGGCCAGACAGTGCTGATAGCCCTCAGGCAAAAATCAAGCAAACTTCTGTTGTAGGGGGCATATGGGAAGACATGTCTCACCTCAGGTCACAGTAGAGACCCAAGTAGAGGGCCCAGCCTGATGCCCATCCGATGCCCACCTCTGTGATCTTGGACCCAAACTCAGCATGAGGCAGGGCAAGCTGGTTCAGCCCTCCAATAGGCAAAACCTGGGCATCTCCTTGCTCACCTCCACCCACCACTGTTATGAAGGCCCCATGAGGGATTCGAGTCGTACTGAGGCTATGTGGTTTCCCCAGCATGGCAGACAGAGACACTCAGTTCTTAGTACCCAGGATGGAACTTTATATCTGCCTCAGGGAACCTGGGTCCTGTGCGATATATCCCCTCCCCTGAACTCTGCTCCCAATCAGAAATGTAATTGTTTTAAATGTATTAGTAGATAATACTCCACATGGTCCAATAGCCAAATGCACAAAAGGGAATACAGTGAAATACACTATACACTCTCATATCTTTCCCTTAGCCACCAGAGATCGCTTATGAATATGCAAGCAAATATGCACATGTATCCATATAAAGAAACATGGCACGTGGGAAGAGGACAAACCTTGGAGCCAGACTGCCTGAGTTTGAGACCCAGCACTGCCCAATACCAACTGATACATGACCTTGGGCAGCCTCTCTGTACCCCAGTTACCCCCATCTGCAGAGTATGACACAATCATAGTACCTTCTTCATAGGATGGGGGTGGGCTTAAACAACACATAGGAGCTTTCACTGTAATGGATGTTCTTTTCTTTCCTCTTTTACGGAAACGATATGCACTGCTTTGCACATAATAGTTCTACACCTTATCGTTTTCACTTCCCAGTGGATCAGTAGCTCATTCCCCTGTTAGTACATAAAGAGTTTCCTTGGTCTATTTCAGGGTTGCATAGTATTCCATTGGCTCAGTGCACCATAATTTATTCAGATGATCCTTCTTGGATGGACATTTTGGTGGTTTCCAATATTTTACTCTTACAAACAATGCTGCAATGAATAACTTTGTACATACTTTATTTTGTCCAAAAGTGATTAGGATAAATTCCTAGAAGTAGAACATTAGCCAACTGGTATATATGTTTGTGACTTTTTGCCATCCATAAATGCTGCACAGATTCAACATCCCATAAGCAACATATAAGACTTTCTGTTCCCCAGGCCTGTACCAGCAGAATGTATAAATAAATTTTTTTATCTTTGTCAATTTGGTACGTGGAAAACAGTAAATATTATTTCTCTGTAGTTTTATTTTATAATATCTCTTATTACACGTAATATGAAGCATCCTTTTATAAAATCATTTGTTTCCTTTTCTGTGAACTCTGTTCGTATCTTTTGCCTATTTTCTTATTATATGGTCATTTTTCTTATTGACTAGTGAAAGGTCTTTATATGTATTATTACGTATCACCATATTTTTCCTGGTTTAGCATTCCTCTGTAGAATTTGCTTGCTGGCTTTCCATACATAATTTTTAATGCAGTAGAAGTTATCCATTTTTTTCCTTATGGCTTTTGTATCTTATGTCATACTTTGAAACTTCTTCCCCATTCCAAAATAGTTATTAGATTACTTCTTTTTTTAATGTTTATTTATTTTTGAGAGAGAGGGAGTGTGAGTGGGGGAGGGGCAGAGAGAGAGGGAGACACAGAATCTGAGGCAGGCCCCAGGCTCCAAGCTGTCAGCACAGAGACCGATGTGGGGCTCGAACCCACGAACCATGAGATCATGACCTGAGTTGAAGTCGGACACTTAACCGTCTGAGCCACCCAGGCTCAGGCCTAGATTGCTTCATAATCTCCCACAGTTTGTTATTGCACTTGAAAAAATTTAAATCACTGAACTTTCCTGGTATGTTTCCTGATATAAGAAGTGAGGTATAGATCCAACTTAATTTTTTTCCAGATGGCTACTCAGTTGTCTCCACACTATTTATTGAATAATTCATCTTTTTTCCCAATGATTTGAAATGCCACCATTATCATAAACTAAATTCCCAATAGGTTTTGGTCTATTTCTGGATTTCCTATTTTGTTCCAACTGCAAGATGTCCTACACTATTTTAATTACTGTAGTTTTATAATATGCATTATAACATCTAGGGCTAGTTTCCCATTCACTTTTCACCTTCTTTTTCCATATGAACTACTTGTTTTATTGCGATTTCTTTTAATTTGTAGGTTAACTAAGGCAAAACTAACATTGAATATGTCATTGACTATGATGTTGATTCAGATTGAAGAGAATTACATTTTTTCAGAAAACTATCCAATATATCAGGCTTTACAAACTTAGGGGTTTCCGAAGACCACCCTCAGGTTTGACAGTTTGCTAGAAGGACCCACAGAACTCACTGGAAGCTGTTGTACTCGTCGTTACAGTTCATTACAGTGAAAGGATTAACGCCAGCCAAGGAAAGAGGTGCAAGATGCGTGCCGGGCAGAGTCCAGGAAACTTCTGAGCACTGAGCCTCCAGCCTTCCTGATGGACCCACGGACAGCACTGCTCTCCCCAGCGGGCACATGCAACCATACAGAGTAGTGACAGCTAGGGAAGCTCACCTGAGTGTCCAGAGTTTCTCCTGGAGCTCAACCACAAGATGGGACTGACTGCCCATGGAGCTGACGTTTAGAGCAGAGCAGGGATAGAGTGAATAGCATGTAACCCAAAGCTCCTGTCCTGAATCACATTGTTAAACTGTTTCGTGTGGCCTGAGAGCCCCCCCCCCCCCCCCCCCCCCCCCCCCCCCCGTCCCAGTAAAGAAAGACATTCTTATCAGGCAGGACATTCCAAGGTCCTGGAGCTTATCTCCCAGGAGCCAAGGAGAAAGACCAGAGCTCTCTTTGAGTAACGTCAGGTTTTTTTTACAACACAAGTTTTTAAATGTATTTACATGGAGTTGAGCAATATAGTCTCTAAGGTTTCTTTTGATTCTATTCCTCTGTGGTTGTTATCCCCTTAGCATTTCTTTTTTTGTGGCTATTTCCTTCTTTTCTCTTGACAAAGTTATCTGACAATTTATAATTCTCTTCTTTTTCCTTTTTTATACAGGCTTCACACCCAGCATGAAGCCCACTGCGGGGCTTGAACTCATAACCCTGAGATCAAGACCTGAGCTGAGATCAAGAGTTGGACACTCAGTTGACTGAATCACCAGGCACCCCAGCCGACAATTTATAAATCTTATAAATCTTATTGCTTTTTAAAAGAATTAGCTTTAGGGCGCCTGGGTGGCTCAGTCAGTTAAGCGACCCGCTCTTGATTTGGTTCAGGTCATGATCTCACGGTCATGACATCGAGCCCCAAGTGGAGCTCTGGGCTGGGCGTGGAGCCTGCTTGGGATTCTCTCCCTCTCCTCCGCCCATCCCTTACCTGCTCATGCATGTGCATGTGTCTTCTCTTTCTCTCTCTCTGGCAAAATAAATAAATAAACTAAAAAAAAAAAAAAAAAAAAAGAATTAGCTTTAAATTTAGTTATTAGCTACTTGTTATAATTTATTAATTATAAAACTTTTTTGTTTTATAATTTATTCATTTCTGCTTTAACATTTATTAATTTCTTCCTTCTGCTTTCCTTAGGTTTATGGCCTTTTTTCTAACTACTTCAGTGGGATGCGTATTTCATTTTTCATTCCTGTTTAATTTTTTATTAATTTATTATTAGACTATGTGTATGAGTCAGGGTTCTCCAGAGAAACAGAATCAATAGGATACTGATTTATATCAATATAAAAGAAATTTATGGGGCACCTGGGTGGCTCAGTCAGTTAAGCACCCGACTTTACCTCAGGTCATGATCTCGCGGTATGTGAGTTCGAGCCCCGCATTGGGCTCTGTGCTGATAGCTTGGAGCCTGGAGCCTGCTTCGGATTCTGAGTCGCCCTCTCTCCCTGCCCCTCCTCTGCTCATGCTCTGTCTCTCTCTGACTCTCAAAAATAAATAAATATTTAAAAAAATTAAAAAGAAATATATAAAAGAAATTTATTCTAAGGACTTGGCACACACAATTACAGAGACTGAGAAGTCCCAAGATTGGCAGGCAGCAAGCCGGAGCCCCAGGAGCACTGGTGGTGTGAGTTCTAGTACAAGTACAAGTCCAAAGGCAGAAGAGGATGATGTCCCAGCTCAAAGACAGGCAGGCAGAGAGAAAGAATTCTTTCTTCACCTTTTATTCTAGTCAAGCCTTCAACAGATTGGATGGGGCCCACCCATACTGGGGAGAACAATCTGCTTTGCTCAGTTTGCCAATGCATATGTTAATCTCATCCACAAACACCCGACAGAAACACTCAGAATAATGTCTGACAGAATAGCTGGGCCCTATGTGGGCCCTGATCCTATGGCCAGGTCAAGTTGACACAAAGAGTCTCACTATGCATTCTTCTCTGGACACTGCTTTAATTGTATCTTTTATGTTCTGAGAAGTTATATTTTCACTATTGATATTTCATACGTAATCATTCCATTTTGATGTCCCTTGTAGCTTACAGCAGGGATGTGGGTTTTTTTATTTTTATTTTTTTAACATTTACTTATTTCTGGGAGAAAGAGACAGAGTATGAACGGGAGAGGGGCAGAGAGAGAGGGAGACACAGAATCGGAAGCAGGCTTCAGCTTATTAGCTGTGCTGACAGCTCAGAGCCTGAAGCGGGGCTTGAACTTGCCAGCAGAGAGATCATGACCTGAGCTGAAGTCGGACGCTTAACCAACTGAGCCACCCAGGCACCCCTATAGCAGGAATGTTTTGCTACTAAATTTAGACTAAGCCATAAGTACAATGACTTTCCCTTTTGTATAAAGTTGACTGATTCTCACAGGCTAATACAAAGGTGAACCAGGACCTCCTCAGGGCCCAGATGTTGCTTTGAAAGGATTCTCTAAGGGGGCACCTGGACGACTCGGTTAAGTGGCTGACTGTTGGTTTTGGCTCAGGTCATGATCTCATGGTCGTGGGATGGAGCCCCATGTTGGGCTCTGGGCTGAGCGTGGAGCCTGGTTAAGACTCTCTCTCTCTCTCTCTCTCTCTCTCTCTCTCTCTCTCTCTCTCTCTCTCCCCCCCCCCACCTCTCTCCCACTCACACATTCCCCCTCTCTCTCAAAAAAAAAAAAGTGTAAAAAAAAAGAGGATTCTCTCAGAACTTGAAAAACCTCATTTAAATATCAATAGAAACATGTACCTTTTTTGCCTAAACAGGTTTCTTAAGAACCAAGGTCAAGAATTTCTCTGTTGAATCTAAAAGGGGAAAACAGAAGCCATCACTTCTCTCTTATCCAAATGATCATAAATAAAAATATTATTAACAAAAATTATAATAACTATCATAATACCACCTAAAATATGTTTCCTGTGTTTTATACATGACCTCTTATTTCATTTTTGCAGGAGTTCTTAGAGATATCATACTCTACATCTTAAAGATGAGAAAACTCAGCCTCAAAGGAGATACATAACTTGCTTAAGATCACACATCCTTTTAAGCGAGGGAGCTAGGATTTCACACTGGTTGTGTCTGATTTAACACTATAGGAAAGCAAACACTACTGAGCCCATCTTTACCCTCTATCTTGTTCACTGACCCCGTCCCCCTCCATGTGTTCCAGGGCCCCTAGGAGATTAATATACATTCCTTAAAATGCCTACCAAGGCTGAGATGGAGGGAGGCTAGCTTTGGCCCTCTGTAAGTTTGCTCAAGGTAATGTATCTCTCCCTTTCTTGATACACAGGTGGTGCCGTGAGATCTAATTAAATGTTAGATGTCAATTAGGTGCATGCAAACCCTTTGGTCTCACTACAGTGTCCTTCGGCACATTCCCTCGTTCTATAAAATCTGTAGATTAAGGTCCAGATTTCGCAGAGAATAACTCTGCAGCCGGATCACCATCTGCCTGATTCCCCGCACCCCCCCCCCCCCCCCCATCAGTAAGTTACCCTGAATAAAAGTCTATATCAACTGTATGGCGTGGCCTCCTTTCGTGTTTTCAGTCTCAAAGTGCCTTCTCAGTTTGGGGAATACTTTGCAGTCCCTCCTCCACCTTCTATGCAAATGCAAATGCAAAAGCCTATGCATTTTTTCAGGATGTCTCTCTTGACTCCCCTCTGCCCCAACTTGTAGCAATAAGATGGTTCTACTTCCTTTGGCAAAACTTATTTTCCAGGCAGAGAGAGGACGTTTGCTATGGTCCACCATCGATTAGGGAGAAGTCCAGCCCAGAATTCTGGAACAGAGACAGGCAGGCCACCAGCCACGGAAGGCCTTTGCCTGCAGAAGCCATATGGAAGAAGAAAATACTGAGCCAAGCACTAATGAAGAGGAAGGAGAGGGAAATCAGGGCGGGGGCTGGGAGAGTGGGGGTTAGGCACAGCTGCTTCAGGAGGGGGACACTGACCATGGATCTTGCATGTGCTGGACACACCCATCACTCATGCCAAACCCATCCAGTTCAACTCAGCTGTCTGGCAGCTGCCCTTTAATGCAACGAGCAAACAACTTGCTACATTGAAGGTTTCAGTTAGTGTCTTTGGCCAAGTCTCAGCGGGAACCAGCACAGACAACCATGGGGGGGCTGAAGGCCCCAGGAACAGCAGCCAGAGCCCAGGCGCGGCTCAGAGTGCCAGCCAACTGGGCGCATTATCAGAACCCTGCTGCAAAGAGATAAGGAACGTCCTGATCCAGCCCCTAGAAGAGCAGGACTTTATATAGCAGCCTGTGTAGGCTGCAAGGGAATGTCCTGGCCCCAGGCCTCCCAAGCCCAAGCAGAGAGGGGAGTGGGTGGGTGAGAAGCCAGGAGCTTATAAATAACCTCGTGTGCGCTGATGGGCTCAGTGGCTGTGTCTTACCAAAGCCTGAGATCTTGGGGAGGAGGGGTCACCTACAGATCGTTTTTATCTTCTTTATACTCCTCTGTATTTTCCAAGTTTTCCACAATGAACTCGAGCCCTTCTTACAGTCAGCAAACATGAACACCATGTTTAAAAAGTGAAAAAGAGAGGCCCAAAAGGAATTCCTTCAGCTAGGAATTCTGGTCACCATCCTTCCCCTGCTCATGAGTCCCCAGTCCTGGACCAGTCAGTCCTGTCCCCTCTTGTCTGATCTCTCCCAGAGATGCCCTACAGGTGCTTGCATGGACCCATTTCCCCTCTCCTCCAGGGTTCCTGCATTGCCCTTAACTTCCCCGCCCCCACCAGTGCAAATGTCACTGTTCTTGGCTTTGTTGTCTTTAGATAAGACGCCCCTGTTCCTCATCTCTGCCTGGGTGCAGAAAGGTCACTTACGTATGTCTGTCCTGCCTGCTTCCTGGCCTCCTAATGCTAACTTAGTAATGGGGGCAGGGAGGGGGGAAGCCATGATATTCCTGTATAGAGAATGTGCACTTTATGCCTCAGACTCCTTGTCTGTAAAATGGAGGTAATAATAACACCTGCCTCACAGAAATGTTATTAAGAATAAAATAAGAGTGAATGCAAAGTGCTTGACACATTAGAAATGCCCAGGTTGCCTCCTTCTCCACACTCACCCACCCCCTGAAGGACCATACTTACCAAACTTGGCCAACCTGACTTTCATTGTTTCCAAAAATAACTGCTCCTAGGAGGTGTGAGGATTCACCATCTTGACACTGGTAGTGATTCAAAGCAGGAGTTCTAAAAATGCTTCGGGAGGTGGCAGGCTCCTTGGAATAATAGCCTTCAAAGTGCCTCCTTATAAGGCAGCAGCCTCATTTGGATGTGTGAGTCATGGTTGGGCTGCTAGATAAACAGATAAAGGAATAAACATGTTGTTACTTTGTAGTAACGCCTTATGTAGTAGTCTGAGTTCAGCTCATGACCCTGGGGCAATGTTGAGGAGACAAAAGTAGGCGAAATATCAGCCAATCCCTATTTTTTGAGCAGTGCTATGTGCAAAGAGGCATTGTGCTAGGATTCGAAAATGAAACATAGACCAGATATGAAAGAGAGGCTGTGAAAGAGAGGCCAGTCTAGCTGAGGAAGTAAAATGCAGATTCAGACAGAAAGCTCACTCAGCAAACAGGATATGAGCCTGGCAGGTGATAAGGTGGAGAGTCTGGAAGAGACCTTCCACAGGGTTCTGGAGGTCAGAGCAGGTCTTGTGGAGAAAATGAACATCATTAACAAGTGGGCACCAAGCCTTGTAGTTCCCAACGCAATCAGGTTGGTCTGAGAGAAAGGATCTCACACGTTAATGTCAACAAGGCATGGGGCACACCTAAGTACGCCATCTTGTTTGATCCTGATAACGGTATTCTGTGGTGTTATTCCCATTTTACAGAACAGAAAACAGCAGCTCAGAGAAGCTCGGAGAGGTGGAGTTATGTGCTGAAAGTTACAACAGCAGAGGCAGAATTGGAACTAAGTTCTGCCTGCTCCACAGCCTCTGCTCTCGCTTCTGTCACCTGGCACCACTGAGACCTCCCTTAAAACTGTGTCCCAAGCCATGGGCTGTCTGTGACCAGCAATGGAGCTCTCATTCCAAGGCTGTGGCCTTCCAACAGAGAGGATGCTGCCCAGAGAGGCTAGCAAATTCTTTGGAGCTATATCAACATTGCATTGCCTGCCAATATCATGAGAGAAGACGGGGTGACCTCTAAAGCCCAGATCAGAATAATAACTTTGATGACATTTTATAGTTTTAAATATTTAAGCCCTTCCTTCCACATACTAGTATTTTTCCCAATTCAGAAACTCATCCCTTTTATCACCACAACAACCCATAATGAGCCGCATGAACTTTTCAGGAATGACATGGGAATAAGACAGGAACAATCTTCTAAAGGTGATTTTTGCCCCCCAGCTTTAAACCATTCAGTCTTGGAAGACTTTTGCGACATAACAAACAGCACCCGCCAGTCAGCATCGGAAAATTCCTCAGATGCACCTGGGTGCAGCCGATACTATCCTCCAAAGGGCCAACATATCATCCATGACCCTTGGTGTTATGCCCAAAGTCAACTGACACCAATATTACACAAACCCTAGGTATCACATTCCTGAAGGCATCAAACAGCAATTATTGAGCGCCAGGCTCATGGTTCTTAAAACCAGTTTGAAATTACAATCCAGTAATTCTTACAGTTATATAGAGTCTATATAACTATGTCCTAATCATGAAAGAAGATGGGAGAGCCCTTTAAAAGAACAGTGTTATGGACTGTTACATTTCCCACCACCACCACCAAAATCCATATATTGAAATCCTAACCCCCAATATGAATATATTTGGAGAGACAGACTTTCAGGAATTAAGGTTAAGTGAAGTCATAAGGGTGGGGCCCTGATTCCACAGAACTGGGGTCCAATAAGAAAAGGAAGAGCTCCTGGTGACCTTTCTGTCTGTCTGCCTGTGCACAGAAAACAGGCCATGTCCGGAGGACCCAGCAAGAAGATGGCTGTCTGCAAGCCAGGAAGAGAGGCCTTACCAGAAACCAAGCCCAATGACTCCAGAGCTGTGAGAAAATGCATTTTTGTTGTTACGCTCCCCAGTATTTTGTTATGGTGGCCCAAGCTAATGCAAACAGGAACTCAGGCTGTAAGGGAGCCATAAAATCAATACCCAGGGAATGAGGGCAGGGGACAGGGTACAGGTCATGGAAGTGACTTCCGCTCTTTTGCTGGGAGCAGTGTTGGAGAGTGTGAAACAAATACCATTCCTCTTCCATGAATTTAGTAATACTAAACCTGGTCCAGGAAGTGTGACTTAGGTACACAGTAAGAGTGGCTTCCGAACCCTGCCTCCAGGATGAGTCACTGTGGAGCCTGCTCCACAAAGCCGAGTGCCCAGCGGAAAGCTGATGATAACCTATACTCTCTGGAGGCAGACAGATTCTGAGAGTCAGGGAGAAACTGAGCCAGGTACCCTCAGTGCCTTTTCCCAGGCTCATTAAATTGTTAAACCACTAGGGAGAAGAGAGGAAGGGACAGAGAGAAGCCAAGAGTATTACCCTAATCAAACTCCCTCTGTATGGAAACATGAAGAGAGGGGAAAGAACGTTCCTCTCAACACTCATCCTAGTTCTGTTCCAGGCAAACATATACCCCTCTTCAAGGCTCTCCAATACAGTACAATGTGTGTCCAGCTTTCAAATAAACAATAAGATTCACAACTTGCAAAGAAACTCCCCTTATTACACACATACACACACACATACTTAAGCAATCCTAGGACACATCCCACATGGAAGGTAGAAATGTCCAGTTGCAGAAACTGGGTAAGCTAATTTGTGGCCTTAGTTCAGAAGGGCACAATAAACATGTGTTGAACATGGCTTGCACCCTTACAGCAGTCTCTTACTCTTTTGCTGGAAGATGGGACCATTCATTCATTTTTTTTTTTTTAACTCAACAGATATTTGCTAAATGTTTATTATGTGCCAAGCATCATGCTAGGCTGATTGATCCGGAAAACAAGAAGCCAAGAGATATTGGCAAACAGCAGCCCTAAACCAGCTATTTGCCCAGGACACCTGTGCCATAGTCCTTGTCTCCTCCCCAGCCCTCAACCTCCTTACCCAGTCAAACACCAAGTACTGACATTCTATTCTTAATGTATCAAAACCCCTTTACTTTTTTCCATCCTCTCTGTTCTTCCTGGGTCTAGGCCATCATGTTCTCTTTCTTGGATTTCTGCAGCAACCACTTAATTGGTTTTCCTGTTTTCAGACTTAACTCTCATCCAATCTAACTGCCACACCACAGTGCACAGTAAGAAATTTGGCGTCACCTAAAGATCTACCCTTTGTCTGGGTTCCTAGGAGGAAATCCCTAAACTTGCAATTTTCACAGCAAGAGGAGTGTCTTTGTTACTCAACGTTGGGCCCTCATTTATGCTCACGAGATGAGTCAGAGTGGGGCTGGCTGAGTCTGAAAGACCAACCAAGTGATTGTGGGTGGGGCTTTGGGCCATGTGACAGCCTGACCTTCAGGGAGGGGAAGTAGCCTGGAGCTTAAGTTCAACCATGTAAGTTATTATGCAATCAACCATGACTAGGTAATGAAGCCTCAATAAAAACTCTAGGGGCGCCTGGGTGGCTCAGTCGGTTAAGTCGGTTAAGCGTCTGACTCTTGGATTTCAGATCAGGTCATGATCCTACAGTCATTAGGGCTCGTTCATAGGATCGAGTCCCACACTGGGCTCCACCCTGACAGTGCTCCCTTACTAAAGCTTGCATGAACTAACGTGGTTGGCAATACTTGTGCCTATTCATGTAGAGATGCTGGGAAGTAATGCATCCTGAGGGCCTAGAAGCTTCATGTTTGGAACCCTCCTGATTCCAATTAATTATATCCTTGACTAATTCCAATTTATATCTGTTTATTATAATAAAAGTGTACTCCTAAGTATAACACTTTCCTAAATATCAGATTATCAACTGTGAGGGTAGTCATGAGAACCCTTGAATTTGCAGCCAGATGCTATGAAGAAAAGGTGATCCTGGGGACCCCGAACCTGGGGCTGGTGTCTGAAGTGAGGGCAGACTTGTGGGGACTGTGCCCTTAACCTCAAGTTGACTAACTCACTGCACACAGCCAGAGGGGTTTTCTAAAATGGGACTGTGATCACATCACATACCTGCCTAAAACCTTTGAGGGATGTCTCCTTTTCTCTAGGATGAAGTCCGAAGCCAAAATACAGCTCCCAAGACCTCTGATGCTTCTGGCCCTACATAGCTCCTCAGTCTCATATCCCTCATATCCCCCATTCCCCTGCAAATTTGGTATTCCAGCCACACTGAGCCACTTGCCACTCCCTAAGCCTTCCATGCTCTCTCATTTTTTTCAGATCTTAGAACATGTGGCCCCTCATCCTATAATATTCTCTCCTCTCTGCCTTTCTCCCACACCCTTCTCTTAGCTAACTCCTAGAAGTCCTTCAAATCTCAGCTTAGATGGCACTTCTTCTGGGAAACCTTTCCATATATCCTCCACGAAGTCAGAGCTGGGTGCTCACTCCTCTCAAGGGACTTAGCCCACGTACTGAAATGGCCTGGTTACTGGTCTGTCTCTCCAATCAGACCATGAACTTGGCGAGCATGAGGACTGTGTTTTCTTCCCTGTTATATTCCCCAGTAGTTAGCAGACTAACACAGAATTCCAAAGAGAGAAATGATACCTTTGCAGAGAAGAAACCTGGTAGACATCAACATGACTGGTGGTAAATGAGTAACTACACAAATGGGTTTTGGAAGGGTCTCCAGTCTCTTTGGCGGAGATTTGGAAAGCACCCTGGTTGTATCCAGTAGACAATTACAAGTTATCTTCCAAGATGATTCCGCCCAAAGGTTGTTAATCTTATTTCATTTGAAGTTGATTGTTGTGGGTTTCAACTTTAGAGGATAATTTTAACTTTGTCTACAAAATTCTAAGAGAAGTCCCTATCTTGAGGTTCTGTACCAACTGTGAATTGCCCTTTGGATGTTTCTTTGACCTATCAGTTTTCCACTCCATCTACAAGGTTATATGGCATTTGTGAAGACAGGGACGACAACAATGTGTTTAAACATAAATAATTGGATGATTTATTAAAGCAAAATTTATTACCAGTTCATACATGCCATATGCATCCGTCCGTGCTTTCTTACTAATCAATACTTGATAAAGCACTTGCTGATTAGGTGAAATGGCATCTCTTTTTCCCTCCTTTTAGCTTTCAGTTAAAGAATCAGCACAGACTTTTTCTTCCTTTTCCTTCCTTTCCTCTTCCCTTTCTGGCATGGAATAGTCGGCACCATGGCCCCACCAGGTACTGACAGCAGGAGAGGGCTTCCTTGTGGAGGCCCTTTGATGGCATACCTACTGGTGCCCAAGGACACAGGATGCTGGAGGGTGGGGGCAGGGAGTGGAGGTAAAAGATACACCTGGTATGATTGGGAGATTGATTATATTAAGCAAATAAGTAATCGTATTGAGCAAACAGGTACATATTGAGGATAATGAGAGCCAGGTTGAGAAAGGAATTGCAAACATAAAGAGGGAGAGAACTATAAAGAACCATGAACGTGGAATGGAATTGGATGTATAAACATCAGCTTATTTTTTTAAGTATATAAATACAGGGATATATAGAAATAGCTACAGGTTTCAGTATGTGTATATACATATTTGTGCATACACATACATGTATTTCCTAGCTCCCTCCACCAAAAGGGTCTAGAAGCAATGACACCCCACTAACAATAAACACACTAGGTGGCCAGATCTTGATTCCTAAACACCATCCTCCACTGAAAGGAAGCAGTTCTCCCTGGGGAAAGGGGTAATCCAGGCTGCAGCAGGAAAAGTACAAGATGAATCAGAGTCATGTTGTTGTATCAGACTGCCAACAAGTGCTGAGATGATGGGGGCGTGTCAGAAGGATGTGGGAGCATCCTGGAAGGAACACTGGTCGTGTCTGAGACGGTCAGAGTATCAAGCTAAACAAGGTTGGCAATGGAATACAATCTACTGAATAAAATGAGAGCCCTTACTAAAATAAATCTATAAACAAACACAGAAAATGGGAAAGCTCCTTATTAGAGTAACCTGCCAATTAACAGAAGGAGAAGGAATGATGGAAATAGAAAACAATCATTTGGCAACTTTCAGAGTGGTGGGTGCAATAAACAGAGAGAAGAGCAGCCCCGAGGAGCCACATCGAGAAAGTTATTAGCCCTGCCTGGAGATTCAGGAAAGGCTTTACTCGCAGAGGCGCCATTTGAACTAGTCCTTGAACGAATACATTTCTACCGGGCAGGAAAGGTCATTCTCTACAGATTAGGGAGAATTGGAAGATGCTAGTTCTAGTTATGTCATAAATGATTAATAACTTGCCAAAGCCCCAGGGACAAGTTTTCTCCAGTCCTGAATATTCTCTGTGATACCTCATCACACCGCACAACAGGATTCCCTCCTCATATTCTTTAACGTAATTATATATTTGAAACAACTTCTTCCTCTGTTCATTTTCTGATAACATCTGGAACTCCAACATCATGGTAGGGCTTCAGCCTCCTCACTCTCTTTTTTTGGTCTTTTGCTCTAGGTCTATCGTTAAGAATTTACCTTCTTCCTACCCTGTTACTTCCTGTTTTCCTAACTTCAGGGGCTTTTTATTCTTTGGGGTGCAAGGTTTCATTCTGCCTTGAAGCACTCTTCCCATTAGCTGGGGGATTTTTTTTGACAAGAAAGGTGTATCTAAGCCCATTTTCTGTAAAATCTGTCACTGCCTAAGTGGTACCCTGCTGCTTGAGGCCTCATCTGTCTCCATGGCAATGTTCTGAAACTATTCTGCTTGTGTAAGTTCAAGGCCCATCAAATCACTTATCATAACAGAGCCATTGTAACCCACCAATGCACACACATACACGTTCCGTGCATCACAGCAACATTCACAAATGCAGCCACGGTTTGTATTCGTTTCAAAAATCCTTTGAAACAGACAGGCCACTCATCAGCTGACTCCATTTACTCATTCACTCATTCATTTATGTATCTAGGCTTCGCGGAGGAGACACAGACATAAAACACCTCCTCCTGGGGGGCTGGGGGTGAGAATCAGGGATGGCTTCACCAAGAAGTGGCCAGCTGAGACCACCGAAGAGGAAAGGCTTTCCGGACAAAAACAAAGCGTGGGCAAAGGCATGAAGGTGTGAATGAACATTCGAGGTAACAAAGGAAAAGTGTTTGATAATGAAGCAGAAATGGGATGGAGGAGGAATGTACAGAGATGAGACAGAACTGGTGCTAGACAGAGGGGTAGCACTGAGGTCCTGAGGGGCTTGTAGAAAATACTAAGGAGTTTGTACTCCTTAAGCAATGAGGAAGGTCTTAAGAGGAGGTGCAGCATTATCAGATTTGCATTCTAGAAAGCTCTCTTCTACTGCTGCCCCAGGTTTAATTAAAGGCCCAGAGCCAGGAACAAGCCAGAAACAATCTGACCAGAGATCAACTTGGGGGGTGTGCACAGGAAAAGAGTCAAGCACCACTTAAGAGGTAAGCCAGGTTCGACTGCATGACCAATTAGATGGAGGAGTGACAGACACCTTGAAGATGGCTGGGCCCATGTGATGTCAAAGAAAGAAGCATAATGGGGGGAGAAGATGAAGCACGTAGTTGGGGACAAAGATATTCTTGTCCTCCACTTTCCCCACACCTTCAATTCTCTATCACAGGGATAATACAATGACAAGCTAATCCCCACTGAGGTAAGATGTAAGGGCTTAACATGTGACACCCTCCACCGCCACCACCCCCTCCCACCCCCCAGCCCCCCCGCCACCAGGAATCATGTTTTCAGTTAATAAGAGAGTACCGTGCAGCCAATGCTAATCAAGGGAATGACTCTCCTATAGTGAAATTCTGGGCAACGTGACGGGCAAGTTGGGGGATGTTTTCAGGTGGGGAGATCTTCCCAGCATCCCTAAAATCCCATCACAGAGGCTATGGCTAAAACTCTTAGTGAAGAGAATGCTGTTAACATTTCATCTTCATTCCAAAGAACCCCGTTCACGCCATAGATAAAGAGATCTTCCTCCTGGGCAGGCTTCTGCTCTCTTAGCACGGGGTGATGGGACAGCAGATGTCACAGAGCTATGGGGTCGCTGAGTTCAGACCCTGGCCCCGCCATTTACTTGTGTAACCGTGGTCATGTTAGTTAACCTTTCTAAGACTCGATTCCATCATTCATTAAGCAGGGGCTCAGAACACCTGCCTCTCAGATTGGCGTGAGCCTCGATGTAAATGGCAAGGTCGCAGTCCACATTAGTGCCTTCTTGCGCCACCTCACCCTTACCCCCACCATCTCATTTCAGATTTGAATCTTCATCAGTCACTCTCGCTACCTCCACCATTTATCACAGTATCTTTCAACACCCAATTCACTTGGAGAAGCCTCATTCTCTCCACGTTCATGGGCTATTAGCTGCCCTGACAACTTCAGGTGATGAAAAGCCACCGTTCGGGCTTGGGCGGCAGGCGCTCAGAGCCCGGCCGTGAGGGCTGTGCCCCAGAACCGCCTGCAGGAGGCAGCATCGGGCAGCGTGAGGCCAGCCGGGCCGCCTCCTGAAAACCGCTGGAGCCCGGCTGGGAGGAACCGCCGAGGAGGCGCTGGAATTCAGACTCCAGGTGACAAAGGACTCAGTTTACGCACGCGGCTCTGACACTCGGCCTCCCAAGGAGTCGGGTCTTTGGGGAACAGGGGAGGAGGGAGTGGCTTCGTGAAAGCACCCCGGGCCCCAGCAAGTCCAGCGAGGTTTTTCCCACACCCACACCTGGACTTAGTTACCTTTGAGCATGGCACCCGTCCTCCAGAAGCAAAAGGCATCTCCTCCTTCCCCAGCCTTAGGGCCCTTGTTGCAGACGCCCCTTCCTCCACGATGTGACGGGATGAGATGGGGAGCTAGCTCCCCCACACGCAGTTTTAGCGGCTCACGTGCTCAGCCCCATTCGGGAGTCCTGGAGGAGACAAAAGGAATCAAGGCACACAGCTCCTGACCCTTCGGAGCTATTAACATTGTTGAAGACGGGCAGATGTGAAACCGGAGAAAGACACAAGGGTACACGTCCTCACGTGCTCTGTTTCTGGGCGGGCACCGCCGGAGGCTCCTTGTTCCCCCAGCCCCGGGGCACATGGCCTGGCCCGGAGTGATTTTTATGATTTGTGAATTCATTTACATGGAAAAAAGAAAGGGACAAACTGATTAAAACCACCCAAGGCTGCCCAGAATGTGGGATCACGGTAGGGACAGATGACCCGAGCTGTGGAAATTGGGAGAAGGGATTTATTAATGCAGGTGGCATTAAGCGGCCTGCAAGATCTGGAGGACTTGGTCACTGGGGGCCTCAGAGCTCAGAGCCAATGAGAGACGGTCGTCACTAACTCTCCTGTTGACTTGAGCTGGGGTGGGGAACTGCGATGTCACCATGACATCACCACCTTCCAGGAATCACTGAGTCAGCTTGAGGCCGCAGGCAGGACCCACTCACTTCCTCCAACAGCGGGGGCCACTCCCCACCCCTGGCAAGGCTTTGAGCCTGGGTTTTCACCACCATCCACCAGTGCTCAAGACAGTGAGGGCCTGGCCCAGAGTCCGTCAGCTGGGCAGGGACACACTGGCGTGGTGCCAGCGGCACTCACTCCCACGGCGACCCATGCTGTAGGGTCCGCTGAGGAGATAGGTCCCTGAGGAGAGGTGGCCCTTTCAGCTTTTCAGTCACTTGTACCTCCTTGTGAACAAACTGAGGTGTTTCTTTCTTTTTTTTTTAAGTTTATTTATTTTGAGAGAGAGAGAGAGAGAGAGAGAGAGCAGGCACGTGAGCAGGGGGAGGGGCTGAGAGAGAGGAAGGGAGAATCCCAAGCAGGTGCCACACTTCAGCACAGAGCCCCACATGGGGCATGCTCTCATGAACCATAAGGTCATGACCTGAGCCGAGATCAAGAGTTGGACACTTACCCGACGGAGCCACCCAGGCCCCCTGACAAACTGAGGTGTTTCTAAGGAACTAAGTTGTGAAGGAGGAATTAGGCAGGAAAAAGTAAGGGGAAGTTGGGGCTGGGGGAAGAAGTGTCAGAACAGAGGTGGGGAAGGCTTCAAAAAAAACCACAAAACCTTGCCCACTTCACAAACAAGGGTCATTCCAGATACAGTGTCATACCTCAGTCAGCGTGGGGAAGCAGGGGGCTTGTCCGGCCCCACTGCTTTCTTGTAAGGTGGGCAACTAGACGGCCATACTCATCCAGTGGCCAGAAACCCAGGAACAGGGCCAGGGCTATTTGTAGCCCTCAGGTGATGACTTTCTCTTGCCCCTTCCTCCCCCAGATCAGACCCTCCCCTTCCCTGTTAGAGGATTGAAGCCAGAATCTGTGCATACTATGTCAGAGTCTATTTTGCCTTTTCCTTAAACCCAGTGCTCTGTAAGTTAGTCTTATGAAGACAAAAATTAACCAGTAGGCAGTAATGAGATTTTATAGCATGGCGAAGGTCCTGTACTTTCTTCCTCTCTCTCTCTCTCTCTCTCTCTCTCTCTCTCTCTCTCTCTCTGTCTCTCTCTCTCTCTCTCTCACTGCCTCCCCCCACCCCATATACACACACACAACCTGCTGTTTTGATCTTTTATCATATTCTTTCACTTAATGCCAACAAAAGCCTACCAGGTAAGTATTGCCATTTCATAGACAAGAAAACTGAGATTCAGAAAGGTGGAAGAAATTTTCCAGGGTCACCCAGCTAGTGGGTGACAAAGCCAGTCTCAGAAGCCAGGGCTATCTGACTCTAAGGAGCTGGGGCCTTACTACTCAGATACTCTGACTCAAAATAAGAGCCTCTCCTGAGTCATAAATTATAAAATTAGAATTTCACTCAGCAAGTCACAAAATCTTAAGGTTGGAAGACATTTTAAAGGTTGTCCAGGCAGATGTCCTGAATTACCTGAGTAATGTCCTGGCTTCTGCGTGGAGACACCAGCTCCAGAGAATGCATTGTGTCCTGATTCAGCCAACGCCCGCTCAGAATTATTAAACATTTCTTTTGGGTTTGAAGCTGAAATCTCTCTCCCTGTAATGTCCACACACTGAGTCTGCCCTCAGGAATGTGGAGGACCTTGAGTAGTGTGTCACTCCTGAATTGTTTTTCTCTAGACTACATGCTCTAGATTCTTCTTACCTACTCTCATGTGGCAGTTTCTCATTGTCTGAATGGGGTCTGGTTCGACAGGTCAGTCTCACAGTGAGACCCCAGCATGACTCCAGTGCTCAGGAAGGGAGCTGACCAGCCCAGAGAAGAATGGGACCAGACTACAACCCCTTCATTTTATCTCACAGATCTTTTTGTTGTTGTTTTCTTTTAAGTGTTTATTTGTTTTTGAGACAGAGCATGAGCAGGGAAGGGGCAGAGAGAGAGGTAGACACAGAATCTGAAGCAGCTCCAGGCTCTGAGCTGTCAGCACAGAGCCCAACGCGGGGCTCAAACCCACGAATGGCAAACTGCGAGATTGTGACCTGAGCCAGTCAGTTGCTTAACCAACTGAGCCACCCAGGCACGCCCACAGATCTTTTTTTTTTTTTTTTTTTTTTAATGTTTATTGATTTTTGAGAGACTGAGACAGAGCACAAACAGGGAAGGGGCAGAGAGAGACACTGAATCTGAAGCAGGCTCCAAGCTGTCAGTGCAGAGCCTGATGCAGGGCTCAAACCCACGAACCGTGAGATCATGACCTGAGCTGAAGTTGGATGCTTGATTGAGTGAGCCACCCAGGTGGCCCTATTTCACAGGTCTTAATATGCTGGAGACTCATTTTGCTCTTGTTATGAATGAAAACCTTTAAGTGCCTTTCCCCTGTGCTGACCCCTAAGCCACATCCTCTCCCACCCCTTGTCCAGCTGGGTTTCTGATGTTCACGACCTGTTCTTTCCATGTAGACCATGCCTAACAAGTACTCCTGGGCAGTCTGGCCATCCCTCTGCCCCGGTACCCCTGCCCCACCAGGGTTCAGCCTCACCTTCCCTCTGGCGCCAGCTCTGTCTACTCTGAGACCCTGCCAAGGGGTCCCCCTGACCCAGTCACCCCTCAACAGGCATGCTAGCTTTTAATTGTCTGCCACCTTATGCACCCCCAGGCGTCACCTGGGAAGTTCTGGAGAAGAAGCAAGGGCCACGGTGTCGGGCCGTCCCTCTGCTGAAACACAATCTGCCAGCATTTCCACTGCCATGCATACCCTGTATAGGTATGCATACAAGGGGTTCTCCTCCCACTGATCCAAATCTGCTTTCTACTTCCTGTCACCCCACCACCTTGCCCCCCCACCCCCATCTGTGGCTGGTGGGCAGGGCACACAGTGCCTCACCCCCTTCTCATCCCTTCTGAGTCTTGCTCTAAGCTCCTCTAGGCACCAGATGAATATTTCTACAGGACAGGTACTTCCTTTGTGTCAACGTCTCTATTCTCAGCATGATGGCTTAACGCATTGCTCTATGCTCAGACCCCCAAGCCTTGCTCTAGATACAGAAAGGGAATCTTCTTGAAAAGTAGAAAACCTTTTCCTTCTCAAGAACCAGGCTCTCAAGATTATTGATTATTAGCGTGGTATGGATTTTTTTTTAACCCAATTTAAAACATGAAGCCGAGAAAGACATCTTTGTTCCAGGATGGGGCTCCCCTGAAACCACAAACCCATTCAACGAGTAGGAACCTCTTGGTTCCTGAGAGCAAAAATCCAGTATTCCAATCTGAAAAATAATATCTTCTTTCTTCTTTATGCCCAAGACAAACATCTGAAAGAACTTCCCTCTTTTGCATCCCATTCTCCTTACAGTCTTCTGTCCTTGCCACCAAATCCTTCATGTGTCCCAAATTCTGTTTCCCCTAGATCTCTACTTGACTCTTAATGTTTGGGTTTTTTTTCTAATTTTTTTTTAACATTTATTTATTTTTGAGACAGAGAGAGACAGAGCATGAACGGGGGAGGGTCAGAGAGAGGGAGACACAGAATCCGAAACAGGCTACAGGCTCTGAGCTGTCAGCACAGAGCCCGATGCGGGGCTCGAACTCACAGACCGCGAGATCATGACCTGAGCCGAAGTCGGACGCTTAACCGACTGAGCCACCCAGGCGCCCCAATGTTTTTTTTATTTTTGAGAGAGAGACAGAGAGACAGAGCATGAGCAGGGGAGGGGCAGAGAGAGAGGGAGACGGAATCTGAAGCAGGCTCTAGGCTCTGAGCTGTCAGCACAGAGCCCGATACTGGGCTCAAACCCACCAACCATGAGATCATGACCTGAGCCGAAGTCAGATACTTAACCGACTGAGCTACCCAGGTGCCCGCCTACTGGACTCTTCATAACTACTTCTATTAGTGATCTTTTGAGGGTCTGTTTCGCTCACTCATCATCCCGCCTTGTAACATCATGTTCACATCCTCCAAAGGTGTGTTCCCATCTGCTCATCTCACTGGGCTTTCAACACAGGTATTAGCATATTAAAATATATTTTTTAATGTTTAATTATTTGTTTTGAGAAAGAGAGAGCAGGAGCAGGGGAGGGGCAGAGAGAGGGAGAGAGAGAATCTCAAGCAAGCTCCATGCTGCCAGCATAGAGCCTGACTCAGGGCTCAATATTGCAAACCATGAGGTCATGACCTGAGCCAAAACAAAGAGTCCAGACACTGAACCAACTGAGTCACCCAGGTGCCCCGGCATTAGCATATTTAAAACCAATTGAACTGTGATTATTTTCACCCCAGCTGTATTACTCTCAATGTACTTAATATGGATGGGAAAGTGGGGCTTGCTGTATAAATGACATGACCTGATTTATTATAAGCAATTATAAGCATAGATGCAACAAGGTCTAAACCAATGGTGACCATACCTCCCTGCCACTCTCCTGGAAACATCAGCCCCTATACCACTCCCATCAGATACTAACTCCAGCGCCTGGACTTCTAAGCTTCATTCTCATTCAACCCATCAGTTCCCTCCAACCACCAAGGCCTCACACAACTGCCTTGGCCTCAACTTGGAGCCAGTCCTCAATCAGCAGGATTCTGTGGGCTTATGCAGCCTCCACCCCCTCCCCCCAATCTCTTCCCACTCCATAAAATTTCCCTATCACAGAAGCACATTTTCATTTGTTTTCTCTAAGGCATTTCAGATTCGTTCATTCATTCTGCTAATATTTATGAACACCTTCATCGTCAGGCACTGTTCTGGGCCCTGCAGCTACAGTGATTAGCAGGCTGCACAAAGCCAGGCTTTTAAAATTCCATTCTGGTGGAGGAGATGCCAAACACACAAGGACACAGTGAACAGACAAGAGCACCGTAGATTGTGACTGCATTCTTCGAAGGAAAGAAACAGGATCTTTGTAAAAGAGCACAGAAGACAGCCCTTAAGAAAGGAAGATCAAGGAAGATTTCTCTGAGGAGGAGGCTAATATTTAAACTGACACCTGCTAGGGGGCACCTGGGTGGCTCAGTCATTTAAGCATCTGGCTCTTGGTTTTGGCTCAGGTCATGATTTCATGGTTTCATGAGTTCAAGCCCCTCGTTGGGCTCTGTGCTGGCAGCATGGAGCCTGCTTGGGATTCTCTCTCTCTCTCTCTCTCTCTCTCTCTCTCTCTCTCTCTCTCTCTTCGTTTCCCTCTCTCTCTCCCCCTCCCCAATTTGTGCTGTCCCTGTCTCTCTCAATAAACAAACAAACAATCAAACTTTAAAATAAAAAACATAAAGATAAAAATAGACACCAGCCACATGAGAAGAGGCAGCAGGGCAGCACGGAGGAAAAGTGGTCCAGACTAAAGGGTAGTCAAGAGCAAAAGCCCAGCACCAGGGAGGAGCCTGGAGGCAGGGAGACCCCCCCCCCCCACCCCCCAGGCCTGCCAAGGTCAGGGTAAGAGCTGGATTTCATACTACCTGCTGGGAGGGACGTGAACTGATAAAAATGGTCAAAGGTCCCTCTGGCCACTGTGTGGAAAATAGAACTAGGGATTGGAGCAGGGGAGGGAGTGGGGAGGAAAGAAGCCATCCAGGCTATTGCCCTTATCTCCACAAGAAATAATGACCACGGTGCGGGTAACGATGATGGAAGGCAGCGGAAAGATGGAAAGACAGAGGTACAGTTTAGAGGGAGATAGATTTTAGAGATAGGACTGACTTCCGTCATATTGTCGTTGTCAGACTTTAGGCAAGTGCGTGAAGGAGCATTCACACTGGGAGTCAGAGAGACAGGTGAGGAGTCGGGACAGGAGTCAGAGACTGGGGCCTGAGAGAGGTGTCCTGCTGTGCACAAATGATTTGAGTGAAGAGCTGAAAGCCTTCTAGAAGGATCGGTAGGGGTGGGGGTAAGGAGAGGCAGAGGTGTGCCAAATACTACAACCTGAACTTTGAAAGAAGCTGTGCTTCTTGCACGGTGTCATAACTCATGAAGTGTCTGATGGGGCATTTCCTGATATGACACAGGACTGTTGCTCTCTCCAATTGTTTCAGTGTAAACATGAGGATGGGAGCCATACACACACATTTCTAGACCAGCTCCAGAACTTGCCTGTATTTGTAACAATGATTCTGCGAAGGAAAGAATTCCAAGTTCCTGAGAAGTGACCTATAAATAAACCCTTGGAGCACAGCTTGTAGGGAAGTTACTCTGCCTTACCCCACTGAGGCAGGGGGGGGGCTAATTCCCTTTTCACACTTCACACTTGCCACAAATCTGCTTTTTCTTACAAATCAGTATTTCTGCTGCTTACTCATGTTCAGCTTGTGGCCAATTATGACACTCTAGGATTTATTTTCTTCTGTAGTGTTGCCCAGAAGGGTTTAAGCTGTTAGTGTTTGTGCCAATTCATAGTAGAATGGCCCAGAGGAGTCATAGCAGGAAACATTTTTAAGAGCCCTTTAAAGAGAGCCATACCTCCTTATAAGCAAAGGCTAAAGAAAGTAAATTATTTTAGAGTCAAGGGTGAAAACAATTCCGTTTTTAAAGACCTATAAATGTAACCCAAGATTTCCCAGACCTGCCAATCTGAGACACAAGAACAATAGGAATGCATATTTGGCTGGTTCTGAACCACATTTGCTCTAGGTCCCCCCTGAGACTCCCCACCCAGTATCTCTGGGTGTCTCCAGGAGGACGCTCAAAGTCTCCAGAAAGGACAGTGGTCAGGAGCTGACACAGATGGCACTCCACTGACGACCAGGGGTATGAGCCTCAGTTTTCTCATCCGTAAAACGCAAGATGTAAAATACGAACGTAGGGATAAATCTCACCTCAAGGGGCCGTTCTAGGGACAAAACGACCTAATACCCACAAACGATCAGAGCATGGTGTCCAGCATCTAGGAACCATTCCATAAGGAATACCCACCACTACTGCAGCCATCACATCACACGATCATCAATACCCACGCTACTCCCCCACAGCAGACCTCTCCCCCCTCCCCTGACCAAGGCATTCTTTCCAGGCCCAGCTCCAGATTACCATGCCTCAGCATCCAGTAGCAGCTCCCAAGGATCTCTGTAGTCTTCACACAAGTGGGCTCCTGGCCAGCCAGCCCCGCCAGACATGCCCAGGCTTGTCTCCCTCACTCTCAACCTCAGGCCAGACGGCCGACACACCAACTCAGAGGTCCAGGAACACATGGGCAGAGACACAGCACTAGCAGTCCTGCCACTCCCACTGGCTGCCCCCTCCCACAAGGCATGCTGCCTCCCAGGCCCCCAGGCCAGGAGACCACCAGCCCTGAAGAAACTGGCTCCTGTCAGGGATGGTAAATGGAGGCATGAGCCTTCCTGAGAGTCTCTGAAATTGTTACTAGGCCCTCAGAGGAGTCAAAGGTGGCAGCCAAAAATAAATCACCTACAATAAAACCCGGCAATTGGGAGAAAACAGCTGGGGGCACAAGGACACCTGGTGCGGAAGACAGAGGAGAGGTAGGGGTAACACATCAGCTCCCCTCAACTCTTCCCCCGCGAAAGCCCAGTGCTGCCAACACGAAGCCAAAAAAGAAAAGCACTTGAGGCAGCATCCCCTCAAATGCCAACTCTGTCATTTGTAGAGTGACCTTTGACAAGTCTTTCACCTTCTGGGGAAGCACAATTTCCTCATTTAAAGCCAAGAGAGCAGCCCACGCTGCACACCCACCTGCAAGGAGGCCACTGCCGTCACCTTCACCTTGACTCTGCTCAGTGGCACAGTCCTCTTCGTCTTCCCTGTGCACTTGCTGTGCGCGCTGGGGGCTGTCAGGCCTGGAGAGTGAAGGGGGGCAGAATACACCACCCCAAAATAGGCCACTTGGAGTAAGGATTTTCAGCTGAAAGCAACTGAGCTCTCTGCATGCCTGCTATTTGCCCAGAATCAGCGCATACATTTACAAGAGATCCCTTATCAGCCCAGAGAAGGCACCAGAGGAAGCTGCACAAACTTCACCAACCAGCCCTTATCTTCTTCCATTAATTTCCCTACGATATTTGCCTTCCCAAGTTCCCCACCCTTGGAAGGCTACAACCCTTTTCCTTTGTCCCCTCACTTTTTTACAAGTGTATTGTTCTTTTGTTAAGATGCTCTAGAAGCCCAGGTTCTGTGCACCCCTTCGGGTTACTCATCACTGAGTGCTCCCATGTGCATGTGCAATGTGTGATAACCTTGCGTCTTTTCTTTTGTTAATCTGTCCTTTGTCAAGCTAATTTGCAGGGCCCCAGTCAATGCACCTATGGCGCGCAGAAGAAAAAGAATAATTCCACCCCCCCTACAAAAGCAAAGCTGGTGGTGGCCGGAGAAGTGTTGCTCTTGAAGGGAGAAGAGGCTTCATCGCTCCCCGGGGTGTGCACTTGTAGTGCAGGCCAGGACCACCAGGGAAGCCCAGAGGATAGGTAGGCCCTTAACTCAGGAAGAGGAAGAGGGGACCTCCTGGGAGGGACACCTGACCTCCTTGAAGGACAAGCTGGGAGTGCAGGTGTAGAAGATAAAAGACCTTCCAGGAAGGGAACCGGAGGTGGGAAGGGAGCTATAAATGCAGGGTTTCTCTTGCAGGAAGGAGTTGTGAAGTGAGCGGAGAGGCGAGAAGCCAGAGGGCCTGGTGTGAGTGGGAAGGGAGCTCTGGCTGGAGCCCACGGGACTAGGGAGCACCCTGTCCAGGCCAGGAACAACAAGCCCCATGTGCTTCAGGACACAGGTCACACTGATGTCCCTGCAGGGAATGGAACCATGGCGGGGACTGGTTGGGAGACCACCGCCTAAGTCTGCAGAGAACAGGGGCCAGAGCAAGGTAGCTACGACAGAAAGAAATGAGAGGGGAAATGGAGAGAAGCCACCAGCTCAGGTCCCACAGGGAGGTCAGGCTGCAGTGAGGAGCAATTTGACAGACCCGCGGGTCTCCTTCTTCCCACCGCACCTGGTGGCTTCCACGCCTTGCTTCCTTGAACAAGACCAGCCTGTGACTAGCAAAACTCTGCAAACAACCCCGCGGTGGGTCAGTGGCGCCCTGACTGCAAGACAGAATCGTCTAGGGAGCTTTTAAAATGCCAGTGCCTGAGCCAGTCTCCAGACCCATGAAATCAGAATTTCTGGGGGTGCTTCTGTTCTCCCAGAATAGTTTCTCGTCCCCCTTCACTGGACAGTTTCCTACCTACCTGTCAACTTAGCTGAAACCTGCTTCCTGTGCAAGGACGTTCAGACTCCCCCTGGCCCTATGCTGTTCTTGCCTGTGGATGCCTCTGTGCCCCCAACTCTCAGTCCCTCGGGGGTGAGACTTCGGCTTATATATCCTTTATCTGACCCAGAGTAGACACTAGATATACACTTATTGGATGAAAAAAGGGAATGAGTGGATCTTTTTGATAAGCTGCCTCTTCCTAGACCTCTACCTCCTCATTAAGGATGGGGACTAACCCAAATCCAAGATCTGGGTTCAGTTTTTCAGCTGTTCAGGTGGAGTGTTTGAACAGACGTCAAGAATTGGTGAAATGAGGGACCAGGAGTAGTGAACAGCCTGGATGACTGTCTCTTTCCCCTCTCATGCAGAAGTAAAGCCAGGAGAAGGAAGCTGTCTCTTTTCTCCAGGGCAGGCAGGGCCATTGGCATACCCCTTGAGCCAAAATGCCACCCCTGCCCCACTGCTGGCCTTCGTGTCCCTGTGGAAGGGTGGACAAGGTCTTCCTTGAGAAAACCAGAGGAGTAGGTCTTGCAAGACGAGCCTTCTAGGGAAATCCTTCATCTATAACTTCCCTGAAGGTCTGAGGGACCCACATCTGGGAGCAGGGACTGTATAGTTATCTTTGACCCTCAGCACCAGCTGGTAACTGGGCCCCACAGCTCCCAGGGCATCTAACGTCCTGATGCCACTAGGAGATACAAAATGTAAAGGCAATCCCAATCAATGAGCTCACCACCTCAGGGGAGAATGAAGCAGACAGACATTCAAGATGAGGTTTTGGGGTTGATTCTCAGGGAGCCCCTGCTATATTCCCTGTGGCCACCTGGAAGTCGAGCCAACAACTGACCTCACCAGGTTCGAATTCAGATCTCCTTTCTGTCCCCTCCCCCACCGAAAACACCGCCACTCTGTGACTTCCCCATTTCTATAAACAACCACGTCATCCCCCCAGCCAGAGCTGCATTCCGCTCCGTGTTTGATTGATTCCTCCAGGCCGCCCGCACACCTCTCCACCCATGCCCTCCCCACTGCTCACAGGGTGGCCCCACCACTGTCCCTTCCTGCTCAGCTCCCCTCCGACCACTGCCAGCATAGCCCTGACCATGTGATTCCCTTCATCAAAACTTTTACCGGACCCCACCCCCTAGAGAAGGAACCACAACCCCCATGGTGCCTTCAAGACTCCACAAAATGGCTCCAGCTTGCCTCCCGGGCTGGATCTCCTTCCAGACGCCTGGTCACGTTCCGCAATCCGCACCAATCCCCACACGGGCCCTGTGCATCGGTGCCTGCTATTTTTTCCATTCAGAAGAAGCATCACCCTTCCAAATGTCAAAGTGCTGCTCAGTTTTCAAGGCCATTTCAAAGGCCCTCCACGAAGCCAACCCTGACCCTGCCTTGCACTGTACTCCCATCAGGCCTGGCCAGCAGCACAGCTCAGTGGAGAACCCCAGGCCTCTGTGGCCCAGTTTGAACGGTAGCTTTGCCCTCTACTAGCTGGATGATGGTGGGACAGTCTCCCTGGGCCATGATTTCCTCGCCTTCCTGGTTGCTTGTGAGGACTAACTGGGCAGCACTTTACCAGTGCTCGATAAATCACAGTTGATACAAAGTTGCCTCTGTTCCTTCTTCAGGTGGCTCCGCTGAGCCAGCCGAGAGCCCCTGTGCAGACACACCTGAATGTGAACGACATCTCCAGTCAAGCCCTGCTTGTTTCCAGCTGTCCATCAGCTACATCTGGTGCCCTCCTTGCTGGGAGGTTGCTAAGCTACAGCCTGACCTTCTTCAAGGCACAGGGGCCCCTCTGGCCGTGAGCACATCCCCCATTGCCCACCCTGCTCCTCAAGGCTCCTCCATGAGCCCTTAAGAGCCCAGCAGCACCAGTGCCATGACGTGCACGTCCACTTGGGGGTACCCCCCACCACGAGAGCTGCAAAGTGCTTCCCAGAGCCTCCAACCAACCCATGATCTTCAAGTGACTTTAATAGAGGGGAAAATCCCATGTTGATTGGTGTTAAATGGACCAATCTGCACTAAATCAACCACATTAGCGGTATGCGTTCTCCCGGCCCTCTCGGTCATGATTTCATTAGGTGCGGCTTTCCTGCTTCAAAGAAGGTAACGGTGACTTAGTCCTACTTTCCAGATGGGACCAGAAGACAGACGCCGACAAGGCCTGATGCAGAGAACAAGGCAGATTTCCAGGAGAGCAAGAGGGTGAACACACATCTCAGGGCCAGGGGCCAGGGAGGGGGGCAGCACTGCCGTGAAGAACCCCAGGAGAGCCAGCAAGCTGAGTTCTGAGAGAGGTCCAGGAATGGAGGCTGACGGGAGAAGTGCCAGGGGGAAGGATGCTTCCAACCCAAGGCCAATTTGTCCTGTCCCCAGCAGAGAACACAGACCACCTTCTGTGTCCTTCTGACACAGGCCCCGAAAAGCACAAAGCACACTTACCACTATTTGTGTCTGCTTTACTCATGCCTGGTGGCCTGCATGGAGGAGAAGGGATATTCTGCCACCTGCCCGGGGCCAACTCCCTCCAAGCCACTATAAATTCCCATCTGTGAAATTCTTTAAAGTCCATTCCCGAATGGCCTCAGAAACGCACACTTTTACTCCCCAAGTGAACCACATCAAAGGGCATTCAACACAAGTTTTCTTCCCAGCCCTAGAGACCAACCATCACATTCCTTTCTGAAAGCCTTCTGCTGGTGGCAGTTCTGACGGGGACCCAGCCTTGGCAGCTGCCGGGCAGGGCTGGGCTGGACCCTGGGGCTACTCTGACCCGAGAGCCAGGCTGCTCTGTCAGCCGCCCCCCCTCACCTACAGCTGGCCAGGGAAGGGCCGCCAGCCCACACGCTCTCACTTCCTCTTTCCTAGAACAGAAATAGGGCAGCAACTTCACACATCTGACGTGGAGAGATTTTTATACACCTTTTCCTACTCCTGGACTTCGTTCTTCTCTGTATACTTTATAGTCTCTTCCGCACCACTCACGTTTTTCTCTCCACACAGCTCACTCTCACCCTCTCTCTCTGTCTCTCACCTCTTCCCCTTTTAGCTTACCTACCAAGACCCTTGCACACCGCACCTGTTCTGAGCTTTCTTCCTTCCCTTGTGAGCCTGCCCCCTTTCACGCCCCAGATCCCTCTGTCCCTTCTTCCTGAGTCCCAAGCCCAGAGTGCCCTCCACCTCATTCCCAGGCCCCATGTCCTCTACCTCCAGCTTCTCCTCAGTTTAGAAGAGAGCTGGCCAGAGAAATCTGTCTCCTCCGCCTTTGCCCCTCCTCCCCCCCCCCCCCCCCCCCCGGCACACAAAAGAGGACAGAGGCACCAGATGGCCTGGTGCTAGCTGAGGGGCTCAGGGAGGCTGCCACCCCACAGAGGCCCCTGCTGGGCTTTCGAGCTAGTCCAAGCTGCTGCCCGGCCCAGCAGCCCAGCTGGTAGAGGAGTGGGGCATTGGGCCAGCCTCCTCAGTACACGGCCAGCTCCCCCTGCCAACTCCCCCTGCCCAGTCTGCCCCTGGGCCAGTCCGAGGGGAGGGGGCCATGCTCACCAGCTGAAAAGCAGAAACTGTCACCGCGTGTCAGAGCTTCAAGCACCAGGGGCCAGGACCAGTGGCTTGTGGGGACACTGGCTTTCTCTGGAGGAAGAGTGCCTGGCGGTCTGCTCTTTCTAGGGGACAGGCTGTGCCAAGGAGGGGCCTCAGCAATGGGTGAGTGGGCCACAGAGAAACTAACTGTCCCTCAACTCCCCGCTCAAAAAAGGTTTGATAATGCGGTGAATAGTGTTCATGGCTACCCTTTATTCAGTGGCTAGGTGAGCCAGGCACTATGCTAGGTCATTTACTGTACTATCCCTAATCCTTTAATAGTCCTGCAGGTAAGTATTTGGATCCCCATTTTACAGACAAGGAAACTGAGGCGCAGAGTTCAATGACTTGCATCACAGCCAGAAAGGCATTTAACACAGATTAAAGTTTCTAAGTCAGATTCCTTAAAGCTTGCTAAGGTCACGTTCCAAAGGTGGGTATCTACTCTCTCTTGTTGCTCCAAATGTCCCTTGAAGGGCTTTAGGGAAGCCACACGGTGCGAGGCAGAAGCTCCCAATGCTGGCTGGCCACTGCAAGAGCCTGAGGGACTTTTTAAAATATCAAGATCCCCAAGCCCCTCCTCTGAAGGTTCTCACATATACCTACCCTCTCCAGGTGACACTTGTGTAAGAGCAGGGGCTGTGGCGTCCGTGAACTCAGGCTCCCATTACCAGTCACATGACTTTGGGAAATGTTGCTTTTATCTCTCAGAGCCTGAGTTTCCTAGTATTGAAAAAAAAAAATGGAGATAATAATGTTTATTTCACCGTGTTATGAGTAGCGTATGGTGCTTGGCAAGATGCCAGGCATACCGTAAGTGAACAGTTAATGTCAGCTCCCTTCCACTTCCCTATAGAAACCTGAGGCTCCAGAGTCCAGACTTCAGAAGGCTAAAGAGAAAGGGGCGTAGCCCACGAATACTGCTCCTGTTACGCTGACCTTTGAAGATTCATGCCTGAGTAAAAGTCCATGCACCCTGACCCAGGGTCAGCTGGCTCCCACAGAGCTGCAGGACAGACTCGACCACAAGCCAACATGGGATAGGTGATTTCCAGGGGTGGGACATCGGCTCTCAGAACTTCCATGGAAAGTGCTCGAAACTGACCTACTCCACCCAGGAAAGATCAAAACCCAGCCTTGCTTAGACTTTCTAGAAACCTGTCTATCCATCAAACCTTCCCCTAGGCTACCTCCCTTCATGCACCAAGGGACATATGTCCAGAATCGCCTTTACCAGCTGCCCCTGGGGACAGTGACAGGCTTGCCCCCAGGCCCAAGCCCTCCTGCCTTGTCCAGCTGCCATCAGCCCCTCAACCAGCCCAGGGTGCCTTCTAACCCCACCCAAAACCCACTCCTCCATTTTGGAAAGGAATGAGCCCCAAATGCACCCTTCACTGCCAACACAGAGTGAGCTTTGACACTCACTCTGCCTCAGGGTGAGGCAGCCCCCTGAACCTGGATGACAATCTTGCCTTTTCACCCTTGTAGTGGAGAAGATGTGGGTTCCAGGAAAGCCCTGACCATTGTCAGAATCTGGGCGGAGGCTCCATCACACAGGCACCCTGTCGGGCACACTCATCTTCTTCCTCCCCCCACCTGAGAAACGCCGACGCAGGTGCCATTGTCTTCATCTTACAGATGCGGCGACTGAGAAGTTAGGCGACTCATACAAGCTCCCACAGTTGGTGGGTGGTGGCCTGAGATTCAATTCTGAGTCCCAGATCAGAGCATTTTCTACTCTACCCTCGTCCACCTCCCTACACTCTATCTTGAATGTATTTCTTCCTCTCCCTCTTTCCTGCGCCCAATGGACTCACCTGGGTCACTATAATAGCCTCCCAGTGGGTTTCCTTGTTCCCATTCTTGGTGCCTAAAGTCTGTTTTCCCCAACAGCCAGGGTCCCTTTCAAGAAGTGATCGTGTTATTCCCGTACTGCGTGCAAACTAAAACCTAACTCCTTACTATGGCATATAAGGTGTCAGGTGATGTGGTCCTCTGCCTCCCTCTCCCTCCTCACCTGGCACCTCACTCCCCCTCAGTGACTGCATTCCAGCCTTGCTGGCCTCCTTTCCACTCCTGGAGGTTCTCCTGAGGTCTTTGCACATGTTTCTTCTCTCCAGTTTTCACTCTGCGTAGCATCCTGTTTTATTTGCCTCATAGCACTTACAACTATCTGAAACTATATTATTTATCTGCTTCTTGGTGCTTTGTTTTGTCGTATTTTTGGGGTTTTTTTGGTTTGGCGGGGGGGCGGGGAGGGGCGGGCTGTCTGCCTCCACTGCAATCCCTTCCCACAACGTGAGCTTCACAAGATAATTTAGTCATGTACCCGACTGCGTGCCTCATGCCTGGAATAGCACCTGGCCAAAAGTAGGTGCTCAATCATCACTGGTTAGGCAAATAGACGAATGCTAAGGAGACCTCAGAGATGTGGGGCTGACAGGGCAGCCGGGACAGTTGCCCCTGCAATAGAGAAATGACCCTGCAGAATTCCAGGCAGCCAGGTGAGAACGCACATTGAGTCTGAAACTTAAAGACATAAAGACATCACATAAAGCCAGCAAATTGTCTGGCCAAGGAAGCAGGACTATTTGGAAACTAGGACGTAAAGAAAGGAGAATAGAAATGCTAGTTTTGTGCTGGTTGCTGTGATTTTTTAAGGCCACTCAAGGGGGTTTCTGCAGTGGATCAACATAAGCAAACATGAAACTTCTAGAAAATAGAGGAACTTGGTGAAGGAGAGAACTAAATGTTGTGGGCTAAAATGAAGAGGCTCCCAGAGCTTGACCACACATGTGTGAGCTCACATGATCCTCAGAGAGGCTTCCTCCAGAAGAAAACAAAAGAAGAAGGAGGGGGAGCAGGAGGGGCAGAGGGAGGAGGGGGAGGGAGAGGAAGAAAGAGGGGGAGGAGGAAGAAAGAAAGGAGGAGGAGGAGTAGAGGAAGGGGGAGGATGAGAAGGGGAGGGGGATGAGAGAAAGATGAGGAGGAAGAGGGGAGGAGGAGGTAAAGGGGGAAGAGGAAGGGAAAGAGGGGAGAGAAAGGGGGAGGGGGATTAGGAGGAAGAGGGGAAGGAGGAGGAGGAGAGGGGGAAGAAGATGAGAAGGGGAGGGGGATGAGGAGAAAGACGAGGAGGAAGAGGGGAGGAGGGGGAGGAGGAGGCAGTGAAGGATTCAGAGAAGGGGGAGGAGGATGAAAAGGATGAGGAGGAGGAAGGGAGGAGGAGTAGAGGAGAAGGGGAGGAGAAGGGGAGGAGAAGGGGAGGAGGAATGGGAAGAAGGAGGGGGAGGAAGGGGAAGAGGGGAGGAGGAGGAAGATGGGAGGAGGAGGAAGAGGGGAGGAAGAAGAAGAGGGGAGGAGGAAGAGGAGGAGGAAGAGGGGAGGAGGGAAAGAAAGAGGAGTAGTGGAAGGAGAAGGAGGAGGAACAGCAATCACAAACAAGGCAGCCTAGTGACCACGAAGCAGGAGTAGCCAGTTTCCAGATGACCTTCACAGTGAAGGTCATGTGGGGAAGTCACAGCACCCTGACTTGAGAGGGTGGCCAGTGTAGTCAGGGGAAGAGGCGGAAGGGGAAGAGCAAGGCAGCTCCACCGCGAAATGTTCCAGTCTCTCCCTGTCCAGCTTCCCAGAGAGCCCGAGCTCTTCCTGCTCTGAAACCTGGGCCTGGTGGCACAGCTCCCGCCACAGACCGTGTCTCTGGGGCTCTTCGGTGCCTCGGGATGTTGTGGCATATCTCTCCGAAGCATCACTTTTACTTGGTTACTTGGTGGGAGGCATTGTCTTGATTAAACATATAGGGACTTTTAATAGATGCAAGATGTATGTGGATTTTTAAGATGAAATGGCAGTGTTTCAGAGATTTTGCACCTGCAGTTGTCTACCAACAGCCCAAGAGGCATTCACCGTCTCCCATTGTTTACAGGTACCACTAGGATAGTGTAATGGGTATATGTGAGGGCTCTGGTGCCTGACTCCCTGAATTTGAGTCCAGACTCTGCCTGTATGACCCTGAACAAGTTATTCAACTGCTCTGTGCCTCAGTTTCCCCATCTGTGATAATGAGCCAGTATTAATAGCACTTGCCTCGTAGAACACATGCGTAAAGGACACATAATAAGCACTAGGAAAGTGTTGGCTATTTTATTGTTCCCAGTGGGAAAGCCAAGAAGTGCCATGACAGATGTCACAGCCCTCGACCATCAGATCCACGCCACCTTGAGCTACCTTCTCTCCCCAACAAGAGCACTGGTAACAGTGTCTGGCTCTCAGGCATGACTGATGAGGTACAGGAACCTGCAGCTTTCTCCCAGCCCCCTCCAGGGAGGTGGGAATGAAGGCTCTGTGGAGATCCCCCCTCAGGGCTCTGCCAACTCTACAGACATCCCTTACCTGGAAGGAGCTTCCTGGCTACTTACCATCACTATCTTCCCCTTTCTCACCAATTCCTGCATATCCTCAGGGCCAAGGCTGGGACTAAAGGAAAGCAAAGTAGATGTTCAGGGCACAACATTTAGGGAGGCTCTCACTCTCAGAGTTGTGCAAGTGGTCAGGGCTCAGTTCAAACATCTCCTCCTCCAAGAAGCCCTCCCTGAAACTCATCCATCCAAGTCTCTTTTTTTTTCAAAAATTTTTTAATGTTTATTTATTTTTGAGAGAGAGAGAGAGAGAGAGAGAGAGAGAGAGGCAGAACATGAGTGGGGTGGGGCAGAGAGAGAGGGAGACACAGAATCTGAAGCAGGCTCCAAGCTCTGAGCTGTCAGCACAGAGCCCAACGTGGGGCTCAAACTCACAAACTGTGAGATCATGACCTGAGCCGAAGCCAGATGCTTAACCGACTGAGCCACCCAGGCGCCCCAACATCCATCCAAGTCTTCTTGGACGTCCCTGATGGCTCTTACCTCCAGTCAAACTTCATTGTAACTGCCTGTTGACCTGTCTGGCTCTCCACTGGGCATAAACTCCAGAAAGTCCAGGGTACATCATCCATTTTCCTCCTGTAGAGCCTCATGCTTTGCTGAGAACAGGGAAGGAGCCCAAAAAATATTTGGTGAATAAATGTTGAATGACTCATTCTACAGGAGACCCAGCAGCCTGTGCTAATCACCCAGGTGGGGTGATGAGACGGAAAAAGAAGTGACGAGGGAAGGAAGGGCGAAGGGTAGAGGGGAGGGAGCACTTGGATGGCTTATGGTAGAAATGCCCTTGACCCGAGGGACACACACCCAAGAAAGAGCAAAGTGCTCCCTTTTCCTCCTTCCTGACAAAACATAGCACGGTATTCTAGAACCCACTCAATCATTCCTTCATCTGTGCAGCAATCCCATACAGAACACCCAAGCATTCCACCCAAGGTGAGAGACACAGGTGGATGGGCATGCCCTCCTCCAAGTCTCCCAGGAGGCCACCATGGGCCCAGCTGTTTGTGCTTCTCACCATGCTGATTACGGGGCACCCAGGCATGGGCCCCATGTGCCTGATGCTGGCATACTGAGTCACAGTGATCTCACTGTAGGGCTTGTGCTTCAGGAGAGGCACAGTGAGGGGCAATGAAAACAGACAAAAAAGACCAGGAGGTTGAGTTACGGCACTTTGGGCACTGCTGATCCTCGCATCCCTGGTCCCCTATCCCCTGTTCCCTCCCTTGTAAAGTCCTGAGAGGCCCCAAAATGGCCCAAAGAGAATCCCCACACTGGAAAACCTGCCTCCAAAATGGAGGGGACACAGGAGGCATCAAAATAGCAGAGAATTTGTCTGGGTTTGAACTGCCAGTGTGGCAGGTAAGTGCTGAGTGACTATGGTTGTACTGTTTGGAATCTCTTGTGCCCCAGTCCTGGCATTGTTGATGACATGCTATGACACAGTCCACAGTGGGCTTCAACAAATGCTGACTCTCTTCCCTTGAATAATGAACTATATGATTTTTCCATATAGCTTCGTAAAATTTCTTTTCGTAATTCGTATGTTGCAGTGTCTTGCCCACTTAAAAAAAAAAAAAACGATTTTCTAAGGCTGTCCGTTTGTCAATAATCATCAGAATCATCAAGCACCAGATCATTCTACTTCTGCTCAGCACAGACCCAAGTTCCATTCTGGGGACAGGTGGCACAAGGGAGGGGTAACTACCCGTAACTGGGGTGTCCGGAAATCTAACAAAAAGGGGGGAGGCCTGGGTTAGGTTGAAAGACATAAATGCGAGCAGGAAGGTGAATGGAGATGACTGAGGTGAAGGCCAGTCCACGAAAGACCAGCTTGAGTGAGATCTGTGGTGGGAAGCATGTGGCACCCTGGGGTAAAGAGTTAAGAGATGTGGCAACTACAATAATCAAGGCCCAGGGGCACCTGGGGGGCTCAGTTGGTTAAGCTTCCAACTTCAGCTCAGGTCATGATCTCGTGGTTTGTGAGTTCAAGTCCCACGTCAGGCTCTGTGCTGACAGCTCAGAGCCTGGAGCCTGCTTCGGATTCTGTGCCTCCCTCTCTCTCTGCCCCTCCCCTGCTCGCACTCTGTCTCTCAAAAAAATTAATTAAAAAAAATAATCAAGGTCCAGTACAAAAGGGTCTTTTTTAAGTTTATTTATGTATTTACTTTTGAGGGAGAGAGTGAGTGGGGGAGGGGCAGAGAGCGAGGGAGACAGAATCCCAAGCAGGCTCCATGCTGTCAGTGCAGAGTCCACCGCGGAGCCCGAACCCAAGAACCATGAGATCATGACCTGAGCTGAAATCAAGAGTCGGACGCTCAACCCACTAAGCCACCCAGGTGCCCCCAAAAGGACCTTTTATTCAAAATAATGGGTTTTTGTTTATCCTGGAGGTCAAAGAGAGGCACCCTCCAGCAAAAGGTCGGGTGGGAGATGGTGGAGAAGGCTCCAGGCGAGGCCACTGTGGTGACCAGGCTGATCAATTCTTAGAGCCTGCATTAGGACCATACCATGGTCAGGAATAGAAAAGAGGAAATGGGGGCACCTGGGTGGCTCAGTCGGTTAAGCGTCCGACTTCAGCTCAGGTCACGATCTCGCGGTCCGTGAGTTCGAGCCCCGCGTCGGGCTCTGTGCTGACCGCTCAGAGCCTGGAGCCTGTTTCAGATTCTGTGTCTCCCTCTCTCTCTGACCCTCCTCCATTCATGCTCTGTCCCTGTCTCAAAAATAAATAAACATTAAAAAAAATTTTAAAAAGAAAAGAAAAGAGGAAGTGGATTCAAGTGATATTTGGCTGGTAAGAACAACAAATATACAAAGTATGGATGAGAGAAAGGGAGGCATCTAAGATAACTCCACATTTCAGGTGGCTAGACCAATGGCCATTTACCTGCACAGGGAACCCAGAAGGAGTCAATTATAGTGAACTTGGCTTTATATAAAATGAACTTGAAAGGGGCACCTCAGTGGCTCAGTCAGTTAAGTGCCCAACTCTTGATCTCGGCTCAGGTCACGATCTCATGGTTTGTGAGTTCAAGCCCCTCGTCGGGCTCTGCACTGACAGCACAGAGCCTGATTGGGATTCTGTCTCTCCCTCTCTCTGCCTCTCCCCTGCTTGTTCTCTCTCTGTCTCACTCTCTCAAAATAAATAAATTTTCAAAATGATAATGAAAAAAATAAAATAAAATAAAATAAAATAAAATAACATAGTTTGAAATACTTGAAGGTAGCACTTGCAAGCAGCACAGGGTTCAGTGCTGAGGCCAGTGAGTAGATCCTATGTACTCCCTTGCCTTCAAGGCTCTCTTCCTCATCTGTCAAATGAGGCTGATACATACCTCATAGAATTACTGAGTGAATATACACTAAATAAGATAGCCATGGGAAAGCACCCAGCCCCATAGCTGGCACATAGTGCCATGAATTTCACGAATATTTATTGAACCTGAAAGTGATCATGACCATCGATGTTTCTTTGTTGGAATACCATCACCACGAATGTGTGGGCAACTTGTTCTTTTCATCATGGTCTCTTCAGGGCACCTTAGGCTAGGGGGAGAGGACTGTGGTCAAGGTTGCCAGGAGACCAGCCACTGAACTGGGAGCTCTTCATGCCCACCTCCTCAGCTCCCACCCACAAGAGGGATATGCCTTGCGTCTTCCCACTCCTCCTCAGCCTCGCTGCCCCAACGGGATTCCAGAGAAAAGGAGGTACTCTCCAGCCTGACTCAGGAAAACAGAGTGCTGGTTTCTGACACGCAGGCCCTGAGGCAAGTCTTGCTGTGGGAAGATAAACAGGTTTTTATTACCTCCACCTTAGGACAAAGCCTCAACCTCTGGCTGCTGTAAGAGGCTCATTCCCAGGAAGAAAAATGACCTCCAGCTGCAGTAGGTGCATGTGACACCTCCCTGGCTGGACTGTGAGCTCCTTGAAGGTAGGAACTAGGTCCCTCGGGTCCCCATTTCCTCCTAGCACCTAAGCATCCTGTCCACCTGAGTTCATGGTCAAGGGAGGTTTCTTGAATTTCAATCCCTTTGTGTTTGGTTTCTGCTTCGGAGCCAGGGTCTTCCGCTTAAAGTGAGCAGACGCGCTCCTCAAAACTCAACAGAAAAATGTCATTCATGCAGAGTCAAGGTTAACAGGGTCCAGGGCCAACAGTTCCTGCTGTTTCATCTTGCCCCAGCCTATGGTGCTGAGGGGCTCCGGAGTAGATTCCCAAGTCATGCCTGCGACACTGCATTAGGTCCTTCAGTAGATAAATTCAGTTCACCAGCCACCAAATGATACCACCTTGAGCAGGAAATTGAGGCAGCTCCAAGAACTTTCTTGGAGAGCCCAGCATTCCTTTAACAAGACCAGCCTCCCTGGATCCCAAATATCATCTCTGGTTCTCTCAGCTCTGGACGCTCCCTGCCCCCACGCAGGTCAAGGGTGTGTGCCCAGAACCTCGCTCACATCCTTCCTCTGGCTTCTTTGGGGGCCACTCACAGCTTTGGGGAGCTTATCCCCCCTGGTCTCAAACACGGGTCTTCGGAGCACTGGAGTAGAGCACAAGACATAGGGCCTGTTACCTGACACTCCCATGGGGGCTTGGCACTAGAAACAAGCCAATGAACACAAACCCACCCTCCTCCCCTGTGTCTTCTCCTTGCTGGGTCACCCCTGTACCCTCTGTAGCCAGTATAAAGCAGACAACTATGGGCTGATTTCCCAACTACCTAGGGCAATGACACATGCTGAGCCCCATAACAGCAAAAGGGCTGCTGGTGTTTCAGCAAAAGGGCTGCTCCAAGACTAGCCTCCCCTCCCCTGTGGTCCCCCAGGGCTGGCTGGGCAACCTCATTCAGTGACCAGCCCTGTCTATCTTTGCATTTGGACCAGCCTCTGATCCACCACCCACCCGCCCCCCCCACCCTGCAGGTTGAGCAGTCAGTGATCCAAGGTCTCCACTTGGAGAACAGTCCATTTAGATTGCAGAGGTTTTGGAGGCCTGGGGAGATATTCCTAAATGAAATCCTCTCCCACCCCCCACCCCCCACTTCCAGCACAGACTCCTAGTTGCCTAGCAACTGGAGAATGAGATCTGGGAAATCTGGAGCTGACTCCACAGCCCCCTGTGCCGTGATGAGCTCGGTGTGGCCCACCTAGGGGAGGGAATGTGCTGCAGCTGATAATTATCAGGGGTAACAACCATAATCCCAGACCTGTTATTATTACTGTGTTTACCAAGGAGCAATTGCTACAGAAGCTCACACCACTGGCCTTTCCCAGGCCCTCACCCTTCCCGCCCAGTGCTGACTAAGGGAGTAGAAATAGCCTCAGGCTGTTCCCAGGAGTAGAAGCCACAGCCTCAAAGTGCCCCAGGGTGTTCTGACACCGGTTCTACCACTTAAGCTGCTCCCCAAAGCTGTGAGTGGCCCCCAAAGAAGCCAGAGGAAGGATGTGAGCGAGGTTCTGGGCACACACCCTTGACCTGCGTGGGGGCAGGGAGTGTCCAGAGCTGAGAGAACCAGAGATGATGTTTGGGATCCAGGGAGGCTGGTCTTGTTAAGGGAATGCTGGGCTCTCTTTTTCCTTCCAGAAGCCAGTGGCCTGCTGTCTGCCCTCCTTTCTGAGTGGTCCACTCAAGGCCAGCTAAGGATGAGGAAGAGACATGCAGTTGGGAATGTGAAGCCTGCCCTCCACCCCTTATTCCCTAATGCTTCTTGTCTCTTCTCCAGCTTTGTTACCTGTGGTGGGGAAGAGTGAGAGAGAATTCCGTCCAATGTCATGATCCCAACGAGGAAGCAGTACAGAGGTCTGTACAGCCAGCCCACTTGCTTCTCTCTTGGGCACCCCCCTATTTATGATCCACCAACCTAAGCTTCACTGCTGGGAAAAAAAAACACCCTGACTTGCAGCAAATTTTCTGAGAATGACGTGTCACCCTTCCAGAAGGACCTCCAAGTCTGCCTTCTGTGTGAGTGCACCCTCCATGCCCTTGGTCATCCATCCTGGCTCTAGCAATCATATCCTGGTGGGTCCCACCCCTTTCCTTTGATTTCTTTCCCCCATGAGGCAAAGACCGGAACATCCTAGAGCCTACTTGGGAAGGAAGACCATGAGGACCAACAAATCAAAGTCCTGGAATCTTAGACTGTTAAATTTTGGCATGGCATTAAATCTAACCTAATTTAATATTCCCATTTTATAGGTGAGGAAACTGAGGCCCAGAAAGGGAAAGTGGCTGTCCCATGATCACACTGCCAACCAGTGAGTGGCAATATCGAAACTGGAGTCCAAACTTCCAGACTTCTACGCAATTGTTCTTTCCAACCTGCCCCTCAATTCTGTTTGCACTTGGGATTCAGATCACAGAAACATAAATTTTAAACAAGCAAACAAAAACCTAGCATTGTAGGATTAGATACCAAACACTTTGAACTTAAAAAAATAAAAACATTTATACGGGCCTTATCCTATCCTCAAAGCATTATTTTCAGGTAAATGAAGTTGATGATGTTACTCTCATTGTATAGATTGGGAAATTGAGGCCAGAAAGAGTCGCCCTAAGTCACAACAAAGATGTGTTGGGGGAAGAAGTGCTTGTGTTTCCTGACTCTATCCAGTGCTCCTTCCATTGTACTCCATGGCTCCGTAAACTTAGCATTGTCACCCAAATAACCAAACTAACCAAATGAAACTGTCATGGGCCCCTTCCAGAGAAGACTGGCCACACAGCTGGAACAGCCATGGCATTTTAATGCTGAGCTAACATGGTTCCTCATGCAAGTCACTGGTTCCCTGAACCTCCTTCTTGAGGTGAAGCCATTTTTCCCTCTCTCCCCGCTTCTCCAAGCCCTCGGAAAAAGAGCACTTCCACCTGATTCCCACTCCTCGTTGAGAAATGAGAACCGAGAACCGGCAGTGAGAAGTGCCCGCTCAGCACTGCTGGATGCCTCTGGTGCTGCTGTCAGTGGGTGGTGGCCTCCGGTACCTTTTGCAAACTGTGGGATGCTTACCAGGAAGCCCAGCTGGTTAGGGCAGTGACCTGCCCCTGCGTTGGCCTCCCTGCTCTGGACAAGAGTTTCTCTGCTCAGACTCTTGTAGACACTGTGATAAGGCAGTGGTTCTCAAACTTCAGAAAGCATCAAAATCACTCGGGGAGGCTGGATAAGCACAGAGTGCTGAGCCCCATCCTGAGAGTTTCTGATTCAGTAGGTCTGGGGTGAGCCTGTGAATCTGCATTTCAAGTTCCCAAGGGATTCTGCTGCTGCTGACGCAGAAGTCACACTTTAAGAACCACTGAGATAAAGGACATGACCCATGCAATCTGCCGTCAACTACACGGGTCTGGAGTGTAGGGAAGATCAGAGAGCATGGAAAGAAGGGTGGGGACTGGGAAGGAGTCTGACTGAGGACCAGCCACCTGCATTGAAATTCAGCATGTGCAAGTGGTGTTCCCATGTGTGACTATTTAAATGCTCATCCCCGATGAATGTAGCAATTTGGGATGGGAGCCTGAGATGAAAGGCCCTGGCAACTCAGATGATGATTCTCTCACTGCTTTCTCTCCCCCTTCTCTCCTGCACACTCAGCTGCTTAGCTCCAGAGAAGGTCCCCTGAGCTCTGACCCCCTGGTGCCTCACAGGCAGCATGGGGCAGGGGGGAAGGGTGCAAAGCCACAGGTGTCTAAGTGCACCTATTCACACAGCATAGAGACCTCAGGGTGGGGTGCACTGAGGAACTCAGAGAGCAATGACTGGTGATTTACTGGCCAGATGGGAACAGGACCCAGATGGATGGCTGAAGAGGGAGATGCCTGGTAGGAACAGGGAGAAGGCAGGGGCAGCCCAGCCCATCCACTGCTGTCATCTGCTGGTGACTGCCCCTCTCCCCTCCTGGGCTCCTTCAGAGGGCCCAGCCAAGGCCAGATGTCTGCCAGATTTCTAAAAGGGCAGGAATCTACCCCCTTGGGAGGTGGAAGGGGGCAGGGTGGCTCTGGGAGAAGGGGCCACCTCTGTGGTGGAGTTCAGACATTCATCCTGGCCCCAACCTCCTGTCTCCCCTGCTCCCTTGGGGTCAGGAAGCCTGGGAGAAGAGAGAAAGATAATCTCTCTGCAAATGGGTAAGCGTGGATTCTCAGAGCACGAGATGCCAAAGAGGGTGGGAAGCAGGGGCCTTACAGCTCAAAGTAGTGACTAAATGCCAAGAAAGCTGACCCAGCCCTCCTGAGTCATTTCCCAAAGAGCTTCCCAGTAGCCAGTGGGCCTACTGTGCCCAGAGCCTGCTTTACCTATAGGCTGAGGAGGCATATAGTGTATAATCTAAGGGGGAGACAGGCAGATTACCTCCCCCAGGTCTCCCCCCAGGTCTCTCTCCCATCACCAACAGTAGGCCAGAAATTAGCGTTCATTGCTTTGGGACTTAAGTTATTTCGGAGGGGAAGAATGGGGGGGGGGGGTGGGGGCAGGAACATAAAAACCGAGATTCTTCTTTGAGGCAAAAGAATGCCATCTGGGAGAGAGTATGGGGTTGATAAGAAAGCAAGTGAGGGCAGAAAGAGAACTTGAGAAGTCCCTACCCTGCCCTGCCCCACCATGAGGAGGCCCTGCACATGTGGCCTCATACTTGTACCAGAGGAGCATCTCAGACATGCCGCCCCTGGCCCCGTGAGCAATATGTTTGGCCACCTCCCTGCCTCCACACCCTTGACTCTTTCCACCTCCCACCTGTCAGGCATGTTGCAAGACTCCCTTGACCAATGTTTACATAATGCTCCAAAGAATGACCCAGTTGCCAAACACCTGAGTCATCTGGCCTAGTCACCCTTTGCTTATCTGGTCTGGCCCTCCCACCAGAGTGGAGATCACACTCAGCAACATTTTTCACCGGGCCTCACCAACCAGGAGGCCAAGCAAGCTTCCTAGACCTGCCTTTGTACAAAGACAGGTGGTAGGAAGAGAAAGAAACCTTTAGTGAGTCCCTAATATACAAGCCACTGGAGCAGACACTCTTGCATATATTATGTTATCAAATATCACAGAACTTATGAGGCTCTGTGATACTCATTTTCCAGCTGAGGCAACAGAACCAGAGAGGTTAAATGGTTTGACCCAAAGACAGAGCTGGTGAGTAGGAGAGCCAGGAGTGGAACCCAGTTGTCTTTACCTAGGTCTCCCCAAAAGCAAAGCCTGAAGGGCACGTGGCTGGCTGAGTCGGTAGAGCGTGAGACCCTTGATCTCAGAGTCATGAGTTCTAGTCTGACGTTGGTGATAGACTTTACTTTAAAAAAGTGGTTTTTGTTTTGTTTTGTTTTGTTTTGTTTTGTTTTGTCTTGTTTTAGTTACAAAAGGGAGAGCCTGAGACAAAGGCTTATATGCAAGTAGTACATTTGGGTATGTGACCCAAGAAGGCAGAAACAGGGAAGCAGAGAGAGCCAATACAGGAGAAGCTGTTCCTAAGGGCTGGCTGGTTGGCAGTCCTATGGGGGCCATCTGAGAATACTTGGAAACACATCTCAACATCATTCAAGAGGAAAAGTGGGGGAAAACATTTATCCATTGTCCACCGTTCTCCGTTGACCAAGAGTTGCCCCACAACATTAGCTCCTCTGTATCCTCTTTTTTAAGCGGGCTCCACACTCACAAACCTGAAATCAAGGGTCACACACTCTAGCATCCGCGCCAGCCAGGGGCCCCAGCTCCTCTGTATACTTGTACATACACAAGCCTGGGAGTCGTGCACAGAACTAGTCCCAGCAGCAGAGGCTGGAAGTAGATTCTTCACAGCACAGGCTTGAAGCGGTGCCTAAGGGTGATGGTTCTGGAGACAAGCCCCACCACAGCACCACATCATCCTACGTATGATGAGTAACTTACACAGGGCCACCAGGGCACCCAGGGGAAGAGCCAAAATGTGAATCACAGTGCGTGACTTCCAACTCTTCATTCAACAAATATTTATTACAGGCCCCCTATGTGCCAGACCCTGGGGTTCGGCAGGAACAAGAAAGGCAAGATCCTTGTGCTTATGGGGCGTAAATTCTGAGGACACAGACGGTTAGCAAGTAAACAAATAAACAAGTGCCGATTGTATATCAGGCACTGTGCTGAGCACTGGGAAATCCCAGAAGAAATTGGTTTCTTGTCAGGGAGTCAGAGGAGCAAAGTACCATCATCTAATTTGGTAGCCTCTATGATTAGGGTATGCATACTCTCATCTAGAACACAGAGAAAGGGCATCTTACTCCAGACAGGGGAGTGGGGCGGGGGCGGCGGGGGGGGGACATTAGGAAAGGTCCTCTGGAAAAGATGAGACACAAGTTCTTCTGAAGGCCTCTCTGGAGTGGGGGAAGGGACGGGTGCATTCCAGGGAGACAGAACAGCCCAGGTGAAGACAGAGAGGAATGAGAGTATGCCATGCTCTGGAAAACCACAAGTCACTGAGGGCGACTGGAGGGTGCTGTGTACAGGATGGCGTCAAATGGTGAATGATTAAAGGTAGGCAGGAAACAGACCACAAAGACTTGAGTACCTACCGCTGAAGTGTTTGGATTTAATTCTGAAAGTGAAGGCAAGCCTCTGTTGGTGCCCTAAGCCCAATTAGCTCTTGAAGGTCTCAGTCAAGACTGGAGGTAAAAACCAGTCAGCAAAGAGACAGGCCACAATGGCCTTGGAGGGCCTGAGAATGGCTGGATCTGAGCTGCCTGGGTTACATGGCAACAGCTTAGCTCTCCACACTTGATGAGGCACAGTGGGCTCACTCGCGATCATTCTGCCCAGTGCCCCAGCCTCAAAGTTCTTTGAAGGCTGCGGAGTTCACCTCTACCCCACCTCTTTCAGCTTCCAGCTCAGCCCCTCCCCTCCTCAGCCTTGCCTCTTGCGGGCAGAATTCCAAGGGCTGTTGCTCAGGGACACTGTGACATTGAGGACCGTGAGTTTAGATGAGGTGCCTCTGGCTCTCCTTTGGTTTGCGTGAAATACCTACCGGGGCTTTGCAGCTGAACCCCACAACTGAGAGCTAAAACCAGAAAAGCAACCAGCATCTGGCCGCATCCCTCGCAGAGGCCCATCACATCCATCATCTGGGCAGGAGAAGAGCTTCCTGCAGCCCACAGTGGCATCCCGCAACTCCCCTGCAGAGCCCTTGTCAAACTGAGCCCCTGGCTTCCGTTCATTCTTCAAAGCAAAGAACCCTGTGATGATCCGAATGCAGACACGAGCGAAACTCCCAGCAGCAGCCTTCCTGTCCTCAAATTCAGGACAGAAAAAATGAAATCCCATTCCAGCATCCTCCCATCCAAGAGAGGCTCTGACAGGACCCAGGCTCAGCCTCAGAGTCCTTCAGCAACAGGGGACGGCGTGAAGACAGCAAAACCAGCTCCTAACCCTAGCCCTGGTGTTTGGATTTTTCTCCTTTTTTTCTCCTTTGACTTGACCCTCCCCCCTGGCAAAATCCCCTGCTCCCTGATCCTGCTCCTTCAGGCCCTTGGTCTGCACTGGGTGGCCTTTTCCTGTGCCTGCATCTATTCCTTACAGCAGATGGTGATCCACAGCTTCATCATCCTCACAGAGAGAGTATTTGTCCCACCCAAAGATGCAGGCTAAGAGGAGTCACGGTTAGGGGAGAGTGGGTGCCCCTCCTCTCTCTCTGCAAGTCAGGTCCTTCCACAGCTACAGGACACGACTCCCTGAAGGACATTCTGGCCACAAGATGCTGAACACGTCCACGGCTCAGAAGGGGGTGGAAGGAGGAGGCTCTCCAGGGCTCACACAAACCTAAGCCAACAAGGCAGAGCTTGCCATCCCCAAGGATGCCAAGAACTCTAATGAAACGGACTCCTGAGTTGCTCTCTTGAACAGAGAAGCAAATTAGAATCCTTGCGACCCCTCCCTTCCTCCATTCACCATCCAGCAGTGTCACCTGCACCCCACCCTGCTGCTGGAGGTCCTGAGAGTCTTACAGATGCAAAGACTCTGCGGCGGGGGGGGGGGGGGGGGGGGGGGGGGGGGGAGGGGATGCTACTGAGCCCCCCCCCCGCCCCCCTCCCCACAGCCAGGGAAGGAGCTCCTAGGTCTTAGCAGAACTCCTCTTGCCAAAGATGGGAAAAGAAGAATGGGCCCCAGAGCTGATTCCAGGCCGCCCAAGGGCTGGGATATCATCTTTCACCACAGCCATGGCAAGCCCCCACCTGCTCCATCCTCAGGCTCCTGATGGGAGCCAACAAAACAGATCTGTCTCTATAAGGCCTGGGCCCTCTAACTGACACGTCTCATCTTTTAAAAAGACCAAGAGAGATTAAACCTCCCAGTCTCTTCTTGGATCTCAGTGACAGATTTTTCTGATTCACCTCATTACCTCCTCCTACAGGGGCCCATTCATTTCCACCTCATTTTCCTCCCGGTTCTCATTCGTGTCCCCAGCCTAGCATATCCTGACAGGCGGGCTCAATCCTCACTCAGCTTTCACCCTCACAGACACTGCCCCACTCCCTCGGCACTTCTCTCTGGATTAATAAGGTTTCTCTTTTCTGCCCCTCTCCTTCAGATCAAGCCCTGGAAATCTTTCAATCCAGCATTTCAGCAAGAAATAGACCACAGGGCAACGGTGTAAGAGGATGCTGACCGCCAGGCTTTGACTGAGAACTAATGGGGGACAGGACCTCTCACTCTGGCCTGGACCTCTTCCAGCCTTGGTTTGCTTTGAGTGTTGGTGGCCTCTGCAAAGATTTTAAACCCCACCATTCACATCTCTGAATCTCCCACAACATCAAGCAGAGCAGCAGTACGAAGTACACACTCGTAAATAATTGAAAAGAATCCCTAGAAAGCTTGAACTCATTCATTGAACACTGCCTAGGATTATTAGTATATTCCAAAATTGCAAGCTCCTGGAGTTAGAAGGGACCATGGGAGTCATTAGTTCATCCCCCACCCCAGCACCCCGCCCCCCTGAGCAGGTGCTACAGGGTTTCTGACAGACAGACATCTAGCCTAGACTCTTTGATCATCTCCAGGACCATGACTGCCTAAGGAAGCCCAGCCCCGTCATAGTTGAGGTCTCTGGTTATGAGAAAATCCTTTCTACTATTTGCCAGAAATCTCCCCGCCCCACTGCTGCATCCCATACACCTCCACACAATGACCACAAAACTGTTAGTAGGGCTTATTTCCTGGGAGAGTGTAAGTTCCCTGAGGCACTAACTCAGTGCCCCCAGTGAAGTGCCCAGGGAAAATTGGCTTGCAGATTGGTTTGCTAATTGATGGTGGTAGCAAATTCCCTCTCGAACGCCAGATGAGTAAGACAGGAGGAAAGGAAGCCAAGCCCCACAGCTCTGCCCACACTTGTCCCAACTCCATGGAGCCAGGTCTCTACTCCTTCGAATCTTCCTCCACCAATGAGATAGCAGCTTAAAACCAAAAGAAACACGAAAGGATCCTAGTTCTTGAGCCCCCTTCCTGACCCTCACCTGGGCCATCAGAGTGCTGTTGATAACACTTTCCCACTAGAAGGACACACTTAACAGACAGGGCAAGGATAAGCTTCCCCAAAATGAGCAAATGAAAACCCACTCCCTCTGGCCCCTGCTCAGTGTTCAGGACTCTGTTAACTAATCCAGAAAATGGGAACACAAACAGCAGGTTAACTTTGGACTACGTTTCAGACAAGCTCTTCCAAAGCACAAATCCATTTTTTTTTTTTTTTCATTCTGAGGCTTTCCCAGAACAAGATGCCACATGTACAGCCAGAAACCTGGTTGGCAGTTTTGTAGGCATTTGGATATTAAGTGAATGGGGATACAAAGACACACTATGCAAATAATAGTCACAGGACAAACCTCTTTCAGTCTATAACTAAGCACCTTGCCTGTGTTCCTGGGGCCTAAGATTTGGGCCAAGCTCAGAAAAAGAGTGGAGGAAATGGAGAGCAATACTGATGAGTATTTCTTTCCTAAGAAACAACTGAGTTTTAATGATAAAAAGGACCAAGTAGGGATAGTAATAATGGTTGAGATGAGGTAGTGTTAAGTGGCAGATCTTTACAAACTATAAAGCCCTATATAAATATGAAGTATTATAGACTATAAGAGCAAATTCACACCTACGAGTTCCTCCTGAAGTGTTAGATACATATTCCTTACCTACGGGATAGTTTTACCCTGGGAAATACATTTTTTACGAAAATACATTAAAAAAATAAAAGCTGACTTTGTTGGACAACAAAAAGACAAAAGAAAATGGATACATTAAAAATGTATCCGCAGCATATTGAACTCTGCCCACCTCTCTTAAATATGTCCACCAAATCCTCTGACCGTCCCCTCCAGGCTAAGGCAGGCAGTCCCAGCCGGTTTCTCAGAGATGGCAGCATAACCTTGGCTCTGGGATGGCCTTGGGCATGGCTTCACCGAGCTAAAAAGGAAAGAAGTTAAAACAATGCAAAGCCCTCCCACCGGATTCCATTTCTTCTGTTGGCCACTTCCTTCCTTCCCTCCTTTTTCCTTCCCTTCCTGCTGGAGCTACTCTGCCCCACCTTCCTTCCTGGGGAGGAGGACCTGCCCTTTCCTCTTCTAGGGCTGGTGCCAAAGGGATGAACAATGTGATGTCGAGGGGGGCAGGGACAGGGGTGAAGGGAGTCCAGAGGTGGGAAGAGGCAGATGGTGTATAAAGAGTGACCAAGCATAGGTGGACTGAGATGTTTACTCAAGTTGCATTTCAAGGGTCTCCGGCCAGTTCCCAGAAGTTTCCTTTACTTGAGCTTCCAAGCAAAGAGACTGCTAAGGGCAGTAGCAATAGAACTCCCACACTCCCAACTACAGCCACACCCACGGGACCCAAATAATGTGATTTCAGGGTCACAGAAAAAAGGGTGGTGTCAGAGAAATACAAAGGGGACTCAACCTAGGTAGCCATTCGCAATCTCTCTTCTGCTGTGAGAAAAGTGGAAAAGAAACTGGGAAAGGGGCAGATGTCAAGAGGATTTCTGGAAATCTTGAAGAGGCTGAGGACAGAAAGTAGGTTCTGATAGGAAGGGGAGTGGACAATAGAAAAGGTAATGCGAAGCTGAAAAATACGAGGGGGGTGGGGTCAGTCGCCCTTTTAACAAATGTATTAAGCTACCAAATTTGATGACATAGTGGAAGAGGGTCAAGGTCAAACAGAGTCGGTTGTTTAGGGCAAAGCTTTGGAGTGAGGGCCAAACTTAAGGTGGCGAGCACAAGAGAGAAGGCTTTCCAGAAGGCAGTTGTGAGGGATGGAAGGGTGAGAGATGAAGGCGAGAATGGAAAGAAATCAAAGTGTCCATCGAGTGAAGGGAGCGCCCGGCTTCGTCTAGCGAGGGCGGCGGCGGGGGCAGCACGTGCAGCCCGGAGCGCCTCAAGCAGCCAGGCTCCCAGCCGAGGAGGGTCCGGGAGGAGGCGCGACGTGAGGGGGGATGGGGGGGGGGGGTGGTGGCGGCGGCCCGGGCCCTCCGATTAGCCGGGCCTCTTGCCTGCGGGCCCCGCGCTACAGAAGGAGTGCATTGTTAGGTCCCAGGCCGCAGCAGATTGCCGCTGTCCTGCAATACCCTCGCACCCTGGCACCGCGCCACTGGCACCGCCCGGGGTTGGAAATAGCTGCGCCGTTCCCATGGCGACGAGGCGGCGACGAGGCAGCGACTCCGCCCCCGCCCGTGCGTCCTCCCGGGGCCCTGCCCGCCCCGCCCGCTGCGCAGCCCCGCCGGCCCCTGCAGCGGCGACCTCCCCTCCACCTGAGCGCCCCCCCCCCGGTAACCCAGGCAACGGTGGCCGCGGCGCGCGGGAGGCCCCTCCAAACGCAGCCCGGCCCCGCCTCCGCCCTCACTGCCTGCGGCGCCGCGCGCTCCGCCCCCGCCCCGGCCGGCTCTCGCGAGGGAGGGGCGCGGCCGCAGGCGCCGCGGGAACCGACGCAGGAAGCCTCTCCTCCTCTCGGGCGGCCCGGCCCGGAAAGGCGGGAGCAGGGGAGGAAGCTCCGCGGCGGCGGAGGCTGCGGGAGCGCCCGTGCGGGCCGTACAGTCTCCCCCGGAGCCTCCCTCGGCCCCGCCTGACCTCCCGGCCCCTCGAAATCCTCCCCAGATCTCCCCGCCCGTCTTCCTGGAACGGAAGGAGACCTTGGCGGAGGTTCCTTGGCCTGCTCGGCCAGATTAAAGAGGGGGCCGGAAAATAAGGCCCTCTCGTGCCCGAGGGCCGGGGTCGGAGAAACCGGGAAGTGTGGGTCAAGAGGGCTCTCGGCTGGAGGGGAAGGGCCGAAATGGGAATCGCTGTCGGGGGCCGGGGTCGTGCTTTCCAGACAGCTCCCTCCCCAAATGTACTGCATCCCGTGGGGGGGGGGGGGGGGCGGGAAACTGCCAGTTGCTCAGTGCTAGAATTACCGCTCCCCCCACCCCCAAGGTTTCGGCCGTGCAGGACCCTCGCGCATTTTGTTTGTCGGTGTGGTGAGAAGGAAGTGTTGCAGATCCCGAAAGAGTGTCTTCAGCTTCCAGGGTGACTGGGTCAGAATTCAGACTTTCTGACCGATCAAACAGCGGCGGGAGGAAAGGGGCAGACCAGAGAAAGTTCCATTTATCCCGTCTTCCTTAAGGGGCAGAGTCTACCCCTGGCTTCCTTGGAATGTGAACTCCTGCAGGGTAGAGCCCCTGGCACATAGAAGGTTCTGAACTAAATTAAGGTTTAGTGAATGGATCCGGTTAAAACCAGATCGTGCCTCCCCTCACTCAGTTGTTCTAGGTAGGCAGGGCATCTCAAGGAAATACACCAAGAAAGTATTCAGGGTTCCTTAAAATTTGGTCTCAAATCAAACAAACATAATAAAATAATAACTTTGTATTTGTAAAGTCCATTCCTCTAGGAACGTCACCTCATTCCATATATTCTACTCCAAACTCCATAAAATTTAGAGCCAGAAGGAAAGATTCATAAGGAGCAAATAAATCTAGAGTCTGGACTATCTATGGTCCTAGCAGAGGAGCTAAAGAGGTACACTGTGGTCCTTAGAGCCCTGTGTTTTCTTTGAAGTGGTATGGCTATTACATTGCATGGTGGAGTTTGGGAGTGAACAGCCGAGGACCTAGGCATGAGATTTGCTGCACCCGTTAGGCCTAAGTTTCCTCATCTGTGAAATGGTTGTTGTGAAGATGGGTTGAGTTAATGTATTAGATATTCTTCATAAGCTATAGGATATGCCAAACAAGTGCTTTAGTTATTGGGACATCTATAAATCGGTATACAAGCCATGGTTCATGCAAAGTGCTTTCCCAAGCTTGCAAGATCTTTAGCTTGCAAGTGTAGCTTGCAAAGTGCTTTCCCAAGCTTTAGCTGGTTATTTCTGCAAATAATTCTAATAAGATACAGACTACCCCCTTCCAGTCTCCTCTGAATGGGACAATTCAGTCCGAGAGAAATTCAGTTGTTTTTGCAGGACCACTCCTATACCCTTGACTTAATTTGGCAAACACCAGAGGACTTCCTTTTTACTTCTTAGCCTAAAAGACAGCTCCAGGTACTATATACTCCAAGTGTAGGCACCAAAACACAAGCCCAGAAGAGCAGCACCAATAAGAGACAAGGGATTATAAAAGAGTAAATGTTGATACCAGACCAAAAAGACAATCTATTGTCCATAGAGCAAAACAACAAACAGGGTGCCTGGAATCAGGAGGGTGCCAGTTGGGAGACATGGGGGGCAGGGCTGAAGGGTTCTATATGCTATTGAATCTCCTTTAATGTCACTATGGACTGAATTGCGTCCCCACCAGCATTTCCCCTTGTATATGTTGAAGCCCTAACTCGCAGTGTGACTATATCTGGAGATACGGTCTTTAGGAGGTAATTCAAGTTAAGTGGGTTCGTAAGAACTGTAGTCCTATGTGAAGAGGAAAAGAGAGGGGCACCCCGGGGGGCTCAGTCAGTTGAGCGTCCTACTTCTACTCAGCTCGTGATCTCACGGTTTGGGAGTTTGGGAGTTCGAGCCCCACATGGGGCTTGCTGCTGTCAGCGAAGAGCCCACTCCAAATTCGCTGTCCCAATCTCTCTCTGCCCGTCCCTACTTGTGCTCTCACTCTCTCTCAAAAATAAATAAGCATTAAAAAATAAAGAGAGAGAGGAAAAGAGAGATCTTCAACCACCACTACCATGCAAGGACACAATGAGAAAGCTGCCATCTGTGAGCCAGGAAGAGAGCCCTCACTGGAACCCAACCGTGCCGTCACCCTGGTCTCAGACTTCCATTCCCCGAAACTGTGAGCAAATACATTTCTTTTGTTGAAGCCACCCAGCCTGTGGTATTTTGTTATGGCAGTCTGAGCAGACTAAGACAGATATGTGTTCGCTTGGAGCTGAGCACCCCTCCTGCCACCCCCACCACCTGGCGTTTTGTTCAGCACTTCCACGGTTGTCTCCTTTTTAATTCGTAACCGTGTGAGTTGGAATTGGCAGGATTTATTTTCACGTGAGAAGCTAAAACTCAGAATGATTAAATGACTCGCTGCAAGTCATACAGAATGTGAATGGCCGAACCAGGACTTGAGTCTCCCCAGACAGCATCTAGTCAACTAATGCTAAGTACTTACCGCATGCTAGGTTCTGATCTAGATCATGGAGATGGAAAGATGAAGGTTGTTTTTGCAGTGGGGAGGGCACATGTGAACAAACAATTACTGCAAGGAGAAGGGTCTGCAAGGATTAATTGCCACCACAGGTATATGGGGAAAATGGTCCAGGCAGAGGACTCTTGGCTAAACACCGTCTGTTGGGGAAGCCACAAGTATTGCTGACAGCAGGGTATGGTGGAGGGAAGGAAGGGGCAGAGATGCCCCAGATGCCACTGGAGACTCTGTTCCTCCTACCTAAGGACTCTGGTTATCTCCTCAGGGCCTTGGCCAAAGGGGAGAACAAACTGGAACAGAGATCAAGGTGAAGAGTCCTTAAGGACCTAATAACTCTAAGGAGAAGCAACAGTAAACTAGGTTAGGTTTATATTGACATTCTATAGTAAATTATCTTTGTTTGTGTGTTTGTTTGACTTGAGGTCTCCCAAGGGTTAGTTTGTTGTAGCCTTAACCATTTGTAAATAAGTGATAATGTGCTTTAATTAGGAGAAGATATGAATTGCATACCTATGGCTTTTACTAGCAAGGTGTCAACGAATTCACAGGTCCCCAGAGGCACAAAATCTTAACTTCGGTCTATTCATGATCCTCCCTTGCAGTGGAAATGCAGATGAGAACCCTAGTGAATGAAGGGACTAACAGCCCTCTGTCCCCTTCCGGGAATATTAGTTTAAATTCTTGCCAGTTATAGTCAGATACAAGGATTCACTTCTCTTCTGCTGTTTTCTTCCTGAGCACAAGTTGCATATTTGTGTTTGTCACGTCTTTAGTCCACTCAGACTTTGGGGGATTTATTAAATCATAGCACTCAAATGCCCTCCCTGGGGGAGGGACTGTCGGTTGGGGAAGAAACAAGCCCAGCAGAACTACTTGCACTTCAAGCCCCTCTCCCAGAAAGCAGGTAACCAGGCCTGCCCCCCTCCCTAGGGTACCGGTTCTGAGCACCAGGCCAACAGCCAATTTAAGGGCTGGTTCTGGGATTTCAATACCTCTGTCTGCCTGGGACCAAATAAAGACTATCACCTCTACCTCACTGGAGACCTCATTAGAACTTGAACTCTGGTCTTTGTTCCTTCCCAGTGGGTTCAATGTGGTGGAGAAGGTGAGGGTAAAGGGGGGTCGGGAAGCCCACAGCTCCCAGAGCAGCGGGAGTCCGACAGCCTCTGAGAACTGGGAGTGAGTAAACAACCAATTACCTATAGGACAGCCAGTAACCAGAGAAGTGGCTGAAATGATGTGATTCTACTCACTGCCTGTGAGGATGGCTGCCTTCGTTCAAGCCCTGCTCCCACCCAGCTTCTCAAGACTAATTTCACCGCCCTCTGCCTACTTTCCAAGTGAGATTCCGCCCTCACTGGAAGCAAGATTCCAGGGCTGAGAGGCAGAAGGCTCTATTCTGGCTACATTCTTCCCAGCGTGGCCATTGTCAACATCACTGCATTTCGTCTATGTTGTGAGAAGGGGAAAGAATCAGATGGCATTTCTACCCTCCCCACTCCAACACCCCTTAAAGCCTTTGAATCCTTTGGGGGAAGAGAATTTAGGAAGAAAGAGGTGATTCAGAATTTGCTTCTTAGAAACTGGAGTGGGAACCCAGCTGGGCTGCAGGAAGTGTGGGGTCAGAGCAAAAGAAGCCTCACATTCCTTTCTCTCTTTTGGCTGTGAGCTCCCTCCTACCTGCTGCCTCTAGGCTAGTCCCCACCAACCCCTCTTTTTTTTTTTTTTTTTTTTTTTTTTAACATTCTCTGGTTCAACTGATATCAGTGCAAATCCTCACCGAAAGGCCTCTACATATATAAGATTAAGGTCTAGCACTTATCTGCAAAGAATTTACAATCTGGGGAGGTAAGGAATTTCATGCAACTAAAAAACATGTACATAAATAGCAATATGAGGCAAAGTACAATAGATGTACATTTGGAGAATTGCCACTGTGGCTATTAGCCCCAGGGATTTCTCACCTGGATGACTGAGGAGCCCTCTATGTGGCCCCTGCCTCAGCCTGCCTCATCCTTCCTCTTCTTCCACTCCCAGTCCTGGCTCCACACTATAGCTAATGATGGATCTACATGTAAATCTGAGTGGGTCCCACCCCTGGTGGGACTCTTTTGACTCTCCCACATCTTTCCAGATGAAACCAAACCCCTCCTGTGGCATGCCTAGCCTTTTGTAATCTGACCTCTCCTAATCCTTGGCACCACATCCCACTCTATACCCATGTTCCAACCAGAATAAAGCATTTGCAATATCCAGATTCTACCAGCTCTTTGGCCTCAGGGCCTTTGCACATGCAGCTCCATCTGCCTGAACTGTTTTTTTCTCTTACTTTCCATTTGGCTAACTCCCAATTTGTCTTTTGGGACTCGGCAGACAAATAAGTTCCTCTTCCCAGGACTCCTTCCTTGACACTGTCTGGGTTAAGCATCCCTCATCAATATTCCTGCATCACCATAGTATTAAGCCAAATTGTAATGAGTCTTCCATTGCTCTTTCCCCTAGACATCAAATTCCTTAACTCAACTTTGTACCCAGTGCCAGGTGCAGAGCAGACAATAACTGATGGCTGAATGAAAAGCTGAATGGCAGACAGAGGAGTTCATAGAGAATGTGGAAAGTCATTAGAGGCTTTTGATTCAGAGACTGAGAACATCGCCAAAACCATATTGTAAGATGAGTAGTCTCTTAGCTACCAGGTTGGTGGTTGGGGGGAGGTTGTTGAAGGATAGGGGAGAATAGACCAAAGTAATAAGGGCTTGACGTAAAGAATAAAGAAAGTGACAGTGAGGAGCAGGAATGGAAATGAGCTTTACAGGGAGTAATGCTAGAAGCGTTAGCAAGTGTTTAAATGTGTCGGCAAAAGAGGGAGATGAGTCTAAGGTCTGCAGCCCTGGTGTCCAAGGGAACTTGAGAAGCACAGAGAAGTCAGGAGAAGGCTCTGGATGCAGGTAGCAGTGGGGAAAGGGCCACCAGGGAATCTGTGAGAGAAGATGATCCATTTGTTTTTAGAAATAGCTTCAGGGGCACCTGGGTGGCTCAGCCAGTTGAGCGTCTGACTTTGGCTCGGGTCATGATCTCACGGCTCGTGAGTTCGAGCCCCGCGTCGGGCTCTGTGCTGACAGCTCAGAGCCTGGAGCCCGAAGCTTTGGCTTCTGTGTCTCCCTCTCTCTCTGCCCCTAACCCACTCGCATTCTGTCTCTGTCTCTCTCAAAAATAAATAAACATTAAAAAAAAAAAAAAGGAAAGAAAGAAATAGCTTCAGCTAATTAGGACAGAAAGCAACCGGACTAAAGGAATTTTGAGCTCTGGGTTGAATTTTATCTCTGGGTGGTCTAGGCAGACAAAGACTAACAAGTTAGGGCCTCATCTTAACCTTTCAGAAAATTGGGGTGAAGGTCCAACCATGATGTTGCTTTGTGACTATTTTCGCTTTAGCATAAAACGATGCCACTACCAAGTAGAGCTATTAATTCTTTTACATTCTTCCCCACCCCCGTTCCAGAAGACTTTGCTGGGGGATAATGCTGTTTCTCCATCTGGACAGGGCTATGTTTTACCAAACACACTGCACTTCTCAGTCCATTACCTTCTCCTCCTTCTCACATTCTTCCTGTTTTCTGACTCTGCGTTTATTTTAGTCTTGTGTTTCTTTTGAAATCACCACAGACATCTGTCTCTCTTGCCTTCCCCATGCGTCCACCCCTCTCCTCTCCCACTCCTATTCTCATCATTGCCTGAAGAGACCCAAAACTGCTCAGCTTCCCTCCTTCTTCTCTCAGTATCCGGAGCCTCTTTGTTGGGCAAGTCTCAACCCGTTCTCAGCCTCAGACTAATCCTCCATAACACTGAAAATGACAGATGAGGTCAGACTTTGCTTGGGAGGGAAGGAAGAGAAAATTTCTTACCCAGGAAAACCACACTCATTCATAACTGGCTTTCCAAATGAGAACAGACTAGAAGGGTGTGTGTGTGTGTGTGTGTGTGTGTGTGTGTGTGTGTTTCTGCTGACAAGAACCCCAGATTCTGCTTTCCTCATAGCACATGCCCGCATGTTCTGATGTTTTGGACTCCTGATATGTAAAGAGGATGAAGCATCAGAAACGTAGATCTTTAGATGAGTAGCTGGCGGCACTAGGGTTTGGGAGAGTGATCCTTTACCATCCAGGATCCTCTCAGTTTGTCACCTTGCCAACTGGTATGCAGGAGTTTCAGCTGCAAGTCTTTGCCGGCTGGGAATGAGGAAGACAATGCAGGCTGCTGATACTAACAAGGTCCCTGGAGTGATTTATTAGTGTCTCCAGTCTCCTTTTATTTGACAGGAGAAGAAAAAGAAAGTGTTTCTTCCTTCTGATAAGAGATGCATACTTAGCAGTTTATATATTCAAACCCCATTCGCCTCAGTTCAGTTGTCTCTGGTTGGTTCTGTCTTAAGAAATGTACAGGCCCTTTCAATTGACCTAACATCCTCTCTAGCTATCCTTCTCGTTCTCTTTTGCCTTTTATGCCAGATTTCTTGGAGGAAGCTGGAGCCTCCACATCCTTCCCTCCACACTTTATAATTGGATTTTTTCTTCCTGTCTTCTACCAGAAACTTTCTCAAAATTCGCCAGTAACTATCCTCAGTTTGGTGACCTTTTTCTTTGTTCTTGCTCTCCTTGACTGTTCTGTTGCCCATCTTCCTTGGCTCTACTCCCACCTTGCCACACAGTCCCTGCTACCAATGTCCTCTTCCTACTCCAGCCCTTACCTCCAGGCTTCCCCTTTATTACATCCTTAGCTTCTGCCCTTCTCTCTTGCTTGGAGAGTTTCTTTATGCTCTCAGGTTTAAGGACCATCTATAAACTTTGCTATGCCCTGGAGAGCAGCATATGAAAAGCAACACACACACACACACACACACACACACACACACATCCCTGCAGGCAGTACCCTAAGGCATCATGAAGGAAGGAATAGCGTGGGGGAGCTAGGCCTTGAGTGATCTCAAGCTGAGAAGTTTACACTTGACCCTGAGATCAGTGGAAATACCTGCTTTTTAAACTTTAATGTGCAAATCACCTCAGAACCTTGTTAAAATGCAGATTTAGTAGTCTGGGGTAGGGCCTGAGATCCACATTTCTGGTAAACTCCCAGATGATACCCATGTTGCTGGTCCATGGACTATACTTTGAGAAGCAAGGGGCTAGATCACACTTCATACTGTCAGGTTTTCGGGGGGGCGGGGGGGGGGGGCGGTGTCTGTGTTGTTTTCATCTGGAATGAAATCCAACTTGAGAACCAGCACGCTATTGTTTGCATCTCTGTGTTCCCCATTGATGAATTCCTTCTGGGTGTTCCTGTAAATACTTAATTGATAGGACCTAGGGCTGAGTTGTTATCTTCTAGCTATGCTTTACAAACACTGATTTATCTTTAAATAACAATGGTGAGGCAAGTGGATAATTTTTTTTTTTTTCCGGACTATAAATAGAAACCAAGAAAAGTGAATGATTCTCCCAGTAGTAAGCCACATATCAGATTCTGGTCCCTAAGTTTCTGGCTCAGAGGGGTCCCAAGGACTGGTCCAGGGTGAATTCTAACACTGCCTCTGCTTGGGTCCTCACTGGACTGTTCGAGAGGACCTACTCACTTTCTGGACCTCATCTACTCTTTCCTGACTGATAAGTAGGAGACTCTCCCCTCCGTGTCTCCTTGTCTCATAGGCAAGTTCAGGAGCCTTAAGAGCTGCAAGCTCCATGTTAGGAGGCCAGATGCCTGACGCTGAGGTGACTTCAAGTTTGGGAAGCTGACAGCTGGGCCAGCTCACATGCCAAAATCACCCCCACACCACATCTTTACAACTGCTCTTAGCAGTGCAGGGAAGGAGTGCCTTTTAAAAAGATATTTTAAAGAGGAAGTGGGGTGGTGGGGGAGAAAACCACAGAAATCATAGAGTAATAACAACCTCAACATAGTATCCCGTGTACCTTAAGTTCAGCTTCTGAAACTGAATTTTTGCTTTCAGGGATTTCTCCCATAGCCATAAAAAGAAAAGCAACTCCAGTCTCTAAAGTAGGTCACACAGAGAGAGAACAAGATGATAAATGCAGATGCCAAGGCACTTTCACCCTTTTCCAAACCAAAAATAGAACTTGGAAATTGTCTGAAGAAAATGGGTGCAGCTTGAGAAAAGCTGGGGAGAAAAAAGTGGGTGGGGTGCTCCTGCCCTGGATTCACTTGACCCACAGCAGACCTTCTGAGCAGGAGAACTTGACTCCATGGCAATTCCTCTCAATGATGGCCCCCCACCTCCACCCACGCAGTATCTCTTCACACCGTCTAGCTCACTTCCTACTGGTCACCTCAGTTGCAGGATTCCAGTGGGTTTTGACTATTCCTCCAGTAACTCACTGTAAAAAGTTTATATTAATCAGTCAAAGCCTAAAGGGGGGACGTGGGGAGAGACAAGGCAAAGAGGCACTTTTGGATTTCTTCATCAGAGCAGCTCTGTGATTCATTATCTGTTCTAAAACACGGCACTTGCAGTTCCAGGAAAGGGGGAGCGGAAATGCTGTGTAGTCCAAGTTTGGGCTCCCCTGGCTTTGCCTCTCCTTCCCTCCATCTGGCCAAAAGCCAGGCTGTTTTTCGGCAGCTGCTCCGGTTTCTAGATGGATACTCCCATACCCACCCCCTGCTATTATGATGGAATTGGGGGTCTGGTGAGGCACCAGGATTGAACGACCCACTACTACGGCTGTGGCTTGATCTCCAGGGCGTAGAGTCTCCAGATTCTGCAGGGTTCAAGGTCAAGAAATCCAACTCTGCTCCATCTTGCAGGAGGTAGCACTCCCAATCACAGCTCTTCCCTGAGCACTCAGACTCTTCCCCACAGGTAAACAATGAATGTGAGCATCCTCAGGAGAGGGTAGAGGGACGGAAGACTAGCACCCAGACAGACAGATAGGAAAGACATAACTACAGCACTGAAGGAGGTATCTAGGCCACAAAGGGCAGGGTGACACTGTGGCTAGAAAGAAACAGCCACGCAGATGTGGATCAGCCTGAAGAAAAACTTGAATGGGATCCAGGAAAGGAACCAAGTATGAGGAGTAGCCAAAGAAAATTCTGCCCCTCAGAGAAAACCTCCGTGCTTTGAGCAGGGAGAAGAGAGTAGTTTTCTTTTACCTCAGAGAAAGCAAGCTTCCAGCAGCTCTCCTGCCCCAAGACTTGAGACATTGAATAGATAGAACAAGCAGGTGGGAACACATGGTGTTTGGCACATCCCTGAGTTCTAGAAAAACTGAAAGGAGCCTTGCCTTGGCATCTAGTGCAATGATGGGCTGGGGCAGCCTGGCAGGGGCCCAGGTCATAGGGAGAAAGCAGAGGGTGACCAGATCTGCCTTGGTACTAAATGGGTAGAAAGGAGGAAACTGAGTCTTACCTTTATTGTGTAAGTTAGCGATGTGACTTATCACACAGGCATGGGGGCCTCTTGTGACCAGGTCCCAGAAAACTTTATTATATAAAAAAGTAGATTTATCAAGAAATGTCACAGGCCTACTGTATGCTAGACCCTTAAGAGATTTACCTGTGGAAGATGCTTGGTGGTAGTGACAGGCATCAGCCCTTCCTCCTGCAACTTTCAAAAGCTCATAGCTGACAATGTCTCACCTGCCCGTAAGTGGGCAGTATCCAGTGGCGGGGGGGGGGGGGGGGGGGGTGGTGGCTGTGGATCAGGAGAGTAGGGGAGAGGGAGAGGCGCTTGTAGGAATGCAGTCCCAGGAGGCTTCTCCCTCCCTGCTTGTGAGATTCCAAAGGTCTGAGATAAACCCCAGGATATAGTCCAGCAAAGACGCTTTGGGCTATGTTCTCTGAGAGAGAGCTAGAGAAGGGTTTTATTTTTAAAACCCTCATTCCTGCCGGGGGAAGGGGTGGTGGCAGGCATGGGGAAAAACCATGTTTGGATCAGGAAGGAGGCATTCTACTAGATGTGTGTATCCTTTTACACTTTCTGCTCTCACACACTCTCTTCTCTATTATACCCTCAAGATCTGTTACTGAAAAACTCCAAGGACATGAGCTAAGATTACCATGATTCCTAACATCAATTCTACTTCTACTAGATTTTTCCTCCCAAGGCTTTCCGCTGAGTAGAATTTTAAATGTGAATAATGGTTCAAAGGCTGAGAAACAAACTGCTCATTACTGGAAAGAGTGCCAGGAATCCTGGGAAGCAGACCTCACTGCCACCGGAGTTCGGCACCTAATAGTAATGGCTTCTTTCATAGTCACGGGAGGGTTGGATCGCTGTTTCTTTTCATTCTCCTCTTCTTTCAGTAACTGCTGGGATTAAAGCGAGCTTAGAAGAATAAAAAATTCACGAACAGGACAAGAATATTTAGGGCAAGAGATCAGAATGTCTTTGGTTATTCAGTGAACTGAACTAACTCTACTTAAAAAAAAAAAAAGCACAAGGAAATAAATGTCCATCGAACTCTGTATCACAGTAGGTATTAGCCTTTTGACTCCATCTCACAGGCTCTAAGGGGAGTTACCTGCCTAGCAAGTTGAGGTAAGAGATTCAGACTAATTCAGTGATAAAAAAGAGGTTTTGTCATCATTAATTCCATTCCCAATATTTACTATGTCTGTAGTCTGAGAAGATTTTTACCAATGTTGCTAAATAGTCCATTCCCTCCCACTTCTCATCCCCAAATCCAATCAGTGATAAAAGATAGGGATGGAAAGGTTATTATTACTCTACCAGGTGCCTTAGGGAAAATCTAGTCACTGTGCAGTTCAAGCTTTCCATCTTAAGTTCCTTTCCCGAAATACAATCAAGTTTCTGAGAGGAAAGACAGGTTTAAAGTAACCTGGTTAAGAAGTGTTGTACTAAAACTTATCACCTTTATTCACTATTAATGTGATCTTGAAGTACTCATCAAAAAGCACTTTTTAAACAACTAGTTTTCATGGGACAGTAAAAAAAAAAAAAAAAATGTTCCCCCTAGACCACAGCTAAGGTTTCTTTAATCAAAAGAAGAGGTCCCTCCCAGAGTGGTCAACAAGTGGTTAGGTATTAAAAACTATTGGCTTCATTTGTAGTCACAGTGAATCTGATTTAGTTGTGTGTGATAACCTTATCCTGCCACTGGGAAGGCTCTTGTCCAAGACCTATCAATTAACATGGCTTAAGAAACATTCTATGCCCAAGCAATTCAAGCTAAAAATAACTCTGTGGGCTATTTTTTTTCTTTACTCACAGAAAGCGTTTGTATGTCAACAAGATCTTTGCTCCTTGAGTGTTTTCACTCCTGCTTACTCTTCTCTGAAAAGAGTTGCTTGATACAATCAGAAAAGTCACAGAGTTGGTGTGAGACATACAGAACAGCAAAACCATGCTGATGCAACTAAGCTTTGTAACTGCCAAGTGTCCAGAGAATAAACAAACCCAGCATTCAGATAGGCTAAGTTTAAAATAGATTCCCCCTTACTTGCCTTTCTTACAAATATACACAATTTTTTGACAGTAATATATCTGATTTACACACAAAATTCACTTCTAAGTTAACAATAACTAAAAAACTGAGTGCTATGTATGCTCACTTTTCTAAGAACTTTTGAGACATTAGCTCATTAACTTTCACAACCCTACGAGATTGATACAATTATCTCAATTTCACATTTGGAAAAACTGAGGCAGAAAGAGATGAAGTCATCTGTCTAGAGTTCCTCACCTAATTCAGTGGCAGACCCAAGATACAAAATCAGAAGTCTCACTCAAGAGCCCAAGCTTTAACCATTACACTATACAGCTTCTGCAACAATTCTGCAAAACCAATCATGATCTCTTCAGATTTCCTACAAAGCTAGGTCTCCCTATCAAATATATCCACTTACGTTCTCTAAATTAAGTAGAAACATGGTCCCATGTTTTCTCTTAAATGTGAAAACAATCAACAGGAACTTCAGTCTTACCCAAAGCATACCAACTCTCTTAAACACATCAAATGTTACCCCCTTTCAAAAATAAAGATGCACTGAGATAGCTGTTCAAGCATAATTACTTTCTAGCAACAGGAAATGTTTGCAAAAGTAAGGCCCTGGACCCTTTATTCAGTTTAAGCAGTTAGCACTCAATGGATCTCTTGTGGCTAGAACTGAACTTAAATAGCTAATCTCTGAAAGAAAAACATGTCAATTTTAATAAGACCCTGATTAGACAAGGTTTAATTCTATGAATATATTGTTATGGTGATGGAGCATAAGGCCAAAAGTTCCTTATGCTTAATGAATCACTAATAGAGTTGCAAAAAATCAAAGCACTGGCCTACTGAGCTATGACAGAAGTTCACATAATCAAGACTTTAGGAATACCAAAGCACCATTCATTTGCTCCCCCTGTTCAAAGGCCATAACCTTTACTTAAAAGCTTTGTCTAATCTTTCCTCAATTTGTTCCATCTCTTAAATACTCATTTATAAGCTGTTATAGACCAATAACAGCTTTTAAAGTACTAGCAACAATATTTTAAAATAGCGTTCTAATTGATTTGCTTCTGAACTAGATTAGTGAATCCCTTTCACATATCGAATACTTGCCCGACAAAAAGCTCTCTTAAAATGCAGTAATTATTGTAAAACCAACTGATGACATAGCTGTCATCACCTAAGTGTTTACCATGACCCAAACACTGAGCAAATTAGGAAGTTTTGCTAAGCTGAATTTGCCTAGCCCTCCTTTCTTACCTAGTTTGACACAAGCAATTTCCTTTCACTTTCTACAGATAAGACAATAAGAGAAAAAAAAACAAAACAAAACACTGAAAACTCCATCCACTGAAATACAGAGGAGAATCAACCAACTGGGCGGGTCAGTCTCATCAGCTGCCCTCACGTGTCTGTTTTTTTCAATAATAAAGCTGAAAGATAACCCATATTATATAGTTTAACAGGATACTAAAAAGAAGTTTTTGTGAAAACATATTTGCATACGGGAAGGGCTTCAAAAGTTGGCACTAAAGTTAATTAATATTAGACACCATCAGATTGAGCTGCAGAAAATCAAACTGGGCTAAACGGACTTCAGAAAAGGCAGTTGTAGTGACAGGTTAACAAATTGGCTGACCACTGGTATCAGTACCTAATAGCAGTCCTCCGTTGATCTAAGGGAGACACCTTCAACACCTCTCTCCATACTTAGTGAAGTCAGAAAACAATGTCCCCAGTCTGTGCATGACTGATATTAAGAACCACTTTTCCAGCCAGGACCATAGTTATCCTTCTCCCTCTTCCCTCCCAACCCAGACAGATGATTACAGACAAGGAGGCAATTAAGTTGCTTCAAAATATTTAATACGTGTTAGACACGTAAAGTTACATTTTTATACCAAAATCAATACAACGAAGGAGAAAATACTGTACAAAAACCTTGTCGGCTCCCCCAACCTTTATACAACAAAGACTGGAGTCACCGTATCTACAAAACCATAAGGTCTTTCCACTTAGGGCTTCTGTCTGTAAACTCTGTTTCATTAAACACTTTTTAAAAGCACTCGTAGTAGTTCCGATCTAGAGCTTTTAAAAATATATCTATTCTCTATAAACTCCGTATTTCCAAGCTTGAACTCTTCTGTGAAGTTCATCAAGCTTTTTTCTTTTTTTTCCCCCCCTGTGGGGAAGACAAGAGCCGCTCAGATTCCCTTTTCCCAGAGTAATCACAGGGTACAGAAGTTTCTTCAGAGAGAGAGAAAAGTGGGGAGAGCGAAATGATACAGGTCTCTGCTCCAGACTAAATCCCTCTAGTCTTAGGAAATCCTGTGAGGAAATGCCACTCCCGGCCCTGGTGCGGGGCTAGCTTTCATGTGAGGGGTGTGTGTAAAGTCCCTTCCTCCCCCGAGCACGAAAGGGGAACTCCCCAGGCCCGGCCCTCTCCGCCGCTTCCTTCTCCGGGCTGCCGGCAAAGGAAAGTCCCCGTCTGCCCCCGATCTCCTCAGCCCTGGGAAAGGGGTGGTGCATTCCAGAAGGACAAAATGGTCTGAATTCAACAAGACAGACGTACGTACACAGACAAAACACTACACAAAAGTTAACGATCGTCCTCTTCCGACAAGCCTCCAGGGGGGAGGCGGCCGAGCCCGAGGGCAGTCGGTGCTGCCCGGCGGCACCCACGGTCCCCGCAACGCGTCCAGCGCCCTGCGGTCTCTGGGCCGTCCTCGCAGCCCCACGTCGGGGCCACCCGCCGCTCAACCTCCTTCCGAACGCGACCCGGGGGCTCAGAAGGCCACGATGGCTGTGCTCCAAGGGTTAATGTCTCTCAGCACCGGCTTATCGCAGCAGATCTGCCCGGGCTCGGCGGCTTCCGGACCGCTCTCCTCTCCCTCGGCTTCCTCCCGGCCGCCCCCGGGGCTTTTCCGCAAGAGTCCCGAGAAGCTGGAACCGAAGATGCTAATGAGGTTAGCCACGTTCCCGGTCTCCATCTCCTCCTCCTCCTCCGCCCCGCCCGGCTGCTCCTCCGAGTTCCGGCGGGGCTTCTTGAGCGGGCTGGAGCCGGGCGCCGGACCGCCCGCGGGGCCGCCACCCACGCCCGCCGCGCCGCGCTTCCGGGGGCCGACGGCAGGCGGTGCCGGGGGCTCGTCCTCGGCCGGCCGCGGCGCGCAGCGGCAGTCAACTCGGGGGCAAGCGCCCAGCGCCCCCGGCCTGTCCTCCCCTCCTGAGGGGCAGCCGCAGTGGCGGCGCGCCCCACGGGGCCCCTCAGCTCCCGCGAAGACCCCGGCTCCTCCCTCCGCCGCCTCGCGCGGTCCCTCCACGCGGCGCCAGGCAGCTTCCGCCTCCACCTCTCCGGCCCGAAGAGCGTCCCCGGCGCCCGTCACCGGGGCCGCGGGCTCCGCGGCGCCCACCCGCGGCGGGGCCGGGTCGGCCGGGCGCTCCGGCTGCGGCTCGGTCTCCGGCCAGGCGGCACAAGCGGCCGGCGGTGGCGGCTCCCCCCAGCCCGCGGGCGGCCCGGCCACCGGCTCCCCGGGCTGCTGAGGCGGCGCCGCCGGGCTCCCCGCGGGACCGGCCAAGTAGAGGCCCGGGCACGGGTCACTCAGGTAGACCTGGCGAGCGCTGCGCAGTACCAGCGAGACCAGCAGGTTCTTGTGCAGTTTGATGCCGCCGCGCTGGACCCGCGAGTTGTAGATCTTGCCCAGGGAGATGCTGACGATACGATGAGCCTCCAGCTTGAACTCCATCCTGCCTCCTTTTCGCAGGGCTGCCTCGGAGATGACGGAGAGAGCCCGGCTCACGTTCGGAAACAGGGAGGGGACGAGAGGCGTCGACAAGTCCGGTCCGGGGGTGGACCTTCGACACCTGAAGACTCTGAAAAGAAACGACTCCCGTGACGCGCTCACTGACTCCCGCTCCTACTCACGACAGACAACAGCCCGCTCCCAGGTCCGGTCGCTAACTGAGGGGGGCCCGCACTCCCGGCGTCTTATATAGGCCCCTCGCCCGCCAATCGCGAAGGGCCGCCAACCGTTCCGGGGCTGGGCGGCGCGCCCTCGTGCGCCGCGCGCGACCAATCGGAGGCCGAGGAGGGGCGCCAGGGCCATTCGAACGTTAGTCCCGCGGAGCAGTCTCTTAAAGGGGGCGACGACGTGCGGCGGTGGCCGGACGGGACGGGTCGGGGCTTGTTCTCCGCCTGTGGGTCACTGAACGGAGGCTTAGCCACAGTGTGGTTTGTAGTTAAAGATTCTGGCTTGTGCGCTGGCTTGCCAGAACCAGAGGGAACTAAACCACTGGAACTTTCATCTGAGTATCCCCCCCCCCCCCCGCCCGCCCCCGTAACAAATAGTATTACCACAAGGTATTTAGCAGATACTGATTTTGGATGAGTGCCTTGCCGCCCTGGAGTCACAAACACTCTTAGCATCTGTTAAATCTAAGAAAGAAAAAGAGAGTCCTAAAAGTTACTAAGTTTTTAGCTGCTTACCAAGGAATTGTGACTAGATACCAAGTTATTGGTTCTCTACTAAAGCAGTCATCTATCACTTTGTTCTCTATGAAACAAACACACTTGTCACAGGTTACAATGAGAGGTGGTACAGGTTCTCCACAGTGATTTTTCAACACAAGAACTGACTAGTCCACCTTGGAAGAATCTAGCAAGTTCTAAAAATACAAATAGAGAAGTCTTGTGTTCCCATCATGATGTCATAATTTTATTTTGTGTCAAGGTAAAAATATAGGGGAAGAGTGTTCCAGACTTTTCTGGTAAGTCAACAACTTAGTCCATCTACCAATCCTTAGTATGTGGCCTTAGGGCAGAATCACCACAGGATTGTCCAGGACTGGAGTTCAGTTCCTGGATTCCTGGAGAGTCAGTTTGATTTAGTCGGTCTAAGCTCCACAGACCCGCCTGATGATTCTGGTAAAGAACCTCGGGAGCTTTAGTCTCTCCACCTCTGAGAGGGAAAAATCACATACACATCTGTTCTATTATGCAGAAGATAACTAAAATATTCACCCATAAAAAAGAATGAAATCTTGCCATTTGCAACCACATGCATGAAGCTAGAGAGTATAATGCTAAGTAAGTCAGTCAGAGAAAGACTTAAATATGGTATTTACCATATGATTTCATTAATAAGTGGAATTTAAGAAATAAATAAGCAAAGGAAAAAGAAACCAAGAAACAGACTGTCTTTATTCTATAATTATTTTCTTAAAAATTTTTTTTTAATATTTATTATTTTGAAAGAGATAGAGCATAAGTGAGGGAAGGACAGAGAGAGAGAGGGAGATACAGAATACAAAGCAGGCTCCAGGCTCTGAGCTGTTGGGACAGAGTCTGACACAGGGCTCGAACTCATGAACCTCAAGATCATAACCTGAGCCAAAGTTGGATGCTTAACTGATGGAGCCACCCAAGTGCCCCTATAATTTTTTTTAACGTTTATTTATTTTTGAGAAAGAGACAGACAGACCGTGAGTGGGGGAAGGGCAGATAGAGAATCTGAAGCAGGCTCCAGGCTCTGAGCTGTCAGCACAGAGCCCAAATCGGGGCTCCAACTCATGAACTGTGAGATCATGACCTGAGCTGAAGTTGGATGCCCAACCAACTAAGCCACCCAGGTGCCCCAAGAAATAGACCCTTAACTATACAGAACAAACTGATGGTTACCAGAGGAGAGGTGGGGTGGGGGTGGGGAGTGATGGGTGAAATAGGTGATGAGGATTAAGGAGTGCACGTGTGCGATGAGCACTGGGTGATGTAGGGAATTGTTGAATCACTGTATTACACACTGAAACTAATATAACACTGTTATGGTAACTCTACTGGAATTAAAATAAAACGTAAAAAAAATGGCAACTCTCAGCCACAATCTGAATCCTAAAACTGAGCACAGCTTTCTTGGAATCCACCTGGAATAGTTGGCCTGATCCTGCCCCAGGGTTTGGCCAAGTGGGATATTTAATTAGGAGAAATAGTAAAAGGTAGGATTGATAATGGTCAATTCACAATCAAGAGTCTTCCAAAGGACGTGATGGCTCAGTAACATTACCTATGCCACAACTTATTAATGGTAACTGAGGAACCAGTCCATGAGACCCAGAGCTCCTCCCCTCTAGGAATTCTCAGCTTGCATAAAGGAGATAAAATAGTAACATGAATAATTACAAAAGCATGTCGTATATTTTGAATAAGAATGTGAAATTTTTTTTCTTCTATTTTCCTTTGAGAGCTATTAGTCACTTTTTAAAAAATGTTTATTTATTTTTTTAACGTTTATTCATTTTTGAGAGACAGAGAGAGACAGAGCAGGGAAGGGACAGAGAGAGGGAGACACAGAATCTGAAACAGGCTCCAGGCTCTGAGCTGTCAGCACAGAGCCCGTTGCGGGGCTCGAACTCACAAACTGCAAGATCCTGACCTGAGCCGAAGTCAGACGCTCAACCGACTGAGCCACCCAGGCGCCCCAAAAAATGTTTGTTTATTTTTGAGAGAGAGAGAGGGACAGAGAGAGGGAGACACAGAATCCAAAGCAGGTTCCGGGCTCTGAGCTGCTGAGCTGACAGCACAGAGCCTGATGCACACTTAACTCAGGAACCACAAGATCATGACCTGAGCTGGAGGTGGAAGCTTAACAAACTGAACCACCCAGGAGCTTAGGGAGCTATGGGTCACTTTAAAAAGCTTTAGTGCAGGCTTTGAAGGGAAGCTTTCTGAGTTGGAATCCCAGCTCCACTTTTCACTTGCTGTGTGACCTTTGGAAAGTTATTTTGCCTCTCTGTGCTTTGGTCTTTCCCATCTTTTGATTTTTTTTCCTTTAATGTTTATTTTTGAGAGAGACAGAGAGAGACAAAGCGTGAGTGGGGGAGGGGCAAAGAGAGAGGGAGACTGATAATCCCAAGCAGGCTCCAGAGCCTGATGTGGGGCTCAAACCCACAAACCATGAGATCATGACCTGAGCCGAAGTCAAACATTTAACCGCCTGAGCCACCCAGGCGCCCCTGGTCTTTTCCATCTTAAACTAGAGATAATAATAGTTTCCACCTCTTAGAGTTTTTGTGAGGACAAAACAAGGTAACACACGTGAAGCTCTTAGAATAACCTGGCATATAAGAAATTATCAACATATGTTAGTTAGAAAATACCACCCCCCATGAGACCTTAGAGTGGGCAAAGAGGCCAGGGAGGGAAGAAAGAGACAAGAGAAAGAAGTTGTACTTGAAGAGGGTGTTGAAAAAGCCTGAGGTAGGATCCACAAGTTGTAAGCAGCAGAGAAATAAAGTCTGGTATAGGGAACATATAATTTTGTAGGTGTGTCAGATGCCTATAGTAAGTGGCAACAGCTAGGAACAGAGGCTAGAACTTCAGGACAGTGGGTCATGAATGCCTCAATGAGGAGATGGGGCCTCAGGGAGCTTACCTAAGGTAGTTGAGTAAGAAAACCACAGATAGATTCTAGAACAGCCAGTGCTTTTAATTACAACTGAGCTATAAAGAGGATCACTTAATTATAAAGCTCTTGTGAGAGTTTAGGCAAGGGTCCTGAAGGCCTGAACTAGGTGGAGGTAGGAAGAATGAAAAACACAAAAACACAAGATCGGAACTGTAGTCAAGATTTGGGATGCCCCCCCCCACACACACCCACCCAAGTCACTGATAGAGAAAGCATTAGGTGAAGCCCTCCTGATCCACGTGAGCTGGGAGTTTAACCATCTGCCACTGCACTTCTTTTCCTTCAGCATTGCTCTCATCACTTGCTCCTGTCATGCTCAGGGCCCCTGTCAAATTGTGCTGTCATTGGAGGCAGGAGCCCATCTCATGTGTGTAGCCAGAAGATAGTGAGAAAATTTAACAAATGGACGACACGGGTACTAACCACCAGAACAGAATCCTGGAGGCCTTTACAGTGCCAGGGGTTATGGGGGGCTCCTGCAGGAGGTGCTGAGTGGCTAGGAAGGGGTGTACTCAGGAGCCTGGGGCAGAGATTCTGCCAACTGGCATGGAACCATTTCAATATTTTAACAACTGGGGTGGCCACACCTGTGTATACTGAGTGATTGATTACGCACTTGATGATCGAACTTCTAATAATGATGTTGTCTACCAGGCACTGTGGTAGTCACTTTAGAGACATTATTTATGATCTTTATAAAGTTCAGAAAGTAGATCTCATTATCTCTCTTTACAGATAAGGGAACTAGGACTCTGAAAGATCTCATCGTCACACAGCTATAGGTGGAGAACCTATATAACTCTACATAACTCTAAACCTAGAGTGCAGGGCTCTGGGACTAGGTTACCTCATTCTACCTATTACTTGCTGTGTGACCTTTGGAAAGTTATTTCACATCTAAGTAAAATGAGAAAACCATGCCCTAGTTTTGTAACATGTGCAAGTTATTCAACCTTTCTGTGCCTCAGTCCCCTATTATGTAAAATGGAAATAATAACAATACCTAAGGTGCTTACTATAGCCCCCAGCACCATACAGGCACTAAGTCAGTCTACTTACGGTTATTGTTAGTACTGTACAAGAGCCTAGTTCAGTACCCAGCACATAGTTAGCACTTGTTGAATTTTAAATACTTTTTCTACAACACCGCATAATAGGTGCTTAGTAAATATCTACTGACTTGAAACAGCATGACCACTACTATCATCAGGACTTCCTCTAATCCTGAGACAACAAAATGGAACATTGAGAACTCATGTCTGGAGGGCATGGGCTCTTATGTTCTGCAAGCTTTATCTCCACCTGCAAGCTTTATCTCCACCTATCGAGAGATGTAGAATATTTCCTAAACTTTAGAAAGCAGGTGATTCACAGTTGGTGGATTAGAGCCGCCTCTGCACTGACAGTGCAGAGCCTGTTTGGGATTCTCCCTCTCTCTCCCACTTGTGCTATCTCTGTCTCTCTCAAATAAATAAACTTCAAAATAAAGTTTGAGAGAGAGAGAGAGAGACAGCACGAGTGGGGGAGAAGCAGAGAGAGAGAGAGAGAGAGAGAGAGAGAGACAGGATCCAAGGCAGGCTCCAGGCAGAGCCCAACGTGGGGCTCGAACCACAAACCTTGAGATCATGAACTGAGCTGAAGTCAGACGCTTAACCGACTGAGCCACCCAGGCACCCCAGTAAATGAACTTAAAAAAAATTTGCCATTATCAATCTTTGAGACTTTCTAAGTTAAGGCAGGATGAGAAACACTAGGGGTAGGACAAGGACAAGGACAAGGAAGAAACTGCTCTGGAGGAAGTGGCCAGGACATGTTCATCAAGTCTGGTCCGTCCCTCCACCCCCAAACTCTCCTCTGGACACACAGGAGCAGGTTAGCATGCTGAGAGGTGGCCACACCTGTTCCCACTCAGGCGCTCTGACCAGAGGATTCTTCTAAGCATGGGGCTTGTGTGCCCACTGCTGTTGACTTTATTTCGTGTTGTTCTCTATTTCTTGCATGACAAATGGAAGGCTGAGTATTATCATTAGGTGATTACAGACCTTATATTGCCTTAAGTCTAGTCTGTATAAGAACAATGCAAACCGACCATGGATTATGCACTCAGTAGCTCTGTGAGAAGGCACCAGGAGTAGAAAGGAGTGGGTGAAGTAAGTTATCTGCACCAAACCTACCTTGCAATGTTAGGACACTTGGAAATTTTCAGGGGGTCAAAGTTGCTTATGTAAGTGAATAATCATTCGTATGAAATCCTGAGTGCTTTAGGGGAAAAGCGCTACAAAAATACATTATTAGCACTTTATGTAGACAATCCTGCTCTTGCTCTTGTGAGAACAAAGCCATTTTTTAATGCAACTTTTTCTCTCTCACTGTTGTAGCATATTTTACATCTTTTTTTTTTTTTTCTTTTGGCTGCTTGGCTACTAGAGAATTTCTTTTTAAATAATATTTGACAAGGAGTGGGCACCAAACGTTGCCTTTTTTTCTTTCTCCTCATTTCTTTTCCCCTAAAGCAGCCCTCCTTCTTGTCCTAAATTTTATATTTGGTTCAGAGAAACTTAGGTTGTTTTTATAACCTTTTTTGTCACATCTTTCTTCCTTTGGTACTCCTAAAGAACAAATTCCTCAATAAATAGAGTACTGAAACTCATGAAAATGAGCCTACAGCCCTCTCAAGCCACAGAATGAGAAACTACCACCATATAAAACCCTAGGCCTGCACTATTCAGTACAGTAGCCATGAAGCCAATAGGTCTAGGATGATTGAGGAACTGAATTTTAAAATTTGTTTACCTCAGATCTAAAAACTGAAACAAGATAAAATCCTTTTCCTGCAACCCAGCTTTATTATGTAATATTTTTGAAGCTTGAAAATAAAATTTTTGAAGTTTAAAATTTAGCATCTAAATTAATGCTGCAACTATAAAATACATAGCAGATTTAAAGATGTAGTATCAAAAAGAGAACATAAAAGGTCACATTCATATTTTTAGAATGGCTCCATGTTGAAATGATAACATTTTGGATATATTGGTTTAAATAAGATATATCATTAAATTTAATGTAACCGGTTTCTTTTTACATATGTGGCTCAAATTACATTTCTATTGGACAACAGTGCCCTAATGGTAATAAAGAGATAGGGTGGTGTGGACATATAAATATGCATGAGCATACTGTGAGCAATTAACAAATGTCCTTGATTGGAGAAGAGAGAAAGGAGAAGAAAGATAAAGTAAAAAGGAAGTAAGCCATAAAACACTTAGTTGTAGAGTTGAGAAGAAAATCTAAGAAAAATGTATAACACAGAGCCAATTGGCCAAATTTCTTTCTAGAACTGAGAAGGAGCCACAAAGGCAGAGAAGCACAATTCTACTTTTCTGATTATGAGAACGCAGACATTATCGCAGCATTGTTTTAAAATTCAAAATACACACATGCAAACAAATTTCAGAAACTCACTTGGATAGCATCAATCTCGTGAGCCATTAGAGTGCATTTATTCTTTTCAAATTCTGATGTCCACCTGGAAGCTGCAGGGACCATTTGTTTTCAATATGCCATTTTCCCCGCACAAAAACCTTCAATGGTTCCCCATGACCTTTATGGCAAAAATCCAACCCTCTGGCCTGGTCTCTGGAGTACTACACAATACATTGTCAAAGACAAACAGCCTGGAATGGTGAATAGAGCCTGGCTCCTCACCAGCTGTGCGTGGTCTTTATCTTATAAAATTGGGGAGTTGAACTAAATCAGTGGCCCTCAAACTATGGCCACACATTAGAATCACCTGGGGAGACTTTAAATATGGAGCTGCCCAGACCTGACCCCAGATGATTTAAATCAGAAACTCTGGGGTGAGACCCAGGCACTGGAATTGTTTTTAAACTCCATAGGTGATTACAATGTGCAGTCACGTTTGAGAACTAGTGGACTAGCTGATTGTTTTAGGATCATTTCAGGTCTAGAATTCTGTGATTCTATTAATCCAGGCAAACCTTTTCAACCTTTCTAGTACCCTGAGCAACATTAACACCCCATTTCTTTCCCAGCTAGACAGATCTAATCAAAAGCATACGTCTAGGGGCATTTGGGTGGCTCAGTCGCTTAAGCATCCAACTCTTGATTTCAGCTCAGGTCATGACTTCAGGGTCCGTGGGATCAAGGCCTGTGTCGGGCTCCCTGATGAGCGTGGAGCCTGTTTAAGATTCTCTCCCTCCCTCCTGTCCCTCCCCCGCCCCTCATGCTCTCTCTCTTTCAAAAAAAGTGTACATCTGTCTTCTACTTCCTCAGCAGAATGGGCTCTCCCTCTCCTGCCCAAATTCTGCACAACCACTTCCTCCAGGAAGTCTTCCATGCCCACTGGTGTTTACAGTTTGCTCACCTGGGCACACACTCTAATAGTCATTTGCTACTTAAAACCACAATACCGCTTATTATCTATGGTAACTTTTGTATTTTTGTTTTGCATTTTATTTCCTTGCATAGTAATTATTTAACTTTTATGTAGCTCTATTTCTCATTTCCCAATAATATTCAAGTACTGGGAGATGCTACATTATACTTTCTTTGCATCATGCCTCCTCTACACCAAGAAGCCTGAATATTGTTATGTACATATCAAGGGATCAATAACTGGTTGATAAACAAATTAGTAATGGGTTCCCCAAATCTGAGGTTAAACTACTCAAAAGCAGCCAACCGTCGGGGAGAGGGGGGGGAAGAGAACTCCACATATATTGCTCTAATGGCATATTAACCAAACTATCACATCAAATACATTTTATTTTATCCTAGCTTATTATTATTCATGACCCTAAGCTCCACCATTTCCCTAGAAAAGCTATTTTTCACATAAAATAAGTTGATTTTTGATAGCTTGCTTTTTACTGCCATGCTATTTACAAATGTGTGATTCTGTTACTGAAAAAATAATTGCTTGCCTACTCTGTTCTGATTAAACATTTATTATGGATTCATGATGTACTGAAAACTCCACTGGGTATCAGCACCTGCTTTAGGGGTAACCTATACATCTCCAGCCAATAAGAAAGTCTTGCCTCTTCTCCCCACTCCCATTCTAATTGCTGTAGCTAATAGAGCAAATTCTAATTCGTCAGTCAAGTCCATTTTGGATCAACACAGCTGATCTAAATTCTAATATGAATGCTCATTCAGTTTGAAAACCCCAAATCACTAACCCGTCTCATGTTCATCTTGACTAAGCAAATTCTGAGTAAGTATTTATACAGACACATCCTGCAATGTAAAAAAGAAGTTTCAGATCTGCTGTCTAACCAGGAGCTGGTGTGTGGATTAGCAGATTTATGTTTATAAAGCAGTCTGAGCTCTTTTGAGGAAAATGATTTTAAAATAGGCAGCACGCTCATATCCTTCCCTGCATCATAATCACTTACAAAGTTCTCTGAGTCCAACTTCTTTCCTAATAAACGATAATTCCTTATGGCATTCCCTGAAAATACCAAAAAGATCATTGCGGCAGGGTGGGGGGGCGGGGTGGGGGATAAAAGGTGTCCTTTGAAAGTCCAGTAGGACTAGGATCCTTCCATGTGAGAATTGGTCGAAGAAAAACTAGTTACAAAATACCTCGTGGCATTGCCCTTTTAAGAAGCGTAAGCATTTGGTTCCCAGTCTTTTTATCCGTGTTTCCTCGCAGGCTGACGTAATGCTTAGGAAGTTTCAGAGTCACGTGGGGGCCCCTGAGGTCAGAGTCCCGAGGAGCCTTTCCCCAGTCTGGGTCTTTTTCTGTTTGATTTTGAATTTGTTCGCGCCGTGATGGAATGAGTGCGTGTGACCGTGGGTGTTACGATTAGTGTCCCTGGGTAGGATTGTTTTCCAGTGTGTCGGTGGGGGTTGGCGGGGGAGGGGATCTGCTAAGTCACTTCGGCCCGCAGTGGTTTGTAGCAAGGCTGCGCTCAGGTCGGGTCCGAATGAATGGCAGAACCCCTCAAGTCATTTCGGTCACGGTGGGAATTTTTGTTTGTTTGGGTTTGGGGTTTGTTTGTTTGTTTTGAGGCTTACAAATGATTTTTAAACTACTTTGATTGGTTCTCGAGCCATTGTTATGGTTATTGGTTTCCAACTGGGTACATGAAATAGATTTATTTTTTAAAAATTCGTTTTTGTGCCTGTGCTTGAGAGGAAGAGGAGTTCTTTATCCTCCTCTCCTCTAGCAGATGCGAGAGTAAAATAGAATGAAGGGAAAGGGTATGACTTTTCTCTCTCTCTCTCTCTCTCTTTTTTTTTTTTTTTTTTTCAGGAGATCTAACTAGACTAGAGGGTTTGACAAACAATTAACAATCCTCCCTACTCAGCTGCTGTTTCCCAAAATAGCATCTCCTTAGCTGCCAGGGTGGATAGAGGCCTTAAGGGGAGGAAGACACAAAGGTGCCCTCTTTTTTAAAGCCTGCATCTCTGTGAGATCTTGAAGGCACAGGGGGAAACCCAGGGGATTAAATTAGCAGGCAGCCCAGGCTCCACCTGGAAGGGAGATAGATAATAGGCTTTTAAGACAGGAAACAGCTTGTGCTCCAAAATAATAATTTTCAAAAGCAAGATATGATGGATGCTGGGAAGATTATCGCCCCCCCCCCCAAGTTCATAATTTCACAATTTACCCCAATTCCATAATTAAAGGAAAATCGCCCTTTAAGATGCAGTTTGGTGAATGAGTCAGGTCTTCTGGTATTCTTGCAATTCTGCCCCACCTCGCCCCCATATTTGGAAGGACTGTTTCAGCCAGCCTGTCTCTAAAGCCCAACTCCCTGTTGCAGAAATTGCTCAACCCCAGGTCTGGGGAGATCTGATTAGGGTTGTGTTGCTTTTTCCTCCCTTTTCCTTCTTTCTTCCTTCTCTGTCTTGTCCTCTTCCAGTCTTGTTTCTTTTCCCCCTTTTCTGTCCTCTGAGCCTGCCATGTTTTACCTCTTCCTCTTCCTTTTCTCTGAAAGACTGCCTCTCACACTCCCACATGTTAATTTGTTCTGCCAGCCCAGGCTCTCTGGGGCCCTGAAATATCTCCTGTCACGAGTGGGGATGTGGATGGGAAGGGAAAGCGAACGATGCACTAAACAAAGGGAACAGACCAGCAACACGCCTTCAAGAAGGTCAGGAGCTTGAAGATAAAAGAGGAAGGCAGAGAAATATGCCCCCAAAGAATTGTACATATCAAATTGGATTCTCGATTTTGCGGTTTTAAAATTTCCTTGAAAATATACCCAAAGGGAATTAAAGCAGCTATCAAAAACAGAAACCTGTTCATGAATTAACTCACAATCAACCTCAGCTGCTAGTAACTATGGGCTTGGTTCCTTTTGCACTGTATATATGCTTCCACTTTAACAGTGACGTTCTGGTTCATGGTCTGATCGTAGGACCATGTCCCTCTGAACTGGCCCTTCCCTGAGGGCATCAGGCAGGTCTCCTGTGTGCATCTTCAGTGGGTAGCATAGCACTTGGTCTAGAGGAGGCAGTCCCATGTTGGAAGGACTCTTACAGTGTTGGGGTGAGTGGATGGATGGATGGATGGATGGATAGGAGAATAGATAGTAGAGCAAGACCCCTGGAATACTCATACATTTTCTTTTTCTCCTGATATTCCAGAAAGGGGAATATACAGTCGGCAAACTTTCTTCTGACAGGCAAAATAGAGAAGTAACATGATTGACTTTGATGTTCCAACAAGACTTCTCCTCAAATAGCCTTTTCAGCACTGAACGCTATACATGGCATGAACAGGGAACAGGGTTATATGTTTGTTGAATTAATGATTAGGAGAGGAGAAATATAGCTATTCTTCCTTGAGGAAGAGGTTTCCAGGAAAGAGAGTGGAGGAGCAGTATATAGTGATTCAAATATAAAGCATTTTATTTAGTTATTTATTTTTAAGTAGGCTCCATGCCTAGTGCGGGGCCCAACACGGGGCTTGAAACCTGAGATCAAGAGTCATATGCTCAACTGACTGAGCCACCTAGGTGCCCCTCAAATATGGAGCATTTTAGGCATATCTTCCCAACCTGAGTTCTGTGAAATATGTTAAAGAAGAAACAACGTCATGATGAGAAGGGGTATTTTGGAGACTACAGAAGGGCTTCTACAGTAAAGAGAGAGGAATGGGAGTATATATGTGGTATGATATTTCCAAAGGACCTACCTTCAAAGGTATTTGTGGCTGTCTCAAATGTTAAACATTTGGATCCAGAGATGCTTACATTCTTTTTACTTTGGCAAGGACTCTGCATGATAGAGGGATATCAGTTCGGAGCAAGGTCAATGCCAAAGCAGCTCGGAGAGCATGACTTCTGCTCTGTCCCAAAATGGGGTGTGGGAAGGGCCAGGGTGATACTAAGCAAGTGCATGATGATCCAGGTATATAATAACAAGAGGGCTCACTCAGGTTTGTCACTCAGCTAGCTTTAAGGCCTTTCATTTATCCAAATCCTCTCCCTCTCCCCAAGCCCTTCAGATGCTTCCCCCCACCCGCCAAAAAAAAAAAAAAAAAAAAAAAAAAAGCATAGGAGAGCTGATTTACAGAGGCCAGGAGCTTTACCAAATTCTGAACACAGAATATGCCTGGGAGATATTAAAAAGGGTAGTTAATTGGTTGGCTCCTGAATGTGTTAATCCTGAGCAAAGCTGTGTTACTACCTCATTAGCACACTAATTCTACTGACTATTCTCTGTAGTCCTGTATCACTTAATATCCCGGGCATTTCTGGAGGTTGTTTTACAAAATCAAGTTGTATTGACTAGAATTGCAAACTAAGACTCTTGGCTCAAAAGCTCTTATTCAGGAACATTTCAGAGTAAGAAAAGATAAGGTTGTAATTATGTGCCTGAAATACTGAGCCTGGTTCTTTCTTCTCTGCTCAGAAAACCTGTGGTTGGTCTGGGCATCGTCATGGTTCCTTGCTGTTCGTGTAAAGCAAGCACATAGTAAGAGGTGAGCAGCTGGGCTGGAAGTGGTCTCTGGGCCCAGTGAAGGATTCGATGCTCCCATCTCCACACACCCATATCCACTCTCCAAAGGACACTACCTTTACCCCTGCCACTAGCCAGTCAGGTGACCCTGTGTAAGACGTGGCATTTCAGAGCCCTCGGGATCTTAATCTATGAAATGATGAGGCTCCTCTAAGGGTCCTTCCAGTTCCAACAATCTAGAAAAAGGAGACTGAAAAAGACTTTGAGGAGCCCAAATTGTTTGCCAAATTGTGGGGGCAGTGGGAGAATATTTAAAGGAAAAAGGAGTTGAGATGTTTCCTAAATGTTTCTGAGTTTATTAAAATCCCTGCACTTCAGGTTCCAAACCAACAAAATATAACAGGGCAGAAGAGCCATCACAATATTCTATTTTTTAAAAAATGTTTATTTATTGGGGCACCTGGGTGGCTTAGCCAGTTAAGCATCTGACTTTGGCTCATCTTGTGCTTCATGGGTTTGAGCCCTGCCTCGGGCGCTGTGATGAGAACCTGTAGCCTGCTTTGGATTCTGTGTCTCCCTCTCTCTCTGCCCCTCTCTTGCTCTCTCTCAAGACAGCATGAGGACAGGGGCAGAGAGGAGAGAGAGAGAATCCCAAGCAGGCTCCATGCTCAGCATGGAGCCCAACTTGGGGCTTGAACCCACGAACTGTAGGATCATGACCTGAGCTGAAATTGAGTCAGATGCTCAACCAACTGAGCCACCCAGGAGCCCTGAAATAATTATTAGCATTTTTTAGAAAATAAAATTATTCAGCCTCTGTCGGTGAACATTCCCTGGTTGTCTGCTATATGGTAGGCACTATAGCAGGCCCTGGGGACACCAGGATGAGTATGGCCCATCCAGCGGTGACTTTATGCAGCTCACCTCCTTATAGGGGAGACAGGCAGGTAAGAATAGAAAGCCATCTATAACAGAAATAGTCATCATGATAAAGAGTCGTCATCATCAATAATAGAATGTCACTGAGAATCAGTCTTACAATACGACTATGTGCAAGGACAAGGGTGAGGTCAAAGAGGGCACAGGTAACTCTCCTGCAATGAAGGTCATGGAGGTAAGGGGAGAGCTGGGCGCCAAGGCTCATGGTGTCAGAGAAAGAGGCTTGAGCTACCTTTTCTTCTAGTTGCAAAAGTGAATAATGTACAGAAAAATGGAGGTGGGTGGGGGAGCTCTAGCCACCATCCACTCCTTAATGATTGCCCCAAGCATGCCAGGGCACCACATTTGTCTGTGTTGTTCACCGAGGTATCTCTAGCATGTAGGACAGTAGCTGGCATGTAGTGTGCTCACAAAATAGTTGAATGAATAAAAAGAATAGGGGCACCTGGTTGGCTCAGTCAGTAGAGCACACAACTCTTTTTTTTTTTAAGAGAGAGAGAGAGGGCACAAATGGGCAAGGGGCAGAGAGAGAGAAAGAGAGAGATAGAGAGACCTGGCTCACCTGAAGCAGGGCTTAAGTTCACGAACCATGAGATCATGACCTGAGCCAAAGTCAGATGCTTAACCGACTGAGCCTCCCAGGCACCCGAGCACATAACTCTTGATCCCAGAGTCATGAGTTCAAGCCCCATGTTAGGTATAGAGTTTACTCACTGCTAATAAAAAAAGAATACATTCAAACACATCCTCTGTTCTCTTTATCCTTAAGTACCTTTTTGACCAGTTCAGAAAGCTATATGGTGCCATCACAGAAGCCAAGGAAGGAGCTTTCAACAAAGAAAGTATATTCGGAGATGTTTAATTCATGTTATATGACGTGCAGAAAGGACAAGTGAAATCATACCAAGAAAGAGATTGGACAGTTGAGAGTTTCCAGTGAATTCCCCAGCAACAACATGACTTGAGGGGTAGCGACATATTCAAGTCCTTCTGCAGACCAGAAAGAGTGATAGGAAAGTGAGGAGTGGAGACAGCTAGCAGATAGCTTGCTCTTAAGATTGTGAAGATGAGGGAAGGTCTTAAGTAGAAAGAGACATCCTGGAGCTTGGGAGGGTTTCTGAATCCAGGAGAGAGTCACAGGGAATAAGAGGAAAAGGACCCAACCAACGTTGAATTCCCATAGTATGTAATCCTCCTGACAACCTTTGGAAGATATGGGGCTTTATAGGTGAGGAAACTTGGGTTTGGAGTTGGGGGGAGGGTTTGTTTTGGTGAGGTGGAGAGAGGCAGAAGGAGAGAGAGAATCCCAAGCAGGCTTCACACCTAAAGCAGAGCTCTATATGGGGCTCAATCTCAGGACCATGAGATCATGATCTTGAGCTGACATGAAGAGTTGGATACTCAACTGACTAAGCCACTCAGGCACCCCTGGAGTTGGTTTTTAAAACAATTTTTTAATGTTTATTTATTTTTGAGAGAGAAAGAGAGAGAGAGAGCGCATGCACATGAGCAGTGGAGGGGCAGAGAGAGAAGGAGTCAGAATCTGAAGCAGGATCTAGGCTCCGAGCTGTCAGCATAGAGCCCGATGTGGGGCTCGAACTCACGAGCCATGAGATCATGACCTGAGCCAAAGTCAGATGCTTAATTGACTGAGCCACCCAGGTGCCCCTGGAGTTGGTTTTTTAAAACTTGCTTATGACATGCTACAACATGGATAAACCTTGAGAACATCATGCTAAATGAAGTAAGCCTGTCACAAAGACAAATATCATGTGATTCTACCTACATGAAGTACCTAAAGTGTCAAACTGATATGGACAGAAAACAGGTGATGATGGCCAGAGGCTGGGGAGGGGTGAGTAGGGTGGTGGTGTTTAGCGGGTATAGAGCTTCAGTTTCACAAGATGAAAAGAGGTCTGGAGGTTGGTTGCACAACAATGGGAATTACTTAACCCTACTTAACTGGACATTTAAAAATGGTTAAGATGGTGAACTTTATATTATGTGCATTTCACCACAATTGTTTTAAGAAAGTGCTTAGGAGTGCATGACTAGTAAATGGAGGAGGTGGTATTCAAGACCTTGTCTGGCTGGCTATGTCTCTGTTCTTTTCTATATGCATCTGCACCAGTCTATGAAGCTAAAGCTGTAGTAGGGAGAGGGAAATTGGAGGAGGAAGTCTTGGGAGATCAGTAAAGGAAGGGATCTGGAGCCTTGGTGGGGAGCCAGCCCAGGACAAAGTAGAATACTTTGAATACATTCTCCCTCTATGGAGACTGTAGGGAAGAGGGTAAAGGGGAGAAGACTTGCGGGGCCATTTGTGACTAAAGGGCTAAGGAGCTTCTAAGAACGAACCTTGGCTTTCTCTGTGAATTTGGAGGCAAATGGGGTGAGATCACTCAGGGAGCCTGAGGGAGTGAAGAGAGTCTGGAATAGCTGTTATAGACAAAACTAACCAGATTTACATTTACAAATATATGCCAAGCAAGTTGAGATCCTGGCCATCGTGCCTAACCAAATATGTGGATGAAGTCCGTGAGGAACTGCCCCTAAGGAAATAAACAGTTAACAAAAGTTCATTCATTAGGTCGTCCAGCATAGTCACAATGAGAAGCATTAGTCATACCCCTTTGGTCACTAAGAGCCCCAGAAAATCAGCTATTTACCTGTAGATTCAGGCACAGCTCTGCCCATCTAGAAAACAGATATGCAAGGAAGCCAGCTTGAGAACTGAACAGTCAGAGTGGTTGAAGGGCAGTCAGTCTTAAGTGGTAGTCCTCTTGAATGTGCCAAAAGAGACCTCAAGTTCAAATCATCTTGAGCTGTTCACCACCCAGTGATGGGAGTTTTCAGTCATATAGGTAGGTAGATGATGCTCATCTTAGGTAGGGGCATCTTCAAATTATGAAAGACAGCAGCAAGGTCCAGACACCAAATACTTGCATTGAAATGCCCCCCATGCTCCCCAACAGATTACTCTTAATGCTATGAGATTACCAGTAATGCAGACTTTTCTGATTATTCCACTGTTAATGGGGGTCCCTTACCTATCTTAATATATAATCTACTGATTGCAAACTAAATGGGATTTTTCTAAAATCCCACTAAGTTTTATCCATGGTTATACCTTATGCAATTATGGTACAATATCAAAACCAAGAAGTTGATACCAATACAATATATGTGCATTGTTCTATGCCATTTTATCCATGTGTGGATCCGTGCCCCAACCACTGCAATCAAGATACAGGGCTACCATCCCAACAAAGATCTCTGTCATGCTACCCCTTTACTGTCACAGCTTCCCCTCTCCCTACAACCATCCCTAACTCTGGAAACCGCCAATCCATTGTCCATCTCTATAATTTTATGATTTTGAGAATGTTATAGAAATTACACGGTATGAATGATACAGTATGTGGCCTTTTGAGATTGGCTTTTTCCACTCAGCATAATGTCCTTGCAACTCATCCAAGCATATATAAATCGTTTATTCCTTTTTATTGCTGACTGGTATTCCATAATATGAATACACCATTGTTTCACCATCATACATGGAGGACATTTGGGTTGTTTCCAGTTTCAGGCTATTATAAATAAAGCTGCTATGAACAATTGTGTGCAGATTTTTGTGTGGACATAAGTTATCATCCTTCTGGAGTAAGCTGCCATGAGTGCAATTGCAGGGTAAGTATGTTTTTAGTTTTTAAAAAAATAGCCGAACTATTTTCCAGAGTGCTTGTACCATACTATGTTCCCACCAACCATAGGTGAGTGATCCAGTTTCTCCACATCCTTTCCAGCATTTGGTATTGTCCCAACTTTTTATTTTCTCTGTTCTTGTCGGTGTGTAGTGATCTCTCACTGTGATTTTATTTTATTTTTTTTTAATATTTTTTAACGTTTATTTATTTTTGAGACAGAGAGAGACAGAGCATGAACGGGGGAGGGGCAGAGAGAGGGAGACACAGAATCGGAAACAGGCTCCAGGCTCCGAGCCATCAGCCCAGAGCCCGACGCGGGGCTCGAACTCACGGACCGCGAGATCGTGACCTGAGCTGAAGTCGGACGCTTAACCAACTGAGCCACCCAGGCGCCCCTCTCACTGTGATTTTAATTGGCATCTCCCTAATGACTAATGATGTTGAACATATTTATGTAAAGAAATGATGTTTATAATTGGCTTAGGAGTTTCTATGGGCAAATCATTTTACACTCTCCAAGCCTCAATATTCTCATCTGTAAAATGAGACAATGTTTTTAAGTTTATTTATTTTGGGGGGGGTGGGTAGTATGAGTGAGGGAAGGAGCAGAGAAAGAGGGAGAGAGAGAATTCCAAGCAGGTACAGTGCTGACAGCGCAGAGCCCCACGTGGGTCTCTATCTCCCTAGGAGATCCTGACGTGAGCTGAAATCAAGAGTCAGATGCTTGACTGACTGAGCCACCTGGCACCCCTAAAACAAGAGAATTTAACTATAAAATCCTCTGGCTCTAAAATTCTAAGTCCCACTAAATTTACCTTGGGTGGGTTTCTTTGCAAGACAAAGAGCTTTTAATTTTCCCTTTGTGCATCAGCTACTCCCATCTGCCATGAATTGACAAGTAATGACTTATCTATGGGCTTCATTCAGCATTTAAGTCCCATTATCAAAAGCTAAGCAAAAAGATTCACACTTTCACAAATTTAAAGGGACTTTATTTTCTGATTCATTCATTGTAAAGTTGTTTTTATTTTGTTCCCAAGGTTCATTATAGAACAAGGTTTTGAATAGATGATACATTGCAATTCTCCACAAGCATTGCTTGAGCGCCTGGTGTGTGCAGAAAGGGTGGTGTCTGGGAAGGAGCATACACTGTATACGGAGGAGGACTTGGTTTTGAATCATACCTCTGCCCCTTGGTAACTGTGACCTTGTCAGGAAACATAACAAGTTGCCATGAAAAATAGAGATATCTGTAAAGTGTCCAGTTCATAGTTAGCACTCAGTAAATGGTAGCTCTGAGGATGTGGGGCAGGAAGAGTAGTCCCAGCATGTACCCTGCCCTGTGCACGGACGCCTTCACCAACACCCACACACACATCTCACTCAGTTCCTCCGGTAACACTGGGAGACAGGTATTTAATAGCCCTGGGTTTTTGGGGTTTTTTTGTTTGTTTGTTTTTTGTTTTTTTGTAAAAGTGCGGCTCAGAGATGTTCGACAACTTAAAATCATCCTGATACTAAGTGATGGAGATGGAATTCAAACAGTGTGCTGTTGTTGTTTTCTTCCTCCGAATGAGCAAACTGGGTTCTTAAGGGGTTAAGCCAGAATCTTGCCAGAGGGTCTAGCTGGAGTGATGACTGTGCAGAAACAGATAAATACCAACCCAGGGTAGCAAATGTCCGTTGAGTGGCAGAACCAAAAAACATTTAGGAGTTGAGAGAGGGAGTTAATTCTGAGGATTGGCCAGTTGGGGAATGGGGTAAGGCAAAAAGAAACTAGTGGATTACGACTTTCTCTGTGTCACCAGACATCTCTGAATTCCTAGATGTCACCCTCACAACTGCCTGTTGGTCCTGGAAGCCCAGCCCAGCTGCTTCTGGGAGGGAGAGAGCACTTGGCTCCTCCAATCCTTCCCTCTCTCCCTCCTCCCCTTCATTAATGGAATATTGATATGTAGGCCCTCCTTTTTCTCTCTGAAGTTTTATCCAACCCATGTTTTTCAGCATTACCACAGAGGTCACTGTGAGAGTTGTATTTCTTCTATTAACATAAATCCCAGGGTCTGTCTTTTAGACATACATTCTAGATTACCTTCTCTAAAATCATTTTCCATGATGTGAGCTCGATTTGCTTAGAAGCATGTGTCTCAGCCATTTCCACCCTTGCTCATTTTCAAAATGTCATTGAGCTTTATTGCCTATATACCCTGGCTCATAGTAGGCATTACAGAAATTCATTTAGTCTGTGTGCATGCGTATCAAGTACCTACTATGTGCCAGGCACTAGAGAATCAGGCCTCATACAACATCTATTCCATGAAAATCTGATCAATGTATGAAGGACAAAAGAATTTAATTTGAATGTCAATTTCCATGGCAGATTATTAATAATTGGAATAAATATAATTGGTGGCTTTTTTTAAATGTTTATTTTTGAGAGACAAAGACAGAGTGTGAGTGGGGGAGGGGCAGAGAGCAAGGGAGACACAGAATCTGAAGCAGGCTCTGGGCTGTCAGCACATGAGCCTATGTGGGGCTTGAACTTACAAATGGTGAGATCATGAGCTGACCAAAGTCAGATGCTTAACCAACTGAGCCACCCCGGGGAGCCTCTAGAATTGGTGGTTTTAATGAAAATATAGTGTGTGTGTTGCCACACAGATAAACTGCTAATTCCTTTTGGCAGGGGACAATCCTTGACAATTTCATCACAGGGGTTACAAACAAGTCATCCTGCAGAATGATCTCAAGTCTGTGAAGCTGGGCAAGCTTACAAATCTTTGAAATTTGATCTCAAGTTAAGGCGCTACATTGGGTTAGAGTAGCTTGCTTTCGTCTTCCCCCCCTCCTTGATCCTCAGGGATCAATGACTAATTCTGTCTTCTAAAAGTAAGGTAAAGGGTAGCCCAAATATTCAGCCTCTGGGGGTTACATCTGGTTTGGCAACTTCCTGTTGTGTGTAACGCACAGACCACGTATTTGTAGCCGTTTTGTGAGTAACATGCAGAGTATGTACTTTTAGATCTTTTAAAGTGAATCAAGGGGTTGTATTTTAGCAATTGACGGGATTCCAAATGTTTCAGCCCTTCAAATTTCCCCAGAATTGTCACCACCTAAAGTTCATGTCTTCTCAGTGCGTTCCCAGAATTCCCTATTTATGCCACTGTCCTGTCACTCAGAAAAAAAAAAAGAGCTTTAACTCAGTTCAGATAACAGATTCACCTTAGAATCCCTACTGATACCTCAAAAGGGGAAAGAAAAAAAAAAAAAAAAAAGCAAAGACTGCTTTAGCTTGGGGTTGAATGTCTCATTTCTCCCTTGGTTTCACTTCCTTTCCATTCGGGTGGCTTCCCATTTCGTCTGTAGCCTCCTGTTCCCTGAATGTATTTTCCATTTCAGAAACTGTTTTCTCAGAAGCTGTTTTTCTCGTTGGTTGTTCCCACTCTCTGGCCCCTGTTTTGCTCCTTCAGAGGTCTGGCTGCCGCCACAGTACTTGCCTGAGACCCAGGTCTGGGCTTGCCAGGGCTCCAGGCCAACTCAGCTCTCCAGCTGCCCCTCCGCCTTTCAGCTCCAACTGTCCAGCTCCAACCGACTCAGAACCTTCTGGTCTCAAACATTCTCTCACACCCCACCCCCACCAAGGGCAAATGCAGAAGTTCCTACTGGGTTCAGCCAACTCTGAAGGGAGGAAGGGGGAGAGGACAAATTATACATGATCAGTTCTGCTCAGAACAAGCAGTTTCACACACTTTCCAGGTCATTGATAAGAATTGATGAAATTTGTATTTCAAGAACTTTTGTTAAGTAAATACCCATGTAACAATGCAAAGGAAAATTCAGATTATATAACAACTCTACTGGCCTTAAGAATAAAAAGATATATGTTGGGTTTCAGATATTTGGGCCCACAAGGTGGCTGGGAACTCATTTCTCAGCACCTCTTGTCAGAGCCTTCAAGAAAAACTGTGCCTCCTGTAAGAAACTCTGAATTCTGTTATTGTCCCTGATATGTGTGACAAAAGTATAGTTAGAATGTTTGGGGTCCCTCATCTCACAGACAAGGCAATAACAAGATGGAGTATTAAATAAAGTTAATGCTGCTGAAACCTTTGAAGAACTCAGATGAGTCTTTGCAGTGTTCATTCTGGGCCCCTGGAATGTCACACCATCTAGGGTGGGATATGTCCCCTCTCTGACTTCAGTTGTAAGATGACACTGTTCTTTTGCACCAGTCCATGAGGACTAGCTAATTAAAATACTGTACTGGTTCATTCAAGAAGTATTTACTGAGTCGCTAATACATACAAGGCATCGTGCAAACAGACTGTGTGATATGACATAAAATTTTAAAAATAGATTGCCATAAATAAACTCCAAGATAGGATTATGTAAAACCTTTCAGTTAATTTTAGCCATTTGAAAATACAAACAGGGCTTCTAGTTCTACTGTTTTGAATGAATTGACCTATTTTTTCCCACCATTGCTCTCCCCTTCCAAATCAATTCATTCATCTTAGTCCACAGCCAATTTCCATCTATTTTCTAATGGTATGACTCGAGCTGCCATGTAAGGTTGAGCCCTGTACAAGAATACCCCGAGTGAGAGGGAAAATCAGGTAGAAATCTACTCTATGTTCTGCAGGGCTAAGCCATGACCTGGCCTGGGGCTGTGTCCACCAGAGAAAAAGAACAACTTTCTAATTTTCACAAATGTCCCATATGGGTTAGCTGTGGCTCTCTTTGTGTTCTTAGTTGGTTCATGAGCCAGAAATGGGCAGAGTTTACTGAGTTTACAGAGTTTATCACACGAGATTTACAACAAAAATACATTTGATGACATAGATGGCTTTTATCTTGCTATGTGGTAAGTCACCCCTGTAAGTGCCTGTATTTGGTGGTTTTTTTACTCAGCCATGCCAGCTGTGGGGAAGCAAGAAGGAAACTTGTTAGAGAAAGAGGCCACAGTGATAGCTTTGATGAGTTCCCCTGGAGCCAGCCATAGTTTGGGCGGTGGGGCATGGGGACTGGGGAGAGGGTTCCTCCTCAAGCATGGGGTTCCCATGCTCTTATGTTTCAGAAATCTTATGTCCAGGGGAGTCCAGGGTCCTGGGTTCTGAACTCATATTTAACTTACTGAAAGACATAAGCATCCCCCCCGCTGGTAGAACATGACCTTCTTACTGAGAATCAAAGATGGCAGGCATCAGAAGCCTCTGGCTCAAGAGGAGAAGCTGTTGAACAAGTAGATCAATGAGCAACTCATTTTACCATCAAGAGGCCACAAACACCCTTCCTTGTCCTAGAGGGGTTGCATGGTGAGCCTTAAAAATGGAAGAAAAGCAAGTGGTATGATTTAAAGAAAGCATCACTATTCTCCAAATTTCCCCAGAACCATCCAAACTTTCACCAGATTCATTTGACTTAACTCTTCTCATTCAAAGTTAAGAAAAGGTATACTACTAGTCAATCTCACGGTAGGGTGAACCCATTTAATTATTTTGATTTCCTAACTGCAAGCTGATTCTCTGGAGCAAAAGGAGCTTTGCTGGATCCTGTAGAGCCTTGATAGGGGTGTGCTGTAGGTTGAATTGTGTCCATCCAAAATTTATGTTTAAGTCCAAACACTCAGTACCTAAACATACGACCTTATTTGGAAATAGAGTTGTTTCAGATGTATATTACTTAAGATGAGGCCATACTGGAGTGGACTCCTAATCCAGTATGACGGGTGTCCTTATAAAAAAGGGAAATCCAGACACAGATACACACAGAAAGAACACCTTGTGAAGACTGAAATTACACAGCCACAGGCTAAGGAATTACTAGAAGCAAGGAGAGAAGCCTGGAACGGCTCTATCTCTGGTGTCTTCAGAGGAAGCATGACCTTGCCAACACCTTGGTTTGTGACTCTGCCTTCCAGAATTGTGAGACAATAAATTTCTGTTGTTTTAGAAGCCACCTAGTCTTCCTTACATTGTCATGGCAACCCTAAGAAGCCAATACAGGGTGGAATGGGGAGAGGATGGTGGGACATGGCAGTTGTGACAGATTGTATCATTCCCGAGGTGACCACAAGCATCTCCTGTCCACATGTTCTTCTTAGTGTGTCTTTGACAATCTTTCCATTGAGTATTGGGGTCCATGTCCCCTCCCCTTGAAACTGAGCAGAATTCTGAGACTTTGCCTAGAGTATGGCAAAAGTGACACTCTGTGACTTCCAGGGTGAGGTCATAGAAATACTAGGCACTTCTGCCCCGATCTTCTGGGATACTCACTGAGGGAATCTAGAGGCCATAACGCAGTCTCGCCACCCTGAGGCCACGGTGCCAATGTAATCTACACACAGAGACCACACGGAGAGTCCCTGAGTTTACTTGGAACAAGAGGTGCCTGTCCCCCACCCAGCTCCTCCAGTCCTGCACTGTTTCAGTTCCAGCCAGTATCTGACCACAGCCCGGAGCCATAAGGGCCTAGCCAAGCCCTGCCTAAAATCCTGACTCACAGAGGCTACAGAAAATAATAAAATGATTGTTGCTGCTTTAAGCCACTCGTATTGGGATTTGTTACCAGAAGACAGAAGGACACTGGAGAAAGGGAGGCAGTATAAAAGGAAGATGCAGAGATGTCCTAGAGAGACAAAAGGCTAAAAGATGGCAAAATGTCCAAAGAAAGAGAAGTGATGGGGGTGTCTGGGTGGCTCAGTCGATTAAGCATCTGACTTCAGCTCAGTCATGATTTCCTAGTTCGTGGGTTCGAGCCCCATGTCCGGTTCTGTGCTGGCAGTTCAGGGCCTGGAGCCTGCTTTGGATTCTGTGTCTCCCTCTCTCTCTGCCCCTCCCCACTCACACTCTGTTTGTCTCTCTCTGTCTCAAAAAAAATGGATCAACATTAAAAGAAAAATTTTTTTTAAAAAGAGAGAGAGGTAGTGAAGGCGCTTCAGACAGGCTCATGAGGGTCTCTTCCTCAGTCAAGTGGAAAACACCTGGTCTGGGAGACCTGTACTCCCTTCTAGCACCGCTTGCTGCCTGTGTCTTCCAGGCGCGTGCCCTCTCCTCTCCAGAGAAAGCTCTGTGAACTGACAGACTGTGTGTGAAAGGAGGAGCAAAAGAGCAAGAATGTGTCCCTTGCATCAATTCTGGGGCCACCAAGCACGCTTTTGACCCTGACTCACTGTTCTCACGTAGGCTCTGCTGCCAGAAAATTTGCTGACCAGCTGAGACAAATATCTGACCCACTTGGCAATCGTGTTTCTCACAGTAAACGAATCCACTGGCCCTCCAAGGTATGCACTCATCTGATCAGCACGTGGAGACACCTGACCTTCATATGTGAAAGACAAAGACCCCCGATATGGGTGATCAGAATAAGGTGTGACCAGTCTGAGGGATCCTGGCAGAAAATGATCTCTGGCCTGCCTGGTCAATGACTATTCTTCGTGGTCACAGCTGCAAAACAATCTCTGGCTAAAAATGAGAGAGAAGAGGAAAGACCAAGCAGTTCCTCGGAATTAAGGGAAAACTCAGAAGAGCTCAAAAATAGTGCGAGCAAGAAGAGAAAGGCAGAGGACAGAGGCCAGCCCTCTGTTGGGACAGCTCAGGACCCCTGTGGCAGGGCAGTCTGGCCCAGAAAAACCTTGTCTCACCTTCACACTGCTCTCCAAACTGCTTGCCTTTCCTCCTGATTACACTGCCATGGAAACGAACTACATCTTGGTCTGTATGCACTTAAAAAGAAAACATAAATTGAGTGTAGTTGAAGGAAGAGAAGGAGAGGACGGAGAAGAAGGAGGACAAGAAGGAGGAGGAGGAGGAGGGCGAGGAGGTGGAAGAGGAGGAGGAGGGAGAGAAGGAAGGACAGGAGGAGGAGACGGAGGAGGGAGGAAGGATGAGGAAAAGAAGGGGGAGGACTAAGTTTAAAGATTTCTCCTCCAGTGTTCTTAACCCAAATATTAAGTGAAAACCCAAAGTCAAAATGTGATTCTAGTGACAGCACAGCTTGTTTTTGATATTTAGATTATGTTGTCAAATATTTCATAGATTCCATTTGTTGAGCATCTGTCTTTAGCAAACATGAGTTAAAATTATTAAGAAATAATGAAATTTTGAACCTCTAGTAAAACAAAAATTGTAAAATTTTAGGTCTTATTTAAAAGCACCCCTTTATGTTACATGCATATGATAACTCTTAAATTATAAAATCCCCAAAGGAGAAACAGAAATGCAGCAAGCATATTACAGAAGGTCTTAGCACCACATCCTTGACCTTGTCTCTGCCCTCTCCTCTTCATCCACTGGGACATTTTAATTTTGTGTTAACTGTGACACGAAGAGGTTTTGGTCATTCCCACCTCTGATGAGAGCACCAGGCAGTTGGAGGGATGAGACATTTACATAGATATATCACCTGTATCACTGTAAGTGGTCCATCCAGAAATGTATTAAGTCTTAACTATTTTAATTGTGAGAAACTATTCCAAAAATAAAGCTGCTCTCTTCCCAGTGTAACACTGATGAGAAGACAACATAGGAACTGCCTACGGCGACCCTAAAATCAAAATAAGCAGACATCAGGGCACCTGGGTGGCTCAGTCGGTTAAGCATCCGACTTTGGCTCAGGTCATGATCTCACGGTTCGTGGGTTCGAGCCCCGTGTTGGACTCAGCTGTCAGCAGATTCTGCTTCAGATTCTGTGTCTCCCTCTCTCTCTGCCCCTCCCCTGCTCATGCTCTGTCTCTCTCTGTCTGTCAAAAGTAAATAAATGTTAATATATATAATATATATAATATCCAAAATAATATAAATATAATAATATATATATTATATAGGGCATATATTATAATATATTATATATTATATATAATATATATATATATTTTTGAGATATATATATATATATATATATATCCAAAATAAGCAGACACAGTTGTGCTCTTTTGCAAGTCAGCTGGCACCAGGAAAGAGACACTTGCCGTAGGAGCTTTATCCACGGAAGTGGGTAGACGAGTGTAATTGACGTTGATCCTAAGATCAGCAATTCAACAGGACCAGAGGTAAATGGTGGTGAGGATTAGGGGAGCAAGGAGGATCGTGGGGATGTTCGTTCTCACTGTGGGGCTTTTATTTATTCCCAGTGCATATATATGGAGAATGAGCATATGCATAAAGGTGAGTCAGGCCCATCTACCAGAAGCCAATAGAGGACAAATTGAACCCTCTTCTGAGACAGAGATATACTATCATTTTTTTTCACCAAAGGTTGCAATTGGGTCTAGGTCACTGTAGTTCCACTGAAGTGATAGAATGTCTGATCATTAGTGTTCTGATTTTCCTACAAAAATCGGAAAGAATGAGATGACTTCCACAGATCAGGCCAGGCATACTTCCAAGATTCCAAGCTACCTGGAAGATTTGCCATAAGAACAAGGCACTTTCACTTTCTCTCAGGCCAGGAAATGTGTAAAATGATCCAGCCACTCACAGGTCATTGTAGAAACTCACTGACTAATCTCCTGGACTGGTCCAATCCTGTCTGTAGGGTCACAGCAAAGGCATCTGTGATGTTCAAATCTCTTACATAATGAACATTCTCATGAAAGAAGAGAAAGACCATGTCATGGTGTAGTGAGCTGCCCTGCACTGGTGGTTTTCCAGTGGGAGCTGAATGCTCAAGTCAGAGGCACAGTAGAAGACATCTCCTTCCCTGGATCAGAAGGTTCCCTCCAGCTCTGAGATTCTCTAATTTCACAAAAATTTCATGACTTCCTATATTTCTGCCATAAATACTCAAACCTGTGATATCCATGTGTGTATTGTGGATGTGGTCAAGATTTTTTTGTGCACTGGACTTGAGTCCACAGGGGATGGGGGACCATGCTTCCTAGAGGAAAAACTGGAAAAGAGCTATCTCCAATCATAGATCTGGTGTAAGAAGGTCAATGGACTCCATTTTGCTTTGAAAGGAAAAGTCTTTAGTCAGATATATGCAATTTTCCTTGTAGCTCAAAAACAAATTACACAATGCTCAGCAAAATCTGACAAGCCAGCATGGACATTTTTAGCCTGTTTTGTCAAGATTCTCTTAGTACTTGACAGATTTTAACTCGAATTCACAAACTCCACAAGAAGGGACTCAGTGTGTATCATTCTTGAAAGGGGTGTGTCATTGTTAATTTTTTTTTTTTTCTTCAGCAGCTATTACTTCCTGGATTGGGATCACTACTATACTTATAAAGAAAATATTAATGACTCACCAACTCTCTGAGTTGATTTTCTAGTAAACGGGTTGGTTTTACTTTGACCTAATAATATGCTTTGTACACTATCACCAGAATTGAGATTGAAGTCTGTGGTTATGAAACAAAGCCAAACTCTTAGCCCACAGTGGGCTCAAACCCATAATCCAAGTGTCACCAATATTAAGCTGTGATCAATTTGTGCACCTAATGAAGCCAGAGGCAGGGGAATGACCTTATAAGACTAGTCTGTAAACTCTCTGACCACAGGAATTACATCTGTCGTTTGCTATATCCCAGCATCCACTATAGTGCCTAGCACATAGTAGGTATTAAATACATAGTTAGTGAATGAATTCATTTTTCCCCAAGGTATCAAGAACCTGTATATCTCCCATTTCTCCTTTCCCTTTTCCTTACCCTGAACCCCATTTTCCAAAGGTATCTACTCTTCAACATTTCATGTGTTGAAAGATGTTTTTTTGTTTTTTTTTTTTAGAGAGAGAGAGTGTGCCCATGCACGCATGCACACACATGAGCAGGGGAGGGTCAGAGAGAAGGAAACAGAATCCCAAGCAGGCTCCACTCTCAGCACAGAGCCCAATGTGGGGCTTGATCTCATGACTTTGAGATCATGACCTGGGTAGAAATTAAGAGTCGGTCGCTTAACGGACTGAGCCACCCAGACAGCCCTGAAAGATGATTTTAGAAGGAAAAGGATTTTCACATGATTTCAGGGAGAAAAGTGTTAAAATGGGAAAACTTACTAAAGTTTTGAAACAAAGGATAAAATCCCCTCAAAAGTTGGTATTACTTAATAATAAAGATATAGTTTGGAAAAAGACAAATCAAGATTACCATATCTTCTCTGAGTCACCTTTTAGGAGGACAGTTCACCTGGACAGAAGCTGTGCTTCTTTGCTGATGTTTAGGCGTCAGGCATCACCTACCTGTGAAACAGACCACTGTCCTCACAAGCATCATCCATGGGAGAGGTGTTCTAGGCCCTCCTGTGATCACAAAGGGAGGCCCAACCCATTTCTAAATGGAGCTTGGGGCGGGGGGCGGGGGGCGGGTGCAGAAAATGAGCTGTGGGAGTGAGTCTATACTTTATAGCCCCTGCCTCCAGGTCACTCACAGCTCAGGCCTTCTGCCCCAGGCTAGGACCAATTCCAGCTCCTAGGTTGGTGAACCCAACAACAGCTTTCAGCTGTCTGGTTCTGAACACAAGCAAGAGAGGAAAAATCCACAAGTCCCCCTCCCCTTCTATGCTAACTTTTGGGGACTTTTGTCCCTGTGATCGGCAGGTAGCCCAACACTACTTTTCTTACTGTTACCTCTCACTTCACAGCTTCAGGTGGGGTAATAAATGAAAACAGAGGAACAACAGTTCCCAAAATGTGGTCTGAATGCCCCAGGGGGTCTCAAGGCCCTTTCAGGGTGCCTATGAGGTGTACATCACGATTCCCCCCCTTTTTTTTAATCCTAATCTCTCACATGTGCACGGTGGGGTTTTCTAGAGGCTACCTGATGTGTGATGACATCCTCTCTCTGATGGCTTATAGATACGTACTTGTGTTTTCTTGTACTTAAAAATCTTTTCCATTTGTAATTGATAAGACAGTAAATAGCAATAGATATAACTCACATAAACAAAAGCTCCTTGGTGTCCTCAATAATTTTTAAGAAGAAAGGAGCTTTAAGGCCAAAATGTGAGAGAACCACTGATTTTAAAAAGCACATGGTGTTTCCTGCTTTCCCCTGTTCCTCACTCTCAATCTCCAGATAGCCATAACCCATTGTTATCCTGGGGGACCTGAACAGCCATGCAGAGGCCACAATCTGCACGGGAAGGAGTCCTCAGTTGCTCTGAGGACCCAGCTCAACTGATACCCGTGTCTGATAAGTTCCATCCCCATCGGGAAGAATGTCTCCATAACCTCTTTCTTAGACAATTTCTTCCCCGTTTTTCAACCAGATCATGCAAATTTCTGGGGGGTGAAAGCCATGAACTCTGCAGAAAGCAGTTGTAATCCTTCGAAAAGTTGTGGTTTGCTCTGACCTATGGGGCTCTAGAAAGAAGAAATAAAGTTACATACAGTACAGGTATCATAGGTACAGAGCTTACAATAGTAGAAATTGGCAACGGGGTTTCCCAATTAATTCTCTTCATTGTAGGAAACATGTAAAACCAAGAACGACCCAGAGCGCGGGTCCATCAACAACAAACTTTGTTGTGTACCTTCCTCTAGGGCAGCGTGCTGGTGAATGACGAATGTGGAGGTGAGCCAAGTTCTGTCCTCTAAGTGGGCAGAGTGGAGTAGCCTCATAGCTTTGAGTGTTTGGAAAGTGTGTCAGGATCATTTACTGTTAACCTTTGAAATACTTTTATGAGTCACAGAATAGGAAAACTGAATTACAAAATGTGTGACTGTTTGTGATGAGTAATTCAGCAAAAGACTGGAGATTAGAACTCAGCCTTCCTTTTTTTTTTTTCAACTCCATGCTAGTGCAAATAGATACCACAGCCACCTTGGCCCTGCTTGGGCTCTGAACTGCCTTGTGTCCTTGGGCCGGCACTTTTGTGATTACTATGGTATGAATGTATGTGTCTCCCGCCCACCCCCCAGATTCACTTGTGGAAACCGTAACCAGCAAGGGTGACGGTATTAGTAGGTGGGACCTTTGGGAGGTGCTTAAATCCCGCCAGTGGAACCCTTATGAATGGGATTGGTGCCTTTATAAAAGAGGTTCTGAGGGGCACCAGGGTGGCTCAGCAGGTTAAACATCTGACTTCAATTCAGGTCATGATCTCATGGTTTGTGAGTTTGAGCCCCACATCAGGCTCTGTGCTGACAACTCAGAGTCTGGAGCCTGCTTCAGATTCTGTGTTTATTTTACTCAAGAGCCTGCTTCGCATTCTTCTTTGGATTCCCTCCCTGGCCCATGGTCCATCTTTTTCTCACTCGATCTCAAAAATAAGCATTAAAACAACAAAAAAGAAAGAAGTTCTGAGAGATCCCTGGCCCAGTCCTACCATGTGAGGACGTGATGAGAAGTCCACAGTCTCCGACTGAGACCAGGGACCTCATCTGAGCCCATTGATACCCTAATCTCAGACTTCCATTTTCCAGAACTGTGAGAACTACATTTCTGTTGTTTATAAGTCACCCAGCCTGTGGTGTTTTGTTATGCAGCCAAATGGATGAAAACAGTGACCGCCATCAGAAACAAACATAGGTAATAAACAGATTGTGTTGTGGTTGGTTATGCCCTCAAATTCACAGAGATTCGCATCACAGAGGGGCACCTGTAGTGAAAGACAAAAAACAAAAACAAAAACAAAAAACAAAAAACACCACACCCTGTCCCTACGTGGACTTCCTTCTCCTTGACTATTCTGCTAATTTTCCAGATGGTGCTGTCCTTCACGTTCCCGCTAAATTGGGTCCCATCCAGATGTTAGCCACGCAGAGCCAGACAACATCCTGGAAGGGCTGCCTCCCACCCATCCGTGGGCCTCACCCCTACACCCCACCTTGCTATCTGGTACTCTGATAAAAGGAGGAGCCTTGTCTCAACAAAATCTTCCTTCTCTTTTTCCTGAGGCTTGGAGGGGGAGCAGAGGTATCCATGCCATACTTCCAGTACTCTTCCCACACAACCCAGCGGTCCAGGTTCTCCCCTGTCTTCCCAAGAGCTCCTCATCCCAGGGAGAATCAACAGGGTTGGTATTAACCCTCACATCCCAACTTACAGCAACTTTGTTCCAGTTTTCCTACCTTCTCCCTCCCTTCCCTGAGAGCAGGAGGGCAGGTAACTAACAGCTCTCTCTCTCTCTCTCTCTCTCTCTCTCTCTCTCTCTCTCTCTTAGTGTTTATTAGTTTTGAGAGAGACAGAGCATGAGCGGGAGAGAGGCAGAGAGAGAGGGAGAGACAGAATCCGAAGCAGGTTCCAGGCTCTGAGCTGTCAGCAAAGAGATCGATGCGGGGCTTGAACCCACGAACCGCGAGATCATGACCTGAGCCGAAGTCAGATGCTTATCTGACTGAGCCACCCACCCAGGCACCCCTGTTTGCACTCAAAGGTTATGCCACTCATCAAAATCTGGGAGTGGAGATTCATCTGGTCCCTCTTCCTATCTGCCCAGACTTGCCCTAAAATGTCTCCGTGATCAACGGTCCAGCACAACCCCAAGTCAGCCGTAGATTTCAGCCAGATCCTAAGCTGTCAGAGATTTTCCGGTCTGACAACAATGATGACATTTAATGTGTAAGCAGAGAACTACCGTGTACAAAGTGCTGCCATGTACGTTTTCACACCAATGTCTGTGGTCTAGGCATTATCACAACTTTATTTTACTCAAGGTTATTGCTTTGTTTGCTTAGCATCTATTAGCTCTGCTTTTTTCTGATAATAAGAACCCCTGCTCCTGACAAACACATAACACATATTAGAAAATTAGTTTCCCTGACTCTAATGTGTGCTTCTGTTAAGAAGCACCAATCTTTTTTTTTTTTTAATGTTTATTTACTTTTGAGTGAGAGAGAGAGAGAGAGCAAGCAGGGGAGGGGCAGAGAGAGAGGGAGACACAGAATCTGAAGCAAGCTCCAGGCTCTGAGCTGTCAGTACAGAGCCCAACGTGGGGCTCGAACCCACAAACCATGAGATCATGACCTGAGCTGAAGTCTGATATTTAACTGACTGAGCCACCCAGGCATCCCTAAAACATATCAATTTTAATCCTGCCACCCAAACATAGCCCACAGTGTATTGGTTTCTCTCTCTCTCTCTCTCTCTCTAGCCCCCAGATCCGGTCTCTGACCTTCTGTGTTTGGCTTCGTGCCCTGGGAGGTTATGCTCATCAGACTGCCCCTGGGGTCTCCTTGGCCTGAGTAGTTTTGGCCGGTGGAGGAGCATCCTCAGCAAATGTCAGAGAGCCAAAAGAGGGAAGGGTTGGGGTCACAAACACCTGTTCCCCAACCACCTCACTGCAGTCTGCCAGCTGCTGTGTTTCTCCACAGGCACAGCACTTGCTAGAAGGCGCTTCTTCTAGGGCACCGGTCCTTGCTCGCCCCTTCAGATTTGGGGGTGTAACGGTTTCCCTGTGCTGCAATCTCTGGGTACTTCACTGTGCCTTACTGGTCTCCCCAATCCTGATTGTATCTCTGTGCATGATCCCGTGATTGAATTCTATTCAGTGAAATCATTTTGAGTGTGCCAATTATTTCTTACTGGGATTCTGTTACCCACAGCCAATCTTAGAAACTCGTCCTGATGGTTGCAGTGATTAGTCTGGGGAGTGGCACATGATCCGATTCAGACCAACCATAGTTCTCCTGTGAAAAAAAGTATTTTTGTAGCTAGAATTGGGAGAGAGAAGCCCATTCCTCTAGAATGGTGAAGCTAGGAGGATATGCATAAGCTTTATGCTGGCTGCCACATCCCCACCTCATGGAAAAAGCCATCCAAATCTTGGTTTTAGTTTCTTGGGTTCTCACACAGCCCTGATTCTTGTCTTTCAAATAGCTTCCTCTTTGTGTCTAAGCCAGTTTGAGTAGATTTCTGTTACCAGCAACCATTGCAATTAAGATGGTTATTCAGCTAGTGAGTGGGAGGGTTGAAGTTCAAACTCTAGTCATCTGCCTCCAAAGCTGATATTCTCGGGCAGATAGTCCACATTCATAACTGTGACCCAGATGCCTCCCCAAAGCCTGTCACAGCTCTGGAAAGTCCCACCATTAAAGATCACTCCTAGGGGAAAAGGCATGTTGTATCTAGGAGTTACCCATAGCATGATGCATGATACAGACATAAATGCATTTTGAATGTTAAGATTATGTGAAAAGTCTGTATTAACTAAAAGGTGACCAACTGAGTCATATCTTTAATGTCTAAGAGGAACTTTATACTGAAAGGAATCTTGTGATAAATCTAGTAAAGACCCTCCATTTGTTTTCTTTATAAGTCCAGATTTTCGCTCATACTGGTATTGTATGAGCCCTCAGTTTAATAAACCCCTTATAGGAATGGCTCCCTCCCAAAGTTTTTCCCAGCTTATCACTGACAGGAGATGGAAGGATTTGTCTCACCGGATACCTCAAAAAGGAGGTGTCCCTTGGAAGTACTCCACTCTGTCAAGACAAGTGGAGTTGCTGAATCTTGTCTAGATGCTGATAAAAAGTAACTAAGGGAAGTTTTCACGGGGAGTTACCGATCACCACAGAGCAACTAACAAGGTGGATTTCAGAATAGGGTGACTATAACCTAGATTAGAGGAAGTTATATATAAACCCAAGGGTTCTGAGGATGTAGGGACCTGGTGTTCTCCCTTCTTGTTACCTATCCTTTGCAGGATATCTTCCCCAAACTGCAGGAACCTCTCTAATGAAGCAGTATGTTCTTCTTCTAGCCAATTCTTTTGATATTAACTCATGCCAATTAGCCTCCTGTGCCCACTTGGTAATGTGAGCCACATTATCAATAACCATCCAGGAAAGGATATCCTTAGTGAAGATCGTGAAATCTTGTCCATCATAGGCCTGCTGGAGAAACATGGTGCTTCTGTCCTCCAACAACTCTGAGCCAATGATTCTCTGGTAACTGTGAAACCCTGGCACACACGTGCAGGTCATGAAGGGGCTTAGACAGGGACGTGGAGGTGGGCATCCAGGTGATGACTAGGGGAATGGCTGGAAGCGTCCTCTGCCCCCAAATACATCACCCCACAGGCATGCCTCCAGGAGGTTCCTGTGAGATAACCCACTCATCAACAGATGTTTTCAGAATACCTCCTGCATGCCATAGGAACATGATCATTTTTGCCTTGGGGAATTATCCGATAATGGGAATGACCCACACTGATAAACTTTATAATGTGGTAAAGGAGGGAAAGATATGCAAGAGCCAAAAATATCCTGGGAAAGTTAACATAGCAAGTCACTGTACATAAGCAAGCGGCTCACTGAGCCAGGCTACCAGGAAGTGAGACACAGAATGGCCAGATTCAGAATGAGAAAGAAGATACAGGTTAGAAGCCTGAATGGGCATGGCATAGAGATATGGAGGTCAAAGGACAGAGGGCTCCTGAGAAGAGACGACTCGGAAGATGCTTAGAGCAGGTGGCAGGCACTGAACGCCATCAGGCTTTGCCAAAAGAGTGCAGCTCAGCAACCAGCTGCTCGAGTTCACTGTCAGCCCAGGGCAGCCACCTGCAGGGATGGGGGCTGGTGCAGGGGCGGACCCATCTCTGCTGCCACCTGAGTGATTGTGCTGACTCTGCAGCTGCTTCTGTTCCACCTTGAAGGTCTGCTGCTGGCCCCTTGGTGGCTGAGTGTACCTCTCCCGGTGACCAGGCATGGGGTTCTCCACCATCTACAGAGCCCATGGCTCTTTCTGCCAAGAGACATTCGTAGGTAATGATGGGATGAGAAATAAATTCAGTGAAATAAATAAATGCAGTGAATTGCCCAGGTGAAAAGATGTCAGAGTGAGTCCCCAGGAAGGAGGCCTAAAAGGAAGATATTTAGAGTCACAGACAACCCACGTTAGTGCTCTGGGTTCAGCTGCATCCTGGGACCTAGCTGTCACTTCCTTTCACAGAATCACAGAACCCTAGGAACTGGGGCCTAGAAAGGATCTTAGAGCTCCAGCCCAAGACCTGGAGGCTTTTTCTGTCCAGGTTTGGAAATTTAGGATGAAATTTTACAGGTAATCTCATCTTGGAAGTGAAGCAGAGAGCCCTGTCCTGGGCTTCAGGGAAGGACCCGTGATCACTCATTGGTCCTCCAGGGTTGCCGTAAGAGGGCTTGCAAACCCTGATAATCCACCCCCTTGTTTTATGAATGAAGGCTCTAGGTAGATAAATGAGGGCTCCCACCTTGCATGGGCAGGTGTGTGTGTGCATGGGCAGGTACGTACACAAACACATACACACGCACACCCACACACACACCCCAGATCACTCAGAGAACCCACATGAGGGCTCAGCCTCCTGAGAAAAAGTGCTTTGAAAGCACAGTGCTTTTCCTCGCTCTTTGCAGAAGGCTGTGGGGGCTGAGCAGAGTGAGGCCCTCTAACATGTGGGGCCACATCCACATCCAGGGACTTGGTTGTCTAGGGACGGTACTAGACACCTCCTCCCCAGAGTGTTTCCAGATTACCCAGGTGGATGCTGTTGTCCTTTTGTGAATTCTCTGAGAACTCAGATCTTCCCATGTGGCTCTTGCCACTGCGGAGAATCATGGATGGGTGTCAGGTTCCCATTCCCCAGGCTGAATACTACTTAATGATGTTTATTTCTTCCTCTTTATTTGTAAGATATATTTAAGAAAAAAATATCGGGGCACCTGGGGGGCTCAGTCGGTTAAGCATCTGACTTCGTGTCAGGTCATGATCTCACTGTTTATGAGTTCTAGCCCCACATCGGGCTCTGTGCTGACAGCTCAGAACCTGGAGCCTGCTTCGAATTCTGTGTCTCCCTCTCTCTGTCCCTCCCCTGCTTGTTCTCTGTCTATCTCTCTCAAAAATAAACATTAAAAAAATTTAAAATATATATAGAGAATTTAACAAAATCATCTCACAAGCGGTTAGGTCATCTTTGGTGCATACAAGTCTGTCCACACTTTTCTTTTTTCTAAAACTGTGTCTGAAAGAATTCATGTAGGCTGTCTTTTAGAACCGGCCGCCCCAAGGCCAGGATGCCTTTACCTTAACTATGAGGGGACACAGGATTCCCTGAGGCTGAAACCAGGCCTGCCGGGGCCCCTTCCGCCTGATTGCACCAGTTCTGTAAAAGCAGAACTGTTCTCTCCTTTCTCCTTGCTTCTCTAGCAGAGGTGGGGGCCGCTTGGCAGGGCTCAGAGTAGGCACCCAGCCCCGTGGGCCCCTCCGTGGAGGTGGTATTCTGCACGTCAGCTGCAGCACTGAGCAAGATAAAGTCTGGTCTTCCTTCCTTAGGCCTGGGCGGAACTGAAGACCCGAAGGCCCCTTTCCATGGCTCTGAACTTTTACCTTCTCTGTTTCCTTCCTGGGGCTGGGGGGGTGGGGGGATGAGGGTTGGGATGAGGAGGCAACAGTGGAAGACACTCTCAAGTTGGGCATAAGTGTCTTTCCCCAAAAAAGTGTTGGTTCTTGTAAAAATAAGATCCAGAGATTGAAGCAGAAGGACAAGCACTACCCCCGAATCAATAGTTATCACATTCTGCTTTCTATTCTCTTTATCTTCACTTACCTTCTACCGCCTTCTCGATGCTAAAGCCCTTAAGGACTGGGACTTTGCTTTTTTCCTTTGTGTTTCCTGCCAAGGCCTACCACAGGGAGGCTTGGCACATGGTAGGAGCTTCATAAATATTTGTGAATTAAGTTTTTGGCAGAGCATTTTATTTCTCTGCCTTGAAATATGCTGAGATGCACAGGAATCTATTTAACCTGGAATGCATACCTTTAAAAATACTTTTCGGAAAGTGCAGGCTGGCGAATGGGGAGCAGAGCTGAAATCTAATTTGCACCTAGTCTGGAATCTGCACAAGGTGTATGTGCTTGAACCTGCAACTGATTTTGAAACCGTTCCACTTCTCTACATCTGGAAAGGCTTTTGTGGCTGCTCTGCAGATACGCAACGGTTTAAAGGAGGCAAGAGGAAGAGCAAATCATGAACATTAGTTCTCACATCTTCTTAGTATCCATCCGTGTATTCGACAAGCATGTGAGCGCTTCCTCTGTGCCAGGCACTGTTCCAGGCCCTAAGCACACAGCACACAAAGCAGATACAAATGTCTGCCCTTGTGAAGGCTTCGCCCTAATAGATGGAGGGGAGGAAGGCAGACAATGCAAAATACATGAAATATATATCATGTCTCTTAAAAGGTAGAATGGATATAAAGTTGCAAAGGGGACTATGCAGTACAATTTAAAACAGGGATGCTTGTGAAAGGCGTCCCCCAGAAGGTGACCTCTGAACCAGTGACTGCCGGGAGTGAGGGAGCCAGGCAGGTATCTGGGGACACCAGTTCAGGCAGGGGACTGTACAAAGACCTGAAGGAAAGGGAAGGCAGGGCATGTTCCAGGAGCAGCAAGAAGGCCTGGGGCTCGAGCGGACAGAGGGGGGAAGAATAGTTCAGAATCGATTCCACACTTATTCATAGGAAAAAAACCTACAGAAATTAAATTCCAGGCAAAGAATGGGAGAGAAGGAAAAGGGATTTAAAAAGAGACTGTTTCTTTTTTTTCTTTTAGTTTAGTTTGAAGAGGGGGAGGGGCAGAGAGAGGGAGAGAGAGTCCTAAACAGGGTCTGTGCTAATGGAGCCCTATGGGGGGTTCAAACTCCTGAACCATGAGTTCATGACCTGAGCTGAAACCAAGAGTTGGATGCTTAACCAACTGAGCCACCCAGACACCCTCAAAGAGACTGTGTTTCTGAGCTAAGCTGGATTGGTATAGATAGAACTTCCCTTGGAATCTGGGGTTCCTTTTATGACATCAGGTCTATATGCCCAGGCCAACAAGCAAAAAACAAAACAAACAAGCATCAGCAACTTGGAGCATCCCTGCGCAACGGGAGGATCTAGGCTATGAGTGTCACTGACGTCATCTCCATACATATTTACATACATATTTACAATTCATATAACTTCACTTTCTTATGAAAATATAACCTTATAATAATCTGCATTATCCAGAGTTTATAAGAGGGAATTAGAAACATGGTCCGTCGACAATGCTGTCCAAGTACAGCGTGATGTCTTTTTGCCAACCTCAATCTCAAGCCAGGTCCTGGTTTTTCCTAGCAGTCTGTCTCCACCAGCCAGGCCTGACTTCAAAGGCTGCTCTGCCCCTGAAGGCTGGCCTTCATCTGCCGGTCATCTGCCCGCCTACCCTCCTGCAGCTGCGGCGTGGCTCTGCTCCAGGGCATCGCAGCCCTCTCCCCTTGCTTTGCTTACCCATCTGGCGTGTCCACAAGTACAGGTCACGCTTGCTCCTTAGTTGGGCTTCCGAAATGCTACTTCAGCCATGATGGGAAGTTGCTGGACAGATGTTAAGTCAGTAACTCAGAACAGAAAAGATAGGGGGAGATCCATGGTACCCTTTCTCTCTTGGCACATTAGACCTTATGATAATTTATATCCTATAGATACGTTGCTCAGATGATCAGATAGTATAATTACGCAGGTTGAGAATCATTTGAAAAAAACCTGTATCTGACCATTTTGTATTTCATACAATTCAATCTGATCTTTTGATTCTTTCTTCTTGTTCCAATAATTATGAAATTAGATTTCTCTCACCTTTTTCAAGGACAGATTATCAGCATCAACTCACTTATTGAATGGAAATTTGCAGTTTATTTTATTTTTTTTTAACGTCTATTTTTGAGAGACAGAGACAGAGCTCAAGTTGGGGGAGGGGAGAGGGCAGAGAGTGACAGAGACACAGAATCCAAAGCAGACTCCAGGCTCTGAGCTGTCATCACAGTGCCCAACGTGGGGCCCGAACCCACAAACTGTGAGATCATGACCTGAGCCAAAGTGGGAAGATCAACCCACTGAGCCACCCAGCCTCTCTGAAAATTTGCAATTTAGAATTTAGTCTTCTATCCAGGCCAGTCCAACTGCTTCTTAAAGGACCTTGGCTGCCCTGTCCCAGCAGCCTCTGACAGATATTGCTGACAAGCCTGAACACCACAACGAAACCACCCTTAGACCAGATGCAGTGGTCACATTCTAAATTACGTTCCCTTTAACCTGTAGGTTGACTAGTTGGGCCATTTTTACAAAGGACTGTGAAAATTACTGGATTATAAAATAACTGATGAGGTGTTTGCAGATATTCATCTGTGGGAGCAATGTACATTTATGGGTATCTGTGATATACAAGGAATGGTGAGGCAATGTCAGGAACAGTAAACAAATCAGATCCCAGTTCTGTCCTCCAGGAACTTACAGTATTATTGCAGACCTAAAGCATGGACAGAAATAAATACAAGGCAGCAACACAGGGCAGCAAGCAGTAAGTGCTATGAAGGAAGTACCAACAGAGTACTCCAGTAGCTCTGCAAAGACAGACTCTGTTCTCATATGAAGGAATCCAGAAATGCTCCAAGACGGAGGTAGCAAACCATCCATGAAGTTGGGCCTCCAACGGTCTGTAAGGGCAGCAGCATTTGAATCATAACCATCAGAACTCCAATTTATCTCTTGAGTACAGGCCGTGTGTTAGGTCCCATGCTAAGTCCTTGATAAACATGAGTTTCATTTATTCCTCACAGCAACCCTTTGAAGTAGGTCTTGTAATTCCCATCTCGCAGATGGAAATTAGGGGCAGAGAAATCAAGAAAATTGCCTAAGATTATCCCTAGAATCCTTAAGTGGAGGAGACAGGATTCACACTCTGATCTCTTGCATGGGCACTCCCTCCACCTTAGATTACCCAACTGGCCCTAACATAGGGGCACTTCCCCTTTCCAGGTTCTATTTCAATCTCCTCCTCGCCTGGTCATCCCTGTTCTCTCCCGCCCCCTTGTGTCACAATGACTCATTGTCCCTGATTTCCCAGTCCCTGAGGGCCCAGGCTCCAGATCTTCTTACAAGTGGCTGTGGGTCCTGATTGGATAACCAGGTCAACAAAATTCCAATTAGTATTTGTTCTTTCTCCCAAATGGCCCTATGCCTTAATACAATCAGAATGATTATGATTCCTGGGAACTACTCTTTGGAATTTCAGGCATTGTGGGAATGAGGGGGAGAAGCAGACAGTAATACTTTTAGTTAAAAGGATCTTTGGACACTCCTCAAACCATGCAGTCACGTGGATGCTTCTATGCCCAATAAAAACTGCTAATCTCTCTCCTCACCACTCACCTAAGACAGGAACTTATTGAAGGCCCCCAAGTACTGAATGTGACAAGTTGATTTTTTAAGTTCCTCTTTCAAGACTACCTTTTTGGAGGTTACCAATGTCTTATCTCATATAAATTTTATTCTTTTCTGAATTTCCAGTAGGCACAGACCCAGCTGCTAGGGATACAGCAATGAATACATCAAAGTCCTTTTCTCTGAGCTCTTTTCGATGACAAAGACTGGCAATAGATAAATACATAATACAAGATCAAGTGGTAATAACGCGTGTGAAGAAAAGTAAAGCAGAGACAGAGACCGTATGAAGAGAGCTGATCTTTTAGATAGAGGGACCAGTAAAGGCCTCTCTGAGCAGGTGGCATTTGAGAAGAAATTTGGGTACAGGGAGGAAGTGAGCCATAGGAGAAGAAACTGCCAGAGAGAACAGCAAGCCCAAGTCCTTGAGGAGGGTGCACAGAGGAATATAAATAGTAAGGAGAACCCCGTAGGGCCACGTAGAGCTTTAGAGAATGAATGAATGAGCTCTGGTAGGTTTTTTTCTTAGTATTCTCTGTATACAATGATGACCATATGGTCTCATATTTCCCAGAAGAACTCCAGCTTATGAATCTTACTCTTTTTAAGTGATTCACTGAAGTTGTAAGAAAATGTAATTTGATATGCATACTCTTGAAAGGTATTCCAGAATAAGTATAAATTGGGACATCAGAAAGAATGTCCTTTGTCCTCTGTCTCAACTTGGGTTTCATAAAACAAGTGTGTAAAGAGCCTCATCTTTAACTTATGCCCCTTCCCTCCAGTTCTTGCCAACCCCCTGGGGTAAGAAGATTGAGGTCAATGGGTTTTAAGAAAGAATAGGCAGATATTTTAACTAGTCAGAAGAAAAACCTACAAATGAGTTCAATTTCTCAAGTTTAGATAGATTCCATGTCATCCAAAAAGAAGAGAGCCTTAGGGGAGTGGAACATTGTCTTAGAGAAATTTTGGTTACACGTACCTTGGCAACAGCTCCATGGAAACAGACTGAAGTCTAATAAAGTCTATAGCAAAGGCCCACATTTTCTCATGTTAACTCTTTGAACTCTAGGCCATTTCTAAGCAGATAATCTGCAAGTCTGCCTTTTAACACTAGTCTGGTTGGCAACTTAGGGGGCTTATCCATCACCAGTCCTTGTCTCTGAAGGACCCTACCATTTGTGAAACAGATTAATATAGCAGATTGATACACCCATAGAGTTCTGAGTTAGTACCAAGAGACTGACCTTGACTATTTCAAGATGAAACACACAAACCACATATGGCTATGCAAGAGAGATCCCATATATGCCCCACACTAATTACACCCACACACATCAGGTCACAGTTTCACACAGGCTGAAGTGAAGAACAGGATGAGTTGTAAAGTGTGAAACATCATTTTTTTCCCCTACACATTCTACACACATTTCTATACACATTCTACAACTACAGAAAACCACAGTTGCAAATTTGTAGTCATGATTGCTGCCCAAATTCTATATGGCTCACAGTCAGATAACTTCAATTTCTTAGAGATAATACCTTTAATATAAATTCACTCAGGAAGTATTAGTGCCTATTGGTCACTAGGTATTGCCTGGGAAATAAAGAAGAAAAGAATGAGGTGATCTCTCCCTGCCTTTAAGGGAAGAGTTTTGCAAATAGAAAATTATAGAACTGTAGACAGGCACTATGGACTACAGACAAACAGTCTACTACAGGCTGGGGAGCCAATGAAAGCAACACTCTGGAAGTGACATTGGAGTTATCTTGACATTTCCTGGAGTCGTGACCCCAAACACTCTGGTATCTCTTCCCCATGTTTCCCCATCTAGAAGCTCCTACTCAAGGCCAGCATTAGGCACAAATATCACATAGACCAAGTCTCATTCATAACCCTGTCTCCCTTCCTTGTCAACATCCCTCAGAATGCTCAGTCGGGGTTCTGGCAAGACGCAGCCTTCACTCCAAATGAGTCACATAAATAGACCTGAAGGAAGAGACTCTTTGTGTATGTATGGGCAAGGTTAAGGGACTAAATGAGGGATGATGGCGCACATAGAAGCTAGCAATCAGGGAAAGCCATTATCACTCCTAGAGTTGCAGAGATAAGAGAAGCAAATAGTGTTATCAAGGTTCAGTGGGTCTAGATCCATGAAGAAGCGACTACTCAGGCAAAACTATATCGCAGAGGGACACAGCTACTACCAGAGGCATTGCAGAAAGAGGGCAAGGAGGAAGAAGAAAATACCCCCAACCTCTCTTTCCTCCCTGCTCTCTCATCTCTCTCCTTTCAGTGCCTCCCACTGGTGAACCCAAATTGAAATTAGCCTGCAAGAGCACTAGGTAATGCAATCTGTAGCAGTCAACTTCCTAGGGCACAAGGCAGGACAGAGAAGGCTTGGAGTCTAACGAGTCAACAGGAGAATAACCAACACAAAATGACCTTTCCTACCCTTTATAGCTGACTTGTTTTATTTCAAATTACACCAATGATCAAAGTGCCAAATATCCACATCCAAAGGTGCTGTGACATTGTGGTAAACCCCGGACTGTGGGCTCGAAAACCTGTATCTGCTTCGGACTCTGCTCATTATATGAGCTGAGTCAACCTCTCTATTCTGGGCCTGGGTTTCCTCACCTTGATTTTTTTTTTTTCCTTAGCCTACAAGTGTTAGTGAGACAATTACATGAAAGATTCTGTGCAGGGGATATTATTGGAGAGTTCTTTGAGGATAAAATGTAGGTGATATATAAGCTTTGAGCTTCTAGAATATCATCCATTTCTTTCTCCCTTCCTCTTTCCATCATTTGTATCTTATCCTCCTCACCCCTAGTCTTTCCCATTTCTGACTTGAATGGTGGGACTTTACTGGATTAAATTTCTGTGGAAGTAGGAACTATGTCTGTCTTGTTTACTGTTATATCTCCAAAAGTGCTTGACACATAGTAGCCCATCAACCAACATTTGTGGAATTAATACACAGATGATTTAAAAGAGCTCTTGACTGTCAAGTTCATGAGTCACCACCTATGGTGGTGACCCAGACCGAGTTCTAGACATTGCTTGCCAACCACTCAGGAGTACCAGTCCCTCGCTGGATGAGCAGTTGCTTAAGGCAGAGAAGCCTGGTGCTTCCAGTCCATGGGCCTTCTCCTGTATTTAGGACAACAGACGGCATCTGCTTTTCCAGTGACATGGATCCCCTAAAAAATTAAAAAAAAAATCCTCCTACTCAATTATTTTTTCTTACACCCATTAAACAAGTCCAGAACCATGGTTTTATCTTTCTAGGATCTTTTGTTATAGGTAGGGCTTATGGTAAGGAGGAAAAACAAACAAACAAACAAACAAACAAACAAACAAACAAAGTAAACCTGAGCAATGGATCTGCTCCTCTATTCAATGCCCCTGAAACTCTGGGCACATCCCCATGAGATTCACTAAGCTAGTAAAGAGAAACAAAAGGAAAGGAAAGAATTTGAGCAAAAAAGAAGGGTAGCAATGCTCAGAAGGAAAGTGAGGGGGTTACCAGGAGTGTCTTTCCAGAATGGCTTCTGCCCCTCAGCAGGTAGGTGACCTCAAAAGTCTACACACATGAACTGGAAAACTGTCCAGCTGGCCATCACTCATGCAAGTCCTGGGTTTCATAAATATGCTTTTCCACCCTTGGCTTCATCATTTCACCACAGGGGGAAGACAAGCTGTTCCCCTCAGGCTGCCTCAGCTTTGGGTTCAGAGCAAAGAAAAGTTGTGATACTCACAGGCTGTGCTTCACTGTTAATACAATGATGAGAGGTAATGAGAGAACCGTCAGCCCCTAAAGTCCTTCTCTTTACGAATCTTTGAATTGAAACACCAGCCCTTGCTCTTCAGTGACTTAACTGAGCAACACCTAGGGGAGAAATAGTGTCATCAGTTGCTAGGTAGAATAGGGAGACAAAATGACGGTGTTGACTGCCTTCTAAGGTGACTTTTAACCCTTTATTGGTCTCACACACTGCCCATTCAGCTCTACTTCCTTTTTCCTGTCTGGGCCTGTCCCCCAGCTCCCTGGACAAACTCAAGCTGCTGTTTCCCAATGTGGCATGCTCTTCTGATGACAGCGCAGTCACAGCTTGATCCTGGGGGTTGCTAATCAAGAGAGCCAAGCGGCTGTCCCTCAGAATCTTCTTTCAGGCCTTTTCCTTGCCCTCCTTTATTCAACGAGCATTTTTGAAATGCAAAAAATGCTCACACACTTCTGGTGTGCTGGTTTCAACCCTACTCCTAACTTTTAAATATTTCTGGAGCATAGCTATGTGCAAGGCACAGAAAGACTAAGAATACCTGGTCCCTTAAGGAGCTCAAAAGAAAAGAAGTCTTTGGTTCTTCCCTGGAGCTTAGATTTCACCTAAGGTCAACGCAAAAGATTCACACAAAGTTCCCAGGACTTGGAACTCCCTGCTCTGGCTTCTGACAGTCTTAGACCCCTTTGTCTGCTATTGCAGGTACCGCTTCGAGGGTCCAGTTATTTTTAGCTTACGTCTATCCTCCTTGCTGCTCTAGCACCGTGCACAATAAGCTCAAAAAATGCTTGTTGAATAAAGGAGGACAAGGAAAAGGCCTGACTGAAGATTCTGAAGAGCAGCCGCTTGGCTCGTTTGATTAGCAATCCCCAGGATCGAGCTGGGACTGCGCTGTCATCAGAAGAGCATGCCACGATGGGAAACAGCAGCTTGAGCTTATTCAGGGAGCCAGGGACAGGCCCAGACAGGAAAGAGGAAGTAGAGATGAATGGGAGAGAGGAGTGGAGGTAGGGCCACGAGGCAGGCTGGCTTGCACTGGGGTTGAGGGGCCTGGGTCTGCATCCCAGCTGTGTGACCTTGGGCAGAATCCCAAATCGCACCAAGGCTCAGTCTCTTCAGTCTCTTTGCTTTAAAAGCAAATCCTGGCATATATTGCACAAGGCTGTCGAAATATCAGATGAGGTTCTGTTCATGATGCTCCTGGCAGGTAGTAGAACTATAAATATTGGTTTCCTTCTGTGGGAGGCTGAATAATGTCCTCACCCCCACCACTCCAAAGATATCCACATCCTAATCTCCAGAACCCGTGACTATGTTACTTTACCTGGCAAAAGGGATTTAGCAGATATGATTAAATTAAGAATCTTGAGATAGGAAGTTACCCTGGATTATCTGGTGGGCCCAAGGTAATCCCAAGGGTCCTTATAAAAGGAAGGCAAAGGGGTCAGATTCAGAGAAGATGTGACAAAGGAAGCAAGGTCAAAGGGATGCCATTGTCGAAAGGGGACCTACACCGAGGAATGCAGACAACCTCTAGGACTGGAAATAGAAGGAACAGATTCTTCCCTAAGGCTCTAGAAGGAATGCCACCCTCTCAACACTTTGATTTTAGCTCACGAGATGAGATCCACTTTCAAACTTCTGACCTGCAGAACTGTACGAGAACACATGTGTTGTTGTAGGTCACTAAGTTTAGGGTCATTCGTTACAGCAGCGATAGGAGATTACTTGTCTCCCATTTCCTCAAAGAGAAAAGAAGCCAGGTAGTGAAATTAATATTTGGCAACCTCTCAGCCCTTCCAAGTACTTTCCCTTCTCAGATCTTTGTATTTCTTTTTTCTTTTTCTTCTTCCTCCTCTCCTTTGTTCCTCCCTCTGCTCCTCATTTAACAAATGTGGAGCACCTTTGTGCCCCTCCTAGAGCCCCCAGTAGTCCTACATGTCTCTTGGCAATGTATTTGCTCCTTGACAATGTATTTGTTCCTTTCACTTTCTGTTCATATCTTGTTCCAAAAATGCATACTATACCATAATCTACAGCATTTACATTAAAAAAGCAGGTATGGTGACCATGCCTTTCATGTTTAAGCCATTTTTTCAAATTGCAAATTAGCAAATACAATCCAGAAAACTTGAAAAAAAAATCAGAGTAAAAGATAAAAGTCACCCTTGAGAGAAAGCCACTGTTAACATTTAGTATATGTCTTTTATATATATATATGCATCTGACTACATATGCATGTATATAAACACACTTGGGGGGCTGTTCATTTTACCAAAAAAGGGTTTCACATCCTAATACTATTTTGTAAATTGTTTTTCACTTAGCAATATCAACAATGCATTTTAAAAAGTAGAATAGCTTTAATAGTCCTTAAATTCTTAAATAAACAGATTGGATGACAATCAAGATCCTAAAGGACAATGAAGCCTGCCCCCCCCCCCACTAAGCTGGGAATCACTGGGGTAGGGAGTGTCCTGGGAATTGTCCTTGGGAAGAGCAATTCTCCTTCTGTGGAATTGTCTAGCCTTAAATCTCAGGCTGCACTTTTCAGTGTCCTGTGCTTATCTTGTTCACTATGGATCCCTTTGTGTCTTGGCTTCGTGTGTGTGTGCGTGTGTGTGTGTCTTGACTCTTAACACCCGATTTATTATATGTATCATAAGGCTTTTCTGACGAATCTGACCTATTTGCCAGTGGGACAAATCATCCTCAAAAACCAAAAGACAAATTATCAAGTTAGCAGAAGGGTCTTGTTTGTTAAATAATGGTGTTTTCCACATAATGTAATTTATTACAGTCAATAAGTAGTTTCCTCTTAGCTATTTAAAAAAAATTTTAATGTTTATTTTTTTTATTTTTGAGACAGAGAGAGACAGAGCATGAACGGGGGAGGGTCAGAGAGAGAGGGAGACACAGAATCTGAAGCAGGCTCCAGGCTGCAAGCTGTCAGCACAGAGCCCGCTGTGGGGCTGGAACTCACGGACCATGAGATCATGACCTGAGCCAAAGTCCGCCGCTCAACCGACTGAGCCACCCAGGTGCCCCTCCCCTTGGCTATTTTTAAAAATTCAATAGGTGTGCATGTGTTCAAGCCTGTGTGAGCCTGCATGTGTATGTGCGTGGGTGTGTGTGAAGCCTGATCCATTTTCTGTGCTTAGGTAAAATCCATTTGCTAATTTTGGGACGAGGCTAGCCCTTATACAAATGGGCAGTAGGATCCTGTTGCAAAGAACACGGGTTTAGGAGTCAGAAAAACTTGTTTCCAAATGGGGCTCTGCCCTCCCTACCTATAAGACCTTGAACAAATTATCAACCTCTCTAAGCCTCAGATTTCTCATGTGGAAAATGAGGGTCATAACTCCGTACAGAGTTGTTGTGAAGATTCAATAAGATCCCCAGTGGTTCCCAGGACTTGTGGCTTGTCACTTGCTGGGACTTTAGAGCACTATTATCACACGTGCAATCACCATCATCACCCTTTAGCCATCCCAAATAAACCTGTAGTTTAAGAAAAGACAGTGGGTCTATCTGGTAATCTCAGTTCAAGCCCCTTAGCCCTGGTGTACAAACAAGTTCATTACATTCTAAAACCTGCCCAACGTAGAAATTCTGGAGCCACTTCTGAAGATTATGCATGGATGATCACTTAGCGCAATGTCTGGTACATAGTAAGTAAATGTTAGCCATCGTTATTACCATTCTAGTTATTCACTAGTATACCAAGAGAGATTATGGTTTTTACTTCTTCTCTGTGCACCGACAGATTTATAGAAAATGGTAAAGGTCATACCTACCCTCCTGCAATGGTTCAAATTCAATAACATATTTTAACTTTTAATACTTACCAATATCCATTCATTCAGACATGACTAACTTGCCTTATTCTAGGAAGAGTTTTAAACTGCTAACTTTTGATGTACTTTTTGCATATGTGGTCAGTTGGCTTTCTTATTTCTCTTTTTTGATTTTTTTTCACTTTTTGTATTTCTGATTATCCAGGTAAAAATTGCCAAACTCACATTTTCTTTTTTCTAAATATAAATATTTTCTATGTATAAAAATGTTAGTATATATGTACAAATGTGTATGTAAAAATGACAGGAGTGTATATATATGTATAAATGTGGATCTAAAGTGGACAGTGTATACCAAAATGTATATCATATATATAATTTTGTGTCTTGCTGTTTTGCATACATGTCATTATACACTTTTTAACATTTCTAACAACCATCAAATGTATCTTCCATAAATTCTTAATCACTTCTTAGTGTTTGGGATATATAAGCTGACTAGAATTCCTCTTTGTTTATTTTACACCAGTGTGTAAAGGGTAAGAGTGGGAGGTGTTGGTAACATCCAAGGAGAGGAAAGAAAACATAACCACTGTGTGGATATTTCCTGTGGTTGGGGCTAGGAAACATAGACAGCCATAGCTGGATCAATGGAAACCAATATAAGTGAATGTTTCCTACAGTGTTCTAGAACACACACATGTATATCAGTGTTTTCAGAAGATTGGGAAAATGATGAAGAGCATAATACCTAACACTTTTCTCCCTTACTCTATGCTGTTTCAAAAAGGATTTAGCGTGAACTCAACAACAAAAAACAACCCAATTAAAAGAGGAGCAAAGTGTTTGAGGGGTGCCTCGCTGGCTCAGTCAGTAGAGCATGAGACTCTTGATCTTGGGGTTGTGAGTTCCAGCCCCATATTAGGTGTAGGGATTACTTAAAAATAAAATCTAAAAAAAAAAATCTGAATAGACATTTTGCTCAAGAAGATACACAAATGGCCAATAAGCACAGAAAAGATCCTGAACATCAATAATCGTTAGAGAAATGTAAGTCAAAACCACCATGAGATACTGCCTCGTATCCATTAGGATGGCTGCTATTAAAAACAAACAAACAAACAAATAAACAAAATAACAAGTGTTGGAAAGGATGTGGAGAAATTGAAGCCCTCGTGCACTGTTAGTGGGATTGTAAAATGGTGCAGCTACTGTGCAAAACAGTCTGGTGGTTTCCGAAAAAATTAAAAATAGAATTAGCATATGATCCAGTAATTCCACTTCTGGATATATACCCAAAAGAATTGAAAGCAGGGTTTTGAAGTGATATTTGTACGCTTATGTTCATGCATTATTATTTACGAGAGCCAAAAGGTGCAAGGAACCTGAGTGACCATGGATGGATGAATGGATAAACAAAATGTGGTATGTACATACAACTGAATATTATCCAGCCTTAAAAAGGAGGGAAATCCTGGGGCTCCTGGGTGGCTCAGTTGGTTAATTGTCCAATGTCGGTTCAGGTCATGATCTCATGGTTTGTGGGTTCGAGTCCCGCATCAAGTTTTCTGCTGTCAGCACAAAGCCCAATGCAGACCCTCTGTACCCACCTCTCTCTCTGCCCCTACCCGGCTCATTCTTTCTCTTTCTCTCTCTCTCTCTCTCTCAAAAATAAATAAACATTTAAAAAAAAAGGAAGGAAATGTTGACACATGCTACAACATGAATGAACCTTGAAGACATTACGCTGAGTGAAATAAGCCAGTCACGAAAAGACAAACACTGTATGCTTTCAATTATGAGGTTCCTACAGCAGTCAAATTCACAGAGACAGAAAGCAGAATAGTGGTTGCCAGGGGGTGGGGGAAGGGGGAATAGGGAGTCGTTTAATTGGTACAGTTTTATTTTTGCAAAGACGAAAAGAGTTCTGGAAATTGGTTCAGCGACAGTGTCAATGTACTTACCACTCCTGGACTGTATACTTAAAAATGGCTAAGATGGTAAGTTTTGTTATGTGTATTTTACCACAATGAAGCGATTTTCAATTACTTTTTAAAAAAGATTTAGGGTACTTAGAGTACCCCGTTCTTTCCAAAATGCTTTCATATACATTATCCCAGTTGATCATTAGAACAACCTAGTGAGGGAGCAGGCTGGGTATTATTACTCCCATTTAGAGTAGACGAGATTGCCTTGTAGGGGTGTCATGGAGCTCCCACAGCTTTTAGGGGGAAGGGATGGCTTCCGTCTACCCAGAGTCCTTAATGACAGGATGTGATTCCATACTTTCCGATCCTCATTCTCATTGGATCCCTGGCCTAGTGGCCTGTGCCTGGGCCCCAGCAAGCTCCCTCTGTCACTCACTCTCCTAACTTTGCAGACTCACTCAGGGACCGGAGGTTCTCCTGGATGTCCTCTCAGGACTATACAGAAAACTCAGAGGTGGAGTTGCAGCCTCTGCCACCAGAATGAACAGAATCTGAGTGTTACAGTTTGATGAGTTCTAACAAAGGCATATAACTGTAACCCATGCTCCCATCAGGATAGAAAACATTTCCATCACCTCAGGAAGTTTCCCTTCCCAGTCAATACAACAAGCCCAAGGCAACTACTATTTTGGTATTTTATTCCATGAGAATTTTTAATTCTTTATTTTTGGTGGGGGGATGGGAGGAGATGGCTTTTTGCTGAGTATTCTTCCTGAGTGGTTGTTTATGCCAGGACCTTGGACCTATTAAACTTAAAAAAAAAAAAAAAAGAAAAGAAAAGAGAAGAAAAGAATAAAGTAGCTTCCTTTGTTTCTTCCTCATTTTAATTATAGCTTCCCTTTCCATGGAGCCTGTCTGTCCCAATGGTCTGAGAGTGCCTTGAAGGCAAGGACCAAGCCTATTTATCTCTGTTCTTCAGTGCCTAGCACATAGTAAGCGCACAACATGTCCCAGGCACTCTTCTAAGTGCTTTTACACATCAATTCATTTAATCCTTGTAAAACTCTAGGAGGAAGGTGTTATGATGGGGTCCATTTCACAGATGAAGACAGTGAGAGATTTAACAGTTTAGTGTTAAAGACACCATAGTCAGGAAGCAGCAGAACCGGGATTTGAACTGGAGCAACCTGGCTCCACATATGGCTCTTACTCAGTATTCTCATCTGCCCTTTAATTACATGTGCTTGTTGAATGAATGAAAAATGATCCTTTTTCACCTTCCCATCTCAGTATGTCCATAGCCAAATTAAATGGTTGTCTCCCAAAAGCTTCTCTTCCCCACATCTGACCTCACTGCTCCTGCAGGAGACCCTGCAGGGTCTAAGAAGCACAGAGCCTTTCACCTCTTGGCTCCCTAGCCTCATTTAATCTCTCATGTCTAGGTGTCCTTTTTTTTGTCTTTCCTAGAAAACATCTATCAGATTCACCCCTTCCTCTTCCTTTGTCACCCGCTAGACCCCAAGACCTGACATTTATTGCCCACCTGCCTGTACTCACTAACCTTTGTCTTACATTTTTCCTTGAGCTCTTTTTTCTGGCTTACATCTTAACTCAGGCAAATGAAACCCAAAAGCACTCCTGACAGCCCTGAAGAGAACGCCCACTGGCCCATACCACCAAGCCCTTTTGAGTTAACCAGGTGCCCCACCCCCACCCCCGCCCCAACCTTGTGCCTGAGAACATGGACCATGGAGTAACCTCTGGAATGACCTACAACTACCTTTATGACATTATAACACTAAAATATCTGCCCAAGGAGGAGCCTCAGACTCATTTACATAACATACAATGTCCATATAGGGCATGTTTCCTTAAGGTGCATGGGCAACCTTATGCCTGCCTCCACATACGATGATGAGGCTTCCCTATCTAAATATTCATCCTAGCTTAGAACAAAATCAACTCATTCACCCTCTCTTGGGGAGCCATCACTTTGGAAGTCCTTTCTTATTTGCTGCAAATTAAAGTTTTCTTTGAGCAACTACTCAACATGGTACAGTTTGGGACTCACCTAGGAGCAAACTCACATTGGTTTGGTCACACCTTTACAAGTGCTGCCTCACTCTTTGGGGGCCTTGGGGTTTACATGCATTTTTATTTAACCTTCACAATAATCCACAAGCCAAATATTATTATTCACATTTTGTAGATAAGAAACTGAATAATAGAACCCAGGTTCAAACAGGTTTTGTCTAGCTCTGAGGACTCTACCATCTCCAAAGACTGGTGACCTTGAGCAAGTCACTTAACCTCCAAGAGTCTCAGACTTCTCATTTGTAAAATGGGGATAATGGCAGTAATTACCTTATTATTAGAGCAACTGAGATAACACTTAGCACAGTGCCTGACACACAGTAAGTGCTCAGAGATAATTAGCAATTAGAGTTCACAAAGCCTATATAGCATACACAGAATGAGTTGGCTAATTGTTCTGACCAAAGTGCTATCTGAAGAGCTCTTGAACTATAGCTGGGAAGAAACTGCCATACGTGGTCTCTTCTTAATCCCTCAAAGGTGCTCTCCCCAGGGAAGCATTGTATGCTGTATGAAAAAATTACCTTACTGTTCACTTGCGCAATGCTCAGCATTAGAAAATACATCCAGTCTGGTGGAAAGTGCACAGAATCTATGGCTGTGCCCTGTCAGGTGTGTGACCATGGGAAATCTTGAAATGTCTGAACTTTGTCATTTACAAATTGGAAATAATTCCTTCCCCCCAAGAATATTGAGATAACTCACATACAGCCTTTAGGACATTGCGGGACACATAGTTAAGACCCACATAAAGGAATTGTGCAACATTATCATAGTCAGATAATGTTATATGAGCTCGTTTTAATGCAAGTCGAGGACGAGATGGATTTATAAATCATATGTTATCAAGATCAAGTGTTAAAAGTACAGGAAAGGTAAAAGAATTGTGCAAATCAGGTACTGGGGTGTATGTCTTGAAAACCTAACCAACCCCAAGGGGGGAGCAAGCAGCACCTCCCCTGAAACCTGAGTAGGGAGGCGGGGGAACACCGGCCCTCCACCCACCCCAGAGCCCCGCCTCCAGGGTTGCTCGACGCGGCGCCCAGGCTCCGCCGACGGGAGGCGGGGCCGGCCCTGGTCACGTGAGCGCGGGTGCGGAAGTGGTGCAGCGGGCCCGTGTTTGTGGTTGGACGAGGCCGCAGGTCCCGGGGGCGGGGTCAAGTCTGCCAGACGCGCCGGGAGGAGCCGGGGGTGGTGGCAGGCGCGGGGGCCGGCGTCGGAGACTGTGATTCGGTCTTCTGGGCGATCGATTGCTGGACCAGCGGCGGTCCCGTGCTCCCCGGCCTGCGCGCGCCAGCTGCTCTGGGTTCCCCAGGCCGAGGCGCCGGCGGCTGCGGCAGGCCGGTGTGGTGGGCAGAGGGAGGCTCGGAGGGCGCGGGCGCCCGGTGCACGGAGCAGGCGTGAGGCAGCCGGGGGCCGGGACGCCATGTCCATGGAGGACCCCTTCTTTGTGGTGAAAGGGTGAGTGTCCCCGAGGTCTCCACTGGAGGAGGAGGTGGCCGTGTTGCCAGCCCGCACCTCCCCGCTCTCCTCGCCGGAGGGGGAGGGGAGACAAGTGGAGGCTAGGGAGGGGACAGTGGGGACGGCTTAGCCTGCAGGGCCATGACCAAGCGTCCAGAGACATCCCTTCCCAGTCCTACCTGGACTGTGAAAACCATGTCCCCAGCCAAGCCCCTGGGGAAGGAGATCCTCTTTGGCTTGTGCGCCGAGATACAACTTATTTGGGGTTCGAGGGGACCAGCAGCTCTGCAGGTGGGGAGGGAGACGCGCGTCCTAGCCCCAACTAGGGCTCTGGTGGAGCACGGGGCCCTACTTCGAAGGAGGGAAAACAGCATCTGGGCAGGAAAAGGGAAATGGCCCTCCTGAGCTTTGTAGTTGGCGTTGATGGGGGTGAGTTCCCATTGTCCATTGAGTTTGGAGCTCTGGCCCGCAGACTGGTGAGACCACAACATGCCCAGAGGCGCCTGAGCACGTTTGCAGGCTGGGCTGCGGGGGAGCACGGCTCCGGAAGACAACTCAATTCAGTGGGGGCGTTTTTACTGAGTAATGTGAGGGGAGGAAAGCAGCCGTTCGAACTCGGCGATGATGTTGGAAGGAAAACAAAATGAAATCAGCCAAACTAAACTTTCCTCAGCTTTATATTAGCAACTGGGATTTTCCCACAGTGCTAAAGGAAGTGAGCGCTTTCTTTTTAACTCCCTGATTTCATCCAGGCTATTTGACAGGTTCCCCCCATTCTTATCCAGCCTTTCAGAACAGAACTGCCTTAACTTTTCCCTATGAGCTGTCCTGACTCCATCTTTGATTACTTGATTGTTTGGAGGTAGAAACTTGGTTTGCACTTTGTTGTATTATCTTTGTAGCCATTAAGCAAATGCAAGAAAGATGGATTCTTATGTTGTTGTAACTTGTCACTTCGATGTTTTAAGTGTTAGACATAAAAAAAAAAAAAAATCTGAGAACCACTAAATTCCCAGGAGATCAGTACTAGTAATCACGAAGTGTCCCTTTGCTTGCAACTAGTTGCTACTAGCTTCCTATTTCTGTAGTGGTAAAAGCTGACCAGTTGCTTGAGTGTTTGTGTTTTTTAAGGGTTCTTCTCAGAAAATTCACATGGTACTTTAGGTGAAGGACTTTGTTATCCATGATACAGTAAAATCTATTTATACACTTCTTAACGTTTTCCTAAAAGGGGTTTCTTCATCTTACTTTAAGGTAGATGGGAAAGTGACGAGTTGCAGATTGATTAGTAATATGTGGCTCTCTGCTTGGAAAATGTGTTATTTGTTGGAAGGATTCGTTTCGGGGTTCATTTTTAAATATCAAAGCCGTGCGTCTTTTCCTTAAAGGGATGTTCTTAATGCTTAGGTTGCAAAGGTTGTCTCTGGCAGTGGAAAGCAGAGAGAATCAGAAATTGTTTGATTTTTAATGGAATTTGCAAAAATGTTAAATTACCCTGCCATCTTGGCCTTTTTTTCCTGATAGTATCTATTACATTCTACCAATGCTTGCTCACTGATTAGATATCACTGTTGTATTGGAACACTGCCCTGGATTGTTGGTTGACTTTATATCATGTTAGCTCATGCCCTTAAGGTGTCTGAAGAAAGAGATTCACAATACTTCCAGACTGTGAGAGAGTATTTGGGGAGCCATGTACCTCTATTTATTAATATTGAAAATGTATCACACGGTGTAGAAAAATTAGATGCCTAAGTTATGGCTCTTAGCCTAGCAGCTGTGGTTCTGAGAAGCAACTCACCCCAAAATTAAGTAGAAATGACAGGTGATAAATTAAGCGCTGAAGCGAATGCTACAGAAGATTAAGTGCCCCAGTAGTTCTGAGAAAAGCAACTCATTAGAAATGGTTATGATTGGAAAAGCTTTTAGAGATAGTAGTAGGTCTTGGATTAGGGTTTGAAGATGGGTAGAATTTAGTGAATTCAGGCCCGAGTCTCATCTGGACTCTTACTAAAATGAGTCTCTTAATTGGTCTGCCTGCTTCTGGTCATCTGCCTTTGGTTCTACTGGATCAGAGCTGTCTAAAATATAACGTGAGCCATATATGCCATTTGATATTTTCTAGTAGCCATGTTAAAAACTAAAAAGAAACAGGTGAAATTAATATTAATGTCATCTTTAATATAATCAAAATATTTCAGCATGTGATTATTATAAAGATTATAATGGGGGGTGCCTGGATAGCTCAGTCGGTTAAGTGTCTGGCTTCAGCTCAGGTCATGCTCTCTTGGTCCATGAGTTCAAACCCTGCATCAGGCTCTGTGCTGACAGCTCAGAGCCTGGAGCCTGCTTTGGATGCTGTGTCTCCCTCTTTGTCTGCCCCTCCTCCCCTCACACTCTGTCTCTCTCAAAAATAAACATAAAAGAGAAGATTATAATGGGATATTTTACTTTTTTGTAGCTGGTCTTCAAATTTGGTGTCTATTTTACATGTATAGTACAGCTCAATTTGGACACTAAATTTGCATCAGAAATCTTTGATCTGTATTTAGACTTCATTAAACTTATAGTTGAAAAAGCAGATTCACATACCCAAATATTCCAAACATACTTAAAAATTTTCCAGTAACTGAATGGCGTATCAGTTTTTAAATTTAAATAGATTGAAATAAAAAAAAAAAATCAGTTCCTTCATCCTACTGGTGCATTGCAAGTGTTCAGTAGTCACTTGTGGAGCCCATATTGGGCTCTAGCTCTTCTAGAACCCAAGCAGGGGTTTCCTACTTCACATCTTTTAGTGGCTGCCTGTTGCCTACAGAACAAAGTCCAAACACTTCATGGCCACCATGATCCAGCCGTCCTTTCCCCTCCGCCCACTCTGCCTACCCTCAGCTCAGAGCTCCCACAACGTCAGACTCAGTACGGTGAGTCTGACCCGATACTGGGCGCTCTTACTTCACACGCACCCACTCTGCCTGGTTCACCCACTAAGCTTTGAAGATTCCGTGTAAGCATCTGCACTGCCTCCAGGAAGTGCTTCCCTTGGCCCTTGTGACACATTATTGCCCCTCTTCCTCTGGCTGTCTTTCATTATTAGACTATGAGCTCTGAGGGTTGGGGCTGTTTATTTTTCCTGTACTTCCAACCCGGCACTTTGAATATACAGCATAAATGTTAAATAAATACTCAAAGGTGGTGGTGGTTGTGGTGGTGGTGCTTAAGGAGTAGTGATTCATGGGTGGGAACGCTGCCAGCAAGGGCCCTGAGACGGGCATTGTGTATTAGAAATTGTCAAGGAGAGCATCTCAGGTGTGTAGGAAGTTTATTTGGGGGAAGTAATAATAATAACAAACCTTTAGGGGACGCAACTCCTATCCAGGCAGTTTGTGCTAAGTAAGCACTATCAAAATTTTCACTTGATAAGAACAGCTCTGTGATGTGAGTACTAGCCACATTTTAGAGATGAGGACCTGAGGAAGCATAGAGGGGTTAAGTTATTTGCCTAGGGTTACACAGCTAACAAGTAGTAGACCCAGGATTCAAATTTGAACTGCCTAGTTCTACTCACACTGTTAATATTTCACAGTATAGGTAGAATAGGGTCAAGGAGAGTCTCATTTTGAAGCCATGGGAGATTTTTAAATCTAGGAAATTGTGTGAAATTAGTTTGTTTTGTTTTGTTTTGTTTTTTAGGAATACTAATTTGATGGTAGTGTTGGATGCATCAATGTGAGGAAAGATTAAGAAGGGGACCAGATAGAAAGCTGTTTTAATCTAAATGTGTAGTTCTTAATGCCTGGATGTTTGAGGCTAGTTTTGTGGGGTTTGAACACTATCAACGAACGTCCTGTTCAGAGGAGAATCCCAGAACACAGAGGAGAAAATGACCACAATGGGGCAGCTGAGCTCTTAGGACACAGGAAGCCAGCCTCTACCTGGAGTAGACATTCGTAGTGGTATTTACACCACCAGACTCGGTCCCTGAAACTCCAGGTTTTACTGAATCACCTCTAGCCTGCCCTTAACCTAGCCTCTCTGGTGGATCCTCTCCCTGCGTTCTCACTGGGTGAGATTGATTATTCCCATTATGTCAGGTACTCTGTGCACATCCAGGTCAGTCTGACCCCACTCTCTTCCCCCTCGCTCCCAATGCCTGACCAGGCCTTCCTCCTCTTAGCCCTCTACTCCTGACTCCTTCGTCCCATGTCCACTAGGCATTGTGTTCTGTCAGTGCCATCCCTTAGCTATCTCCAGAATCTTATCTCCCTCTTTAGTTACGGTTCTTCTACCCTGGTTCATGTCCTTGTTCTCTCCTACCTGGACTCGTGTAAGCAACTTCTTCAGCAAGCTTCCCACTGCTACCAGATGTGTCCACAGGGACATGGTCAGATCATTTCTCTATTCAGAATCTTTTATTCTAAAATATTGAGGGTCTGTTTTGTGTGCCAGGAGCTGAGGGTATAGAGCAGCGAACAAACAACATCCCATCGTTATGGAGCTTACATTCTAAGGACAGGAAACGAACAAATATGTGGTATGTCAGGTGGTGATAAGTTCAGGTGAGAATAAAGCTGGGTGAAGAGAAAGGGAAAGTGGATTCTGGGTGTAATTTTTCTCTTTATCTGACTTCAGGAAGCAGTGAAGTTTGGTGAAAGAACTGGTTTTTGGTAATCAGGCTGATCCAATGTTGGGATCTCACCTATCAATTATTTGGTGCAACTTTTGACAAGTTAATTCTCCTCTTTGAGTCTGTTTGTACAAAATGTCTTAGCAAGGTACAAAATTGGCTTAACAATACCTGCTTTATTAGTTGTAAGGTATTAAATGAGTTAATGCATGTAACTTGCCTAGCAGTTGGGGGCACATGTTAAATGCCCAGCAGACATTCTCTTTTAAAGGTTTCCATCCAAATTGGCTGCCCTTTCTGAGAGGAAAACCCTGGTTTTTGAGTAACATTTAAAATAATGTTAGAGTAATATATGCTTCTTTTGGAAAATTAGGAAACAAAAATATAAAAAGGAAAATAAACATTTATTGAGGAAACTGGGTGGCTTAGTCGGTTAAGGATCTGACTCTTGATTTCAGCTCAAGTCATGATCTCATGGTTGTGACCTCGAGCCCTGTGTCAGGCTCCTCACCGATGGTGTGGAGCCTGCGTGGGATTCTCTCTCACCCTCTCTCTGTACCCCTCCCCTTCTCACACTCTCTCTCTCTCTCTCTTTCTCAAAAGAAATAAACCTTAAAAAATTTACTGAAATGCCACCATCCAGAAATAATTCATTAAAATTTTGGTGTCTTTTTTTTTAATGCTTATTTATTTTGAGAGAGAGAGAGAGAAAACGGGGAGGGGCAGAGAGCAAGGGAAAGAGAGAATGCCAAGCAGTCCCCTAGCCTTCAGCACAGAGCCCCCAACTCGATCTTGTGAATCAGTGAGATCATAACCTGAGCTGAAATTGTGACCTGACCTGAAATCAAGAGTCAGATACTTAACCCACTGAGCCACCCAGGCACTCCTTTTGGTGTCTTTTTTGATCTTTATTTCTATTAATAGTTTTAGGCAATACTACTAATAGAGTTTTTGATCTCTTACTATATTATCAGGCACTGTTCTAAGAACCTAATAGGAATTATCTTTTTAATCCTTATGAAGTAAGTAGTAGTACTATTATCATTTCACAAAGGAAGAAAATGAAACTTAGAGAGTAAAAAAAAGAAACAAAAAAGAAAACTTCAAGCTTATAAGCTTATCAGTGGAAAGGCTGGGATTTATATAGAAGTGTATTATTATTATATTATTTAGTAGTTGTTCTAGAAATTGGAATCATACTGTTTTAAATCTTTTAATCTGTACTTTTTATATCCTGTAAATGTCTTCAGTGAGGAGGGCTTTTAATGACTCTGTTGTATTTTGTCATACAAATTTAATATAGTTTATTACCCAGGATGACAGTTGTGATGTTTCTGATTTTTCACTATTACAATTAATGTAGTGGCAAAGAGAATGCCTGACAGGTTTTTATTGCTGCTTCTGATTATTTCCATAGTCTGCATTCCTGTAGTAGAATTGCTAATTCAGAGAGTATGCACACTTAAAAAAAATGTTTGTTTATTTTTGAGAGGAGCGGGGAGGGGCAGAGAGAGAGGGAGACACAGAATCCCAAAGCAGGCTCCAGGCTCTGAGCTATCAGCACCGAGCCTGATGCAGGGCTTGAACCCACGGACCCCGAGATCATGACCCAAGCCGAAGTCGGTTGCTTAACCGACTGAGCCACTCAGGTACCCCAGAGAGTATGCACATTTTTAAAGTTTCTGGTACATACTACTAGATTGCCCTCCAGAATACACCCCTATCTCCACTCTGTCCCTCACCCCACCCATTTCCCTTAATCTCTTAATAGTGCTGGGATTCTCATTTTAAGAAATCTGTACTAAATTGTGAGGTGAAAAAAATACCGTATTTGAATCCTATTTCATCTTTGTATTTAGTAGGGACTCATGCAGTACTTGTTTGATGAGTTTTGGATTCCGTATTTTTCCCCTATCTTGTTGACAACCTTTTAGAATTTGTGACTTCTAACCGAAGAGGCCAAGAAAACCACAACATTGAGCATTGGGTATGAGAGTCTCTTGGTACCAAGTGAGCCTCTCCTATAGGTAAAAGGCACGAATGTTGTGGCTCCTTAATATTTTGCTGTTTGGGAGGCTTTGTGCACCTGAATAAGGATAATTTCTAGGTTCTTGGCTGTGGATCAATGTTGAAATAATGGCATAAGTGAGCAGATGAGCAGTATGGTGTATGTTGTGTTGTGTTCTCTAGCCAGCACCTGTCTCTGCAGCTAGATTGTGCGTTCCTTGAAGGCAGGCATTGTGTATTTTATTCACACGTTGAGAAAACTATTAGTATAATCACTGAAAAAAATCACTTGTTTGTAGAGTAGTTTTAGTCTAATAAATTTAAATGTAAGTCAAATCTCATTTTCTACTTTTTTAATTTCTATTTTTTAACATTTATTTATCTTTGAGAGACAGAGAAAGACAGAGTGTGAGTGGGGGAAGGGCAGAGAGAGAGGGAGACAGAATCTGAAGCAGGCTCCAGGCTCTGAGCTGTCAACAATGAGCCAGACGCAGGGCTCGAACCCACGAACTGTGACATCATGACCTGAGCCGAAGTTGGATGCTTAACCTACTGAGCCACCCAGGCACCTCTCATTTTCTACTTTTTAAAAATCAGAATCAGATGTTTCACTATAAAAACAGCCTTGCAAACATTTGTTACAAATTTATCCAATGCCTAATACTATATTTGGCTGAAATTATAGTCTTGTTGGAGAATGCTATACAGAAACGCAGAGGAGTGTAGGCGAAAGACAATATGCATTGTGTGTAAGATTTTGGAAGAGAGTTAAGATGCCGTGGAGAGTAAAAAAAGTAAAGACCCCAGTGGGAATGTTGGTCAATAACATTTTAATGAAGCAAGTATAGGGTCTCAATCTGGGCCTTAAGGAAATGTCTGCTTTTCATTTGCAGAGATGTAGGGACTCTTGGCTGGGGAAGCAGCAAGCAGAAGTCTAGAGCCAGGAATGAGAAAGGGGAGGATGGGAAGGAGACCTGCCAAGTGACACAGATTTTGTTTTAATGAGAAATCAGGTTGGATATTAAAGTCGGCCAGTTTGGGGGAGGAAGGTGTGGAATACCCAGCTGAAAGAGTTTCAATTTAATCTGTTTCCTGTTACAAGTTCCTAATCAGGAGGCAGTTTTAACTAGCAGTTACTGTTCACTTGCTTTGGGCAAACAACTGTTAAGGGCTTAAACCCAGGTGTTCTGATTCCACAAAGAAAATAGATTGTCTGGAGGCTTAGCAAAGATGGGATTGAATAGGTCTTGGTGCTGGAAGGCGCCTCATAGTCAGGGTCAGAAGCATTTGAGGCAAACAGCCAAGATGCCCAAGCCCCATTCTCCTATTTGTTCAACCAGTGCAGACTAGATATCTTGAAAGTTCCTTCCAGATCTAAAATCCAGTGATTGGGCTTCAGTAGAAGCTGTGCAAGGTGAGAAGTTTAAGAGGAAAAGCGTCTAGACAAGTTTCAAGTCTTGGAAGATAGTGGCGCCATTGACTGAAAAGGGGAAGTTAGAAAGGGATGCAGACGTTTTTTCTGTTTTATCTTTTTAATACTTGCTTTTTTTTTTTTTTTTTTTGTAGGCAGGATAGGATTAGTTTGGTTTTAGGCAAATAGAATGCTCCTATGGGCAGCTAAAAATATAGGAATTAATCCTGGGTGAGTGGCTAAAGTTGGTAATGCAGTTGGGGAGTCATCAGCTTAAAGGGACATTTTGAACCTGTGAGTAAAAAAATCTATAAAAAGTGCTGAGAGGGGCACGTGTGGGGATCAGTCAGTTAAGCTTCTGACTCTTGATTTTGGCTCAGGTTGTGATCTCATGGTCATGGGATTGAGCCCCATGTCGGGCTTTGTGCTGAGCCTGCTTAAGATTCTCCCTCTCCCTCGGCCCCTCCCCCTCCTCCCACATGCTTGCTCTCTTTCTCTCATCTCCCTCTGTGAAAAGAAAAAAGTGCTCAGAAACACTGGGACCAAGTGGAGGAAGAGGAAAGAGAAAACTGGTAGAAACTAGAAGAGCACAATGACACAAAAACAAAGGAAGTGAAAGTTTCAAGAAAACAGGTTGTGGTGGCAAGTACCTTGAAAGTGAGCACGAGTGCAAGCCACTCATGACTTTGACCTGCAGTGTCATTGGTAGTATCCCCGGGGAGTTGTGGAAGCAGCAGCAAATTGAGGTCAAAATTGTATGTAACTGCAGGTGACTAAGCAGAGGCAATTTCTCCGCCACAAGAGTAATTGCAAAAGGTATCACAGTACAGTTGAATTTGGAAATGAAGTGAGGTCAAGTGAAAGGAGAGTGTGTGCGCTTTTCCCCTTAAATACAAAAGATGTGAGTGTGGAAGTCAAGCAGTAACCGGAGCTCCTCTCTCACCCTGCACGAGGGATTGGTGGCAGAATGAGGCTGGTAGGATATGGGGCGGGCCGGTGATACGGTTACAGGCGTTTCATTACTAGAGTGGAAACCATGTGCCTTTCCTAGTATATTGATGAAACAGGAACCTGTCAGTAGAGTCGTGCAGAACGAGGGCTGCCCCAGATACCGGTATTGGGGCAGATTGTATTTGTCCAAAGGTGGCCACCCCAGTATACATCCTGCCCCATTTGCTTTTCTCTGATTGCAAAGCTGGCATTCTTCTGTCAAGCTGGGATCCTTTCCCTTGAACCTGGGCAGACCTTTGTAACTGCCTCACCTGCCAGAGTGAGGGGGAAATGACACTGCTTGACTCCTGAAGCTCAGGTCCTAAAGGACAACCAGCACAGCTTCTGCCTGTATCTCTCTGACCCAGGACACAAGGCTTGGGGGTCCTGAGCTAACATGGGAAGAGTGCAGCTGTACTGAAGCCGCGAGGGAGACATGTGGACAGACGGCATAGACACCGAGGAGCACATGTTCTTGCCACCCCAGACATGGTGGAGCAGGGACCAGCCGTCTCCTCCGTGTTCGGCACAATTTCCCGACCCACAGAGTCCACGAGCATAATAACTGGTTGTTTTACACCTCTAAGTTTTGGGACGGTTGTTACACAACCACCGTAACTGGAACAGATGCCAATTCAGAGTCTGTCAGCGTGATCTGAGAAGAAAGGAGAAATCAGAAGGCTGCTTGGTGGGTGTTGCAGCTCCAATTATCCTACAACTTGTTGGTGTAGCTGAATGGAAGATTCTGCGAAACTCAAAATCCCTAATGGCTGAGATACTCCTTCCTCCAACTTTACTGATAAACTTGGTGAGATGTGGATGAGAAAACTTTGTGATTTTTATAGACATCTGGATGTATTGCCTTTAGCCCTAGAGGTTGGATGGGAGGGTGGGCCCTTCCATATGGTGGAACAGACTGGAACCTTATATGGGAGAGGCTCAGCTAGCAATGACAGGGTTAGTGTTTGCCTGGCTTCAGAAACAAACTAGGTTAGTTCTGACAGTGTCAGCTTTTTATTTATAATGAATGGAAGACTCTGGTTTCAAAAGCTTTGATGACTTCATTTTTGCCCCAAAAATACATTCTTCAAAGATACAGACTGTGTTTTCACTTTTGACAGTTATTTACCTCTAGTTCCCTGGGCATTGAGGTGGATTACAGCAAAGGACCTTCATTCTGGTGTTCTTGGAATTTAATCCACTAGGATATGACAAGTCCCATGATTTTGATTGACCATTTGGTGGACAGCGATGGGGAAGAGCTTCATCCCTAGCATTTTCCAACACTGTGACTCTCATTGCCCATGAAATGTGTAAGACAGAACCGACTTTGGAAACATCTGCAACAGATGTGGCAGCAGAAAATCGGCTTGACTGTTGTGGAGACCTTCTCTGGGTCAAGAGCTAAACCTGTAATTCCTAGGAAAATAATTAGCGAGTTTTTGGTGAAACGGTGCCAGACATGATTCCCAGTGCTGTTGGTGAGCAGATTGTTATTAACCAGGAAGTTTGCTAAGCCAAAGAGCTCCAAAAATTCAGGGTATACCTGGCCCCTCATGGAAAGTTCTGGGTGTCAGACTTCAGTTGTCCCCATCACACAGTTGAAAGAAAAACCTCAAATAGATAAACCAGACTTTACAGGAAAAAGATAGCAATATTTTGTGATTTTGACCTTTTTGGAGACCATAGACAAAAGTGATCGCTGTTGCCTGAGAAGTCAGCAGCTGCTGCTGTTTGGTCAGGGTGCCGTGTTCCTCACAGGGTGAAGTGCTCCTCACGGGGTGTGGTGCTCCTCCCAGGGTGCCATGTTCACATGGGCTGTGCTGGACTTGTGTGTGTGTGGGGGGGGAAGTACCTAACTAGTCAGTTCTTAGAGAAACAGATCCTCCCCCCCCCTTGCTGAGAAAGGAATGTGAAGAAAACTCAGTGGGCTCTCTTCTTTTTCGTTAAAACCCTCACAGATCTGAAGCAGGTGACGTTGCTATATACTCCTCTTTTTTTCTCTCTCTCTCCTCTGTTAATTGATTTACTGGGGATGCCTAGTGATTTTAAGTATTCAGCTCCAGATATTTACAAATGGTTGTTAATTGAGTTGTGTCACTAGAGTCTTGCACATTTATTGGGTGTGTCTTGTGGCTCTTGAAACCGTTCAGAAATCCCAAGTTCTTTGGAAAATTCTGGTTACCATTAATATTTGGCGTAAAAAAGAATTTGTGCCACATGTTGTTTTCTACTCTCCTTTCAGGCCTTCTTTTCCAGGCTGATGCTAAGCTGAAATGAAGTTGGGAGATGTTTTAAACTTTGAGTGACCCCTCTAGCTGCTGTTAAAATGGGATTCCTTGACACACGGCAGGTTCTGGCTTTTCAAGATTTGAACCATTGCCGATAGTTCCCATTTTTGTAATTCTTTGAAACGTGTGTCTTAGAAATGCAGTCTAATGCCTACTTTGCCTTTCTTTTGTCTGTGCCACTAACTGATAGCTAAAGATGAAACTTACTGAAAAACAAGAGATTGAGAGTGGAATAAGCCAGGTGACCAGTTGGGCCTGTGGGGTGTTGGATGTTATCCTGGAATTGCTTTCTGGCATTTTTCTGTTTCCTGCCATTTCTTTGATTACTTCTTCAGAACATGCTTAAGAGCTCCCTGATTTCACTCTGTGCTGCTAGGATTGAATCCATGCATGTGCCCCGCCTCCCCTCAAGTCTATCAGTGTCTTAAGAGTTATGGTTATGAAAGTGTGGTCCTTGAATCTCAAGGGGTTCTTGCCCCTCTCACAGAAGAGTCCCTTGGCTTAAAATGCTTTTCGTAATAAAACTCAGGTGTTGTTTGTTTTTTCCATTGTACTCACATTTACACCAATGGTGCAGAAACCTGTGGCAGATAAAACTGTTGATCCTGTCACGTAAACCCAGGCCCTACACCGGACTGGTACTCGTTGTGTTCCTCCCTCACAGTGGGGGGGTGGAGGGGGAGGTCATGTACCCTTAAGAATGCCCTTCCTGAAACAGTAAAAATTGTTAGTTGTATCAAATCTATCCTTGAAGACCTTTCTTTCTTTCTCTCTCTCTCTCTCTCTTTCTCTCTCTCTCTCTCTCTCTCTCTTTCTTTCTTTCTTTCTTTCTTTCTTTCTTTCTTTCTTTCTTTCTTTCTTTCTTATGTTTGTTTTTGAGAGAGAGAGATGGAGCATGAATGGGAGAGGGGCAGAGAGAGAGGGAGACACAGAATCCAAAGCAGGTTCTGGGCTCCGAGCTGTCTGCCCAGAGCCCATTGTGGGGCTCGAACTCACGGACGGTGAGATCAAGACCTGAGCTGAAGTCAGACGCTTAACCGACTGAGCCACCCAGGTGCCCCAAGACCCTTCTTTTTTAAAAGTTATGATTTACCTACAGTAAAACTGACCCTAATTTTTAGTGTACAGTTTTTCAAGATTTGACAAACTGATACAGTCGTGTGTAACCACCGTCTCACAAATAAGGTATGGGACCGATACATCTCCCCTAAAAAGTTTCTCTGCAAGTTTACTCCTTGGTGAGTCACAGATAGAAACTACAGCAGGTGAGGGGTGCTTGGGTGGCTCAGTGGGTTAAGCGTGCAACTTCGGCTCAGGTCATGATCTCACAGTTTGTGGGTGGGGGCTCTGTGCTGACAGCTCAGAGCCTGGAGCCTGCTTTGGATTCTGTCTCCCTCTCTCTGCCCCTCCCCCACTCGCACTCTGTCTCTCTCTCTCTCTCTCAAAAATGAATAAACATTAAAAAATTAAAAAAAAAAAACAGCAGGTGAGTTGTTGCACAAAGGAAGTATTTGCATCAAAGAAGGAGTTCACAGGGAATAACTTCTAAAACTGTGACTCCCCAAACACGTATGGATGCGTTCCTCTTACTTAGGGTTAGGATGAATATTTAAAAAGGGGAGCCTTGTCATCAAATGTGGAGGTGGGTGTAAGGTGCCTGCACCATAAGAAAACCTGCCTGTGTGAGCTTCGTATGTTATGTAAATGAGGCTTGTGCTCCTCCTCGTTGGGGGATTGGGGGAGGTTTTAGCGTTATAATGAGGGAAAGGGAGTTGTAGGTCATTCTGGAGGTCACTCCACTCTCCATCTTCCATCTTCCCCAGGCTTGAGTCAGCGGGGGTCACACTCAAACTGGTCTGGGCGCTCTGGGCTGGCCGGAGGTTTTGTCAGGGCAGGTGCTACTGCCTGAGTTGCTGTTGCTTGGGTGTTTTCAATTTTTGGCAGTGACGACTAAAGCTGCTCTAAGAATTTGCAGGTGGTTGTGTGAACGTAAGTTTTCATGTCACCTAGAAGTGAGATTGTTGGGTTATATGGTAAACGTATGTTTAATTTTAAGACACAGCCACACTATTTTACAAAGTTGCTGTGCCATTTTGCATTCCCTTGAGAAATGCAGGAGAATCCCGGCTACTCCGCTGCCCGGTCAGCATTTGGGCATCCTCGGTTTGTTTTAGGCCATGTGTAGTGGTATCTCACTGTGCATTTAATTTGCATGTCTCTAATGACTAATGGTATTGGACGTTTTATGTTCTTAAGCTGTCATCTGTATGTCATCTTTGGGGAAAGCACTATTCACATCTTTTGCCCGTTTCCCTTTTACTGTTTTTTCTTTTAAGTTTTTACTTATTTGAGAGAGAGAGAGAAAGCATAAGGTGGGGAGGGGCAAGAGAGAGGGAGAGAGAGAGAGAATCCCAAGCAGGCTCCACACTGTCAGCACAGAGCCCGATTCAGGGCTCGCGCTCACCTGCTGCGAGATCATGACCTGAACTGAAGTCAGATGTTTACCTGACTGAGGCGCCCCCCCCCCCCCCACCAGTCGCCCCTGCCCATTCCCCGCCCCCCATTTCTTTCTGGGTTTTGTTGTTGTTTGTTTGTTTGTTTGTGTTTTTGAGAGAATGAGCTCCATTGGGGGAGAGGGGCAGAGGGAGAAAAAGAGAGAATCTTAAAGAAGGCTCCACGTTCAGTGTGGAACCTGGCTTGGGGCTTGGGATCATGACCTGACCCTGAAATCAAGAGTTGGATGCTCAGCTGACTGAGCCACCCAGGTGCCTCTTTCCCTCCATTTCTTTAAAATGTCTTTTAAGTTTATTTATTTTGAGACAGCATGTGCAGGAGGAGCAGAGAGAGAGGAAAAGAGAATCCCAAACAGAGCTCTCGACACATGGGGCTCGATCTCCCAAACCCCCAAACCGTGAGATCATGACCTGAGCCAAAAGATGGACAGTTAACCGACTGAGCCACTCAGGCACCATACTCCCAGTTCTTAGTTGGGTTTGTTTTCTTATTAAGTTTTGAGAGTTTTTTAAAAATTATATTCTAGATAAAAGACATTGATCAGATATATAATTCATGAACATTTTCTCCCAGTCTTAGTACACATTTTTAAAAAATTTAATGTTTATTTTTTGAGAGAGAGACAGAGACAGAACATGAGCAGGGGAGGAGCAGAGAGAGGGAGACACAAAATCTGAAGCAGGCTCCAGGCTCTGAGCTGTCAGCACAGAGCCCAATGCGGGTCTCGAACCCACGAATCGTGAGATTATGACCTGAGCTGAAGTTGCTTAACTGACTGAGCCACCCAGGCATCCCCTTAGTACACATTTTGACATTCTGTGTGGCAAAATGAGAGTGTGCCAAAGCACTTTTGCTATATTGTGAATGAAATAAGATGGCTATCTCCAGGAAAAATAATTTGTGATTGAGTTGCAAGCTGAAATAGCTCGTTTTTTCCCTTCACAGATCCCATTTTTACTTGAAAGAATGCCTGGCAAACTTGTTATTGGAACTTGCATATGTTCTCAAATTTCAAAATTAAAAATACTTGAGATATTTTCTCAGAAATGAATGAAGTGAACCTGTCACTTAACAGAAAACAATTGACAGTATTTTCAATGATCATAAAATTAGAGCCTTTGTTTAAAAACAGAATTTTGGAAAACTTCTCTCAAGTACTATCACCTTACATATTCCCAGTAATGAAGTTTTTCTGATGATGTTGGTGGTGATATTATATGATTTTGGATAGTGTATAATGGAAAGACTCAGCATTTTCAAGACCTGTGATACTCAGTAAACTAGTATTTTCCAGATGACCAGTACATGTGATAAAATTAGACATGGGTGGGGGCGCCTGGGTGGCTCAGTCGGTTAAGCGTCCGACTTCAGCTCAGGTCACGATCTCACGGTCCATGAGTTCGAGCCCCGCGTCGGGCTCTGGGCTGATGGCTCAGAGCCTGGAGCCTGCTTCCGGTTCTGTGTCTCCCTCTCTCTCTGCCCCTCCCCTGTTCATGCTCTGTTTCTGTCTCAAAAATAAATAAACGTTAAAAAAAATTAAAAAAAAATTAGACATGGGTGGGTGAAAGATCCATTCAAAATACAAGGTAGGGCAATGGATTGTAATACATGAGAGTTCAAAAAGTCTTTGATACAGTTTCAGGTTCCACATTGCAACTAACCTTTAAGAAGCGGCCGTTTTGTTGAGTTTTGGTATAGTGGCAAAAAGGAATATCCACAATTATCTAAAAAGACTGTTAAAATACTCCTCCCTTTTCCATCTGTCTATCTGCATGAGGCTGGGCTTTCCTCATATACTTCAACAAAACATGTTGACAGACTGAATGTAGAAGCAGATAGGAGAATCTAGCTGTCTTCTGTTAAACCAGATATTAAAGAGATTTGCAAACATATGAAAGAGTGTGGATTTTTAAGATGTTATTTTTTTGTAAAAACATTATGTTAACATGTAGTAAGTTCATTGTCATGTTTTGATTACTTGATACTTTTTTAAACATGTTTGGATTTCTAATATGGTAAGTGGCAGTAGATAAATAACCCACATCAATTTAAGTTTTGGGGGTCTTCAGTAATTTTGAAGAGTGCAAAGAAACCCTGAGATCAGAAAAGTATATGAATGTTTAGTTAAGATAATTTAATTCAAGCATCATGGTTGTGTTCTGGTGATGGAGAATGAGGGATGCCCTGGCCTGAGGCTTCTGTGGTTTAAGGCTTCTAGTTCTCAAAAAGTAATTTATGTTTACTTTACAGAAGTGGTAATTTTATATTCTTTAAAATGAGATGTCATTATAGATACCTCTTTAAACTCTGTCTTTTATTATCATAGATGATACTCAATACTTACAAATAAACCAATTACCTCGGACTATGGGAAGGTGTGTACCTCCTTCTCTACCAGATCAGCCAGAAACCTTACTAAAAATTTAAAAGTGGATTTATATGTCAGTTAGTCCTTCCCCATTTTATGTTAGTTTCTCATTAGCACTGCAAGTATAAGGCTGATAGGGGAGGAACAATGAGAGAACTCTGCTAACTCATAAACTGGGTGCTGAGCTTACCTGAGGAGATTCACTGTTGGCCATATAGCTCATTGGTGTATTCAGCCTGGCCCAATAGCTGTATTCTGTGTTTAACACTCAGCGTTCTAGCTCTCATGAGTGGTCTCAAACCAAAATATTATTGTTATGCACCTTTCTTCATTTTGTAAGTGTTTTGTCTTCTGGTACTTGAAATGTCAGAGGGAATAGGATGCATGCAGTTTCTGTCTTAAAGCTACAGGTAGCAAACACCCTGAGTGTGCACCCAGAAGAATTGGTTAAGAAGTCATAGAAGGATCAAAACAGGTCTCATAGTTTGGGTGCATGAAGATTATAATCTTTGTACGCAATAGACCATATGATAGTAAAATGATTCCTTTTTGGCTTTTATAAGCAATAGTATTCAATTACAACATTTAAATTGTAGATATTGGGGGCACCTGGGTGGCTCAGTTGGTTAAGTGTCCGACTCTTGATTTTGGCTCAGGTCATGATCTCCCATTTCATGAGTTCGAGCCCCACATTGGACTCTGTGCTGACAGTGCAGAGCCTGCTTAGGATTCTCTCTCTCTGCCCCTCTCCCTCCCTTCCTCCCTCTCTCTCTTTCTTTCTCTCTCTCAATAAATAAACATAAAAAAATAAATTATGGGTGTTGGCCCATTGGTAGGGGGCAAAGTTTTGCCTTTTTTTTTTTAATGTTTATTTATTTTTGAGGGAGGGTGGACAGAGGATCCGAAATGGGCTCCATGTTGACAGCAGAGACCCTGATGTGGAGCTCGAACTCCCCAACCACAAGATGATGACCAGAGCCGGAGTCAGACACTCAACTGACTGAGCCATCTGGGCACCCCAATTTTTTGTTTGTTTTTTTCTTTTCTAGGTCTATCTGTACCTCCCAAAAGTTATATAGTGTCATTTTTACCACACCAATATAGAATGCTGCCTCAAAAGTGGTTGGTCTTTTTTAAAATGTGTATCACATTTATTTATTTATTTATTTATTTATTTATCTATTTATTTTCCCAAGTTTTTTTTTTTTTTTTTTTAATTTTTTTTTTTTCAACGTTTTTTATTTATGTTTGGGACAGAGAGAGACAGAGCATGAACGGGGGAGGGGCAGAGAGAGAGGGAGACACAGAATCGGAAACAGGCTCCAGGCTCCAGGCTCCGAGCCATCAGCCCAGAGCCTGACGCGGGGCTCGAACTCACGGACCGCGAGATCGTGACCTGGCTGAAGTCGGACGCTTAACCGACTGCGCCACCCAGGCGCCCCTCCCAAGTTTTTATTTAAATTTCAGTTAACATACAATATAATATTAGTTTCAGGTATAGAATTTAGTAATTCAACACTTGCATACCACACCTGGTGCTCATCACAACAAGTGGCCTCCTTAATTCCAACATCACCTACTCAACCCACCTCCTCCAACTGCACCCCATCATCTCCCCTCTGGTAACAACCATCAATTTGTTCTCTACACTTAAGAGTCTGTTTCTTGGTTTTCCTCTCTTTCTCCCGCCGTGTTCATTTGTTTTGTTTCTTAAATTCCACATAAGTGTGAAATCATATGGTATTTGTCTCTCTGACTGACTTACTTCACATAGCATAATACTTTTTAGCTCCATCCACATCAAATGTCAAGATTTCATTCTTTTTTACTCCACCATATCCTCTTCTTTTTTTTTTAATCTTTATTTTTGAGAGAGAGAGAGAGAGAGAGAGAGAGAGAGGGACAGAGTGGAAGCTGGGGAGGAACAGAGAGAGAGAGAGAGACATGAATCTGAAGCAGGCTCCAGGGCCTGAGCTGACAGCACAGAGCCCGACATGGGGCTTGAACTCATGAACCACGAGTTCACAACCTGAGCCAAAGTCAGACGCTTAACCGACTGAGCCACCCCAGTGCCCCTATTCCACCACATCTTTGTTACCCATTCATCAGTTGATTGACATTTGGGCTCTTTCCATAATTTGGCTGTTGTTGATAATGCTGCTATAAACATTGGGGTGCAGGTATTGCTTCAAGTTAGTATTCTTATATCCTTTGGGTAAATAACTAGTGTCATTGCTGATGGTAGGGTAGTTCTATTTTTAACTTTTTCAGGAATTTCCATATTGTTTTCCACCAACAGTATAAGAGGGCTCCCCTTTCTCTGCATCATCACTTACACCTGTTTTTTTCTGTGTTGTTAATTTTAGCCATTATGATTGGTGTGAGGTGATATCTCATTGTAGTTTTGATTTGTATTTCCATGATGTTGAGCATCTTTTCATGTGTCTGTTAGCCATCTGTATGTTTTCTTTGGAAAAATTTCTATTCATGTCTTCTGCTGTCAGCACAGAGCCTGATGTGAGGCTGGATCTCACATACCTTGAGATCATGACCTGAGCTGAAATCAAGAGTTGGACACTTAACCACCTGAGCCACCCAGGCACCTCCCTTCTGCCCATTTCTTAACTGGATTATTTGTTTTTTGGATGTTGAATTTGATAAGTTCTTTACAGATTTTGGGTACTAACCCTTTATCAGATACGTCATTTGCAAATGTCTTCTCCCATTTTGAAGGTTGCTTTTTAGTTTTGTTGTTTCCTTCACTGTGTGGAAGCTTTTTATCTTGATGAGGTCCCAATAGTTCATATTTGCTTTTCTTTCCCTTGCCTCTGGAACAAGTAAGAAGTTGCTCCAGCGGCCAAGGTCAAAGACGTTGCTGCTTCTGTTCTCCTCTAGGATTTTGAGGGTTTCCTGTCTCACATTTAGCTCTTTCATCCATTTTGAATTTATTTTTGTGTATGGTGTAAGAAAGTGGTCCAGTTTCATTCTTTTGCATGTTGCTGTCTGGTTTTCCCAGCACCATTTATTGAAGAGACTGTCTTTTTTCCATCGGATATTCTTTCCTGCTTTGTCAAAGATTAGTTGACCATATAGTTGAGTGCATTTCTGGGTTTTCTGTTCTATTCCACTGATCTGTGTGTCTGTTTTTATGCCAGTACCATACTGTCTTGATGACTACAGCTTTGTAATACAGCTTGAAGTCCGGAATTGCGAGGCTTCCAGCTTTGCTTTCTCTTTTTTAAGATTACTTTGGCTATGCAGGATCTTTTGCGGTCCCATTCAAATTTTAGGATTGTTCTAGCTCTGTGAAAAAGGCTGTTGATATTTTGATAGGGGTTGCATTAAATGTGTAGGTTCGGTGGTATAGACATTTTAACAGTATTTGTTCTTCTAACCCATGAGCATGGAAGGTGGGGGGAAGTTTTTAAAACCTTGTGACTCTATCTAAGTTGAAAGCATGCTAGATCATAACACTTAATGACCTGGTTTCCCTCTCTAAACGAGAAACACACTCACCTGCTATATGTATATTGTATACATGTATATATTTAAAGGTAATAATATTAGGAAGTCCAGTGAGATTTTGGATTTAAAAATGTCTCAGATTAAAAGACAATCTCCTAAATGGGAGAAGATATTTGCAGATGATATCTCTGATACAGGGTTAGTATCCAAAATATATAAAGAACTGATATAGCTCAACACTCAAAAAACAAATAATCCGACTTAAAAAATGGGCAGAAGACATGAGCAGGCATTTCTCCAAAGCAGACATATGGATGGCCAACAAATACATGAAAAGGTGCTCAACATCACTCATCGTCAGGGAAATGCAAATCAAGACTACAATGAGATATCACCTCACACCTATCAGAATGGCTAAATTAAAATACTTACCTTCAGATTAAAATACTTACCTTCAGGGGTGCCTGGGTGGCTCAGTCGGGTAAGCGTCTGACTTCCACTGAGGTCATGATCTCATGGTTCGTGGGTTCAAGCCCCGCATTGGGCTCTGTGCTGACAGCTCAGAGCCTGGAGCCTGCTTCAGATTTTGTGTCTCCCTCTCTCTCTGCTCCTCCCCCACTTGCTGTCTCTCTCGCTCTCTCTCTCTCTCTCTCAAAAATAAAGATTAAAAAAAATTTTTTTAAATACTTACCTTCAAAAAGACTAGCTGTGTGAGTAACCCTTCCTCCACCCTTTTTACCCTCATTTTTCCTCCATGCAGGAAAAGGGAAGCTGTGTTAGGACTTGTTCATATGAATATAAAATATCACACCAAATGGCAGCATGTGTGAATGTTAATGGCACTTTAGCTAATTTGTAGGATTGCTTCTTACAGGATTTTTAAGTATAGTCCATTGAGAGAAAAATTACATTTTGTCCTTCTCTAATCAACTTGATATAACTACTTAAATAATGGCTGTTTGATCCCCAAATCAGCTGAGAACATAATACTAGGACTGGTATCTTTAAAGGTTCGAACTTTGATATTTGTTCATGAGGAGCCTTCTGTAAAGAGCTAAAAATACTTTTAGGAGTGGTAGGTGCTGAAGATGGTACATGATCACAGGCGTCAACTTAAAGTCAAGCAGTAGTAACTTGTTCATGGAATGTGCTGTCTCTGATTTCTGCCCTTTCCCTTCACCTTGATTACAGAGAGGTACAGAAAGCAGTCAACACTGCCCAGGGCTTGTTTCAGAGATGGACAGAGCTCCTCCAGGACCCCTCCACAGCAACAAGGGAAGAAATCGACTGGACCACCAACGAGCTGAGAAACAACCTCCGGAGCATAGAGTGGGATCTGGAGGACCTCGACGAGACCATCAATATCCTTCTCTATGGTGCCTGTGCCTCTGGGATGGACAGAAAAATGAACACATTTTTGTCCAGATGTCTCAAGTACATAGATTAGATATTTCCTTTTCTAGTCGATTGATGTTGCTCTTCTTTGTACCATGATACACTCAAAATAGTTGCCTAGTGAGCTAAGGTTTAGGGGCCACGTTCTTCTACGGTGCATGATAAGTCAGGCAGTGTGGAGACAGTGTAGCGCAGTGGTTATAAGCTCAGACCCTGGAGTCAGATTGTGTGTTCAAGCCCTAACTATACCAGTTACTATCTGTTTGACTTGGAGCGTTGTTCTCTGCTTCAGTTTCCTCTTCAGTAGAAAGTTAGGATAATAGTAGTGCCTAGCTCGTAGGATTGTTGGAAGTGTAGCAGGTAGAGTATGGTGCCTGACGCACAGTGAGCTTCTGTGTTAGCGGTCATTATTACATAGAGGTGTATACAGGGCCAGTGTTATACGTTGTTGATTAGAAATCAAAAGAAGATCCTTTTGTGGATTGTCTTCTTCCAATTCAGGAGGTGATGCTAGAATGCCAGTGTCCATCGGAGAAGCATTCTAAACCATCCAGTTGCATTTGGTAAAAGCAGATCTGTTACATTTAAGTCGTGCTGTTGATGTTAAAGAAGTGCACTGACCTGACTGACGAACCAGAGAACTGTAAAAGCTGAACTATGTGGCCTTTTCTCAGGTGGAAAAATTCTAGCCAATCAAAAACGTTGACGGTATGCCAGCTGCACGTTCTCAGTTCTCTTTTGTTCTTTCAGTAACTGTGACCTAGGAAACCAGCTTTCGTCAGAATCACTCCATAGCATGGGTTCATGTGCAGTTGATGTGTGGACTGCATAATTTATATGTATTTCTGTTAACCATAATGACCCTGGGTGCCTTTTAAATTACTATTTTTTAAGTTTATTTATTGATTTTTGAGAGAGCGAGTGTGTGCACAAGCAAGGGAGGGGGGCACAAGCAAGGGAGAGAGAGGACGAGAAAATCCCAAGCAGGCTCTGCACTGTCAGTGCAGAGCCCTATGTGGGGCTCAAACCCACGAACCATGAGATCATGACCTGAGCTGAGGTCAAGAGTCGGTTGCTTAACCGACTGAGCCACCCAGGCGTCCTCTTTTTAAATTATTTTTAAAAAACAAGCATGTTCTTTAAAATTAGTGGAACAAAATATGTGACAGGATGGGATCAAAAGCACAGATACAGGAATATCCGTCTTCCCTTGAGATGGAAGAAGACAATATTGGGGAGACAGAAATTACGAGAGAAAGAGGAGATACTGTGGGTTCGGTTCTAGATCACCACAATCAAGTGAGTATCGCAATAAAGCAAGTCAAGTGAAGTTTTGGGGTTTCTCTGTGCATAGAAGTGATGTCTACACTAGACTGTACTCTGTTAAGTGTGCAATAGGATGTTGTCTAAAAACAGTGTATATACTTTAATTTAAAAATACTTTATTGCTGGGGTGCCTGGCTGACTCAGTTGGTAAAGCACGTGTCTCTTGATCTCGGGATTGTAAATTTGGGCCCCATGTTGGGTGTAGAGATTACTTAAAAATAAAATCTTTAACATAAAAATATTGCTGAAAAATCCTAGTCATCATCTGAGCTTTCAGTGAGTTACAACCACAGATCACCATAACCAATATAACAGTGAAAAGGCTTGAAATATTGCTAGAATTATCAAAAGGTGACACAGAGACACAAAGGGAACAAATGCTGTTGGAAAAATGGTACCAATAGACTTGCTTGACACTGGGTTGCCACAAACCTTCAATTGGTAAAAAACACAGTGTCTACTAAGTGCAGTAAAACAAAGCACAATAAAATGAAGTATGCGGTTTTCATCACTCATTCAGCAAGTAATCCCTGAGTGTGCCATGTATTTTGTTAGTTACTGGGATGGGACTGATGAGCAGAACAGTGTACTGGCCCTCATGGAATTTATGGTGGGGAGTAGTGAGGAGCTCTGGGGACAGGGGAACAGACATTAATCAGAATAACACAAATGTCTATTTGCAAACTGTAAGAGAAAAGTACAGAGAGCCATGTGAGTGTCTGACATGGGGCAGCAGGACCAGGCTGGGGGTGAGGAGATCAGGGGAAGCTTCACTGAAGAAGTCTCTATCTCTAGATTCGTAAGCAGGGTTAGCTTCTTGCCATAAGAGGAATGGTTTGGAATAGCACATGAAACAGGTTTTCAGAGCTGTCATGGGAAAGGTGATCTGGAGTCAGAAAAGAATAGATACAAAGTGCTGGCAGGTCTCTGGAAGAGCCCAGCTCAGCTGTGGTCAGACAGCCATGGATTTATGGTGAACCCAGTCAGCAGTCTTAACCTGGAGGGTCTTCTCCACTTTGAGGCACGGAGATCCTCATAGCTGTGGGAAGAGAGTTTGAGAATGATGTGCGTCAAGGTGCCTGTGTGTTCAGAGACATCGAGCCAGATTTTATTGCTTGCCTGTGAGAGATTCTGTGGTTTAACATGATGTCGTTTGGTAGACTTTTGATGATGAAATTGCTTTACCTTGACTCTTTGACCCACGCATAGTTGAAGCAAACCCTAGAAAATTCAACCTTGATGCGACTGAATTGAGTATAAGAAAAACCTTCATCACAAGCACTCGGCAAGTTGTCAGGGTAAGGAATATGAGCTTACTGTGTTATTTGTGCAAGAAATAGCCAAACTGCTTTTCTTAATTGTAAACTAATAGGTCGACTCTGAAACCACTTTTTAGTATGAATTAAATGCCGCTTTCCATCATAATTTCTCTGATCCAAAGAAAGAAATTTGTTTCTAGTATTGTCAGGCTTATTTCTTGGAGCAAAATGGAGAGAGTAGATGCCTGCCCCTGGGGAAGTTACTTTAAGGGTGTCCTACTTGGCCATAGCTCTCATTCCTCCAAACCAGTTCTCTTGTTTCCTCATTATTTCTTGCTCTACTGCGTTTTTGGACAAAAGGAAGAATTACCATTGTAGAAACCATTTGGTTCCTTGATGGATTGGTAATCACTTTGCATTGTGCAGAGTGACTCTTACCAGGTTTGGATAGCGGCCTCTTCCACCATCTGAATTGCTTCTGGAACTTTTGCAACCCGTGTTACTGACATTTCCATATACAACTGCTTGACAGCCTTTCGGGAGCTGTCCTGAGCAAGCATCCATCAAGAGTGTTAAAAGCTAGTCCAAGTTGAACAAATCTTTAGTCTCAAATTACATAGCTAATAATCTATTGTTAAAAAAAAACCTAAGAGAAAATATCATTTAAGTCAAATCCTGTATCCTTGAGATATGTTTGTATTTGAAACTATATGGCTAAGCCGTTTGATTAGCATAACTAGATGTAAGAGAACCAGCTGTCTTTAACATATGTACTAGAAAGCAGCTTCCTTGAATAAAAATACTTGGGATCATACCAGCGCTAACATATGGCTTTTTAAGAGTCATCTTAGGCAGGAACCTTGGTATGTGTTTGCCAAAAACTTTATGTCATGTGATTTCCTTTTGAGATTATTTCAGATGGTAGGTTATCACTGAACTTTAACTATTCTTGTTTCTTCTTTTATTCATTAGTTGCCTTTCTATATACATATATCTAAATTATTTTTAAATAAGGCCATACTTTAATGGGCCTCATATTTTTGGACCTGGGTGCCCCATCTATATACACTGAGCATTTGAATTAGACACTCTTAATTTCTAGCCGGTTCAGAACACTGTTCTAATCAGGAAGCCTTTTATTCCAATAAGGTAAATCTCCAATTACTTATTTGATACATACGGTTTGCTTTTCTATTTTTTGTAATAGATTTTCTGAAAGACACTTCTGTAGATGTTAGTATTTTTTTTTTTTTTAATTTTTTTTTTTTAACATTTTTTTTTTTTAATTTTTTTTTTTTCAACGTTTTTTATTTATTTTTGGGACAGAGAGAGACAGAGCATGAACGGGGGAGGGGCAGAGAGAGAGAGGGAGACACAGAATCGGAAACAGGCTCCAGGCTCCGAGCCATCAGCCCAGAGCCTGACGCGGGGCTCGAACTCACGGACCGCGAGATCGTGACCTGGCTGAAGTCGGACGCTTAACCGACTGCGCCACCCAGGCGCCCCTTAACATTTATTTTTGAGACAGAGAGACAGAGCATGAACGGGGGAGGGTCAGAGAGAGGGAGACACAGAATCTGAAACAGGCTCCAGGCTCCGAGCTGTGAGCACAGAGCCCGGCGCGGGGCTCGAACTCACAGACCGCGAGATCATGACCTGAGCTGAAGTCGGCCGCTTAACCGACTGAGCCACCCAGGCACCCCTGATGTTAGTATTTAAATGGTGCCTTGCAGTGAAGCATATATCCCTGACCTTAATCATTATATTTGTTCTTTCTGCAAAATAGTACTACTTGTAAGTTTTGCAAATTGAAATTCAGAGGTAAGTATATTGAAAGTTAAGTTAATTGGTATAACTGGAAGTAGAAACTGACGTTCATTTTGAAAAGCTTTTTAAAGTGTATTCTTTGATAGAACTGTTTAAAATCAAGTCCATATTTCATAATGCTGCAGCCTTTCTAGGGTTGAGGTCTAAATCATACTCCACTGTATCATCCAACTGAGTATTGTAGAGTTTTTAGTCATTCTTGTTTTAATTGTGACTCCTTTTTGGAAAGCTGTTACTGTTTGCTAGTTGTAGGTTAACAGTACCTAATTGAGCTTTTGTTGATCTCATTTTAATAAATTCTAATTGAAATCCTTCAGAAGAGAAGGACATAGTAATGAGGCTTACTTGAATTTTTTTTCTTAAAGCACCGTGTGTTGATTGAATATTATTGCATTTGGGGGGCGCCTGGGTGGCTCAGTCGGTTAAGCATCTAACTTCAGCTCGGGTCATGATCTCGCGGTTTGTGAGCTCGAGCCCCATGTCAGGCTTTGTGCTGACGGCTCAGAGCGTGGAGCCTGCTTCAGATTCTGTGTCTCCTTCTCTTTCTGCCCCTCCCCAACTTGTGCTCTGTGTCTCTCTGTCTATCAAAAATAAATAAATGTAAAAAAATTTTTTTAATTAAAAAAATATTATTGCATTTGGCTAAGCAGTATTTGCAGGGTTTTTTTTTTTTTATGTTTATTTATTTATTTTGAGAGAAAGAGAAAGTGAGTGCATGCAAGGGAGGGGCAGAGAGAGAGAGGGAGAGAGAGAATCCCAACCAGGCTTCTCGCTGACACAGGGTTCCATCCCATGAACCGTGAGATCATGACCTGAGCTGAGATTAAGTAAGAGACACTTACCCTACTGAGTCTCTAGTTAAGCAGTATTTATATACTGAGATCTCCGGGTTCTAGTTGGAGGAGGTAGAGTAGGATCAGAGAGTTAGGAGATTTTGGAAAAGAAACCTACGACCAAGCTCAGGTTTGGGATGTGTATATCACAAGCTTACATAAAGTCCTCTGTTAACCTGTTACCTGTTATCAGTACGTTTTTGTTTCTTTGCTCCAAAAGGAGTACATTTTGATCCACAGCTTTCTCATTCTTAGGCAGGAGAGTTGGTAACACATTGTACATTTGTGTGTGTGGTTGTTCTGTCTGAAGAATTACATCTTTCCCTCATTTTTCCTTGCAATTCATGTCCATTGGCTTTGCTTTTAGAAGCATCCCTGGTTTAGGGGCGCCTGGGTGGCTCAGTCGGTTAAGCGTCCGACTTCGGCTCAGGTCATGATCTCTCAGTCTGTGAGTTCGAGCCCCGCGTCGGGCTCTGTGCTGACAGCTCAGAGCCTGGAGCCTGTTTCAGATTCTGTGTCTCCCTCTCTCTGACCCTCCCCTGTTCATGCTCTGTCTCTCTCTGTCTCAAAAATAAATAAACGTTAAAAAAAAAAAAATTTTTTTTTTAAAAAGAAAAAGAAGCATCCCTGGTTTCAAGAGTCTTGTTTGTGTGTTTTCCCAAGTGTCTTTGAAGTTTATGTAGTTTTTACTAAGTTTTGCTGGCAGTTTTTATTGAAGAGAGCAAAAATATTTTTTTGTGTGTGTAAATAGCCTTTGATATTTTTGAAGTAATCATTTTTACATTTGTGGGGTCACCTACACATCGGAGATCTTGCATGTGAAATCTTTGTGTTGTGGAAATATGTTCCAGAAGTGACTTTATCTTAACTTAGTAGCAGAAGGTTTCGAAGTATATGGCAGAGGCACAGGGAATGAACTGTGAGGAGACCTGAGTTCTAGGCTCATTTGTGACCTTAATAAATTTTCATCATGGCAAGTGATTTAGCCTCTCTGGCTCTATGTTTTCTTTATCAATTAAATGGTCCTCACAGACATTCTCTTTAACTTTCAAAGATGATGAGAACTGTACCCCTTGCGAAAAAAAATCCAACTTGTTCCAACCCAAGAATTGTTTCCATTTCATTGTAAGTCAAGATAGACATGTTTAACCAAAAAGGGGGAGGTGTACAATGTGGACAGAGATGACGTTGGGATGTGTGACCTCTGAGTGCTGAGTACTGGGATGTATGGTGTCCCATTCACTCATTTTGGAAGACACCATGAAATGGGAACAGGAGCATAAGTAACTAGGACATTTATTGTATTGTGGGTTTTTTTGTTTTTGTTTTTTTGTGTTTTTTTGACAGACAAACCAAATTGTATTGGTATTAGCTGCTTCTGGACTGCTGGTTCTAAACTTCATGTGTTAGAAAGAAGATGACTGATTACCTTTTTGCCTGATAGGTTGTTACAGAATGCTTAACAGTGTTCAGTGACTTAGCTTAAAATTCCAAATCCTAGTAAGGAGGCTGGTGGCTGATAACTTTTAACGGACGTAGAAACAAATGGCGACTAGAAGTGAAAGCCTGGCTGTTTTACCTGCTGTCGTGGCCACACAGGACACACGCTGCACAGCCATTGGAAGAGTCACTCGCCATCACGGCTAACGGCCCCTCCACATATATTTTAGTAAGCAGACACTTTAAAAACCTGGAGCTTTTAAATACGTATTTCATTAAAGTAATGCATGTTCATGAAGGAAAATTAGAAAAGTTTATAAGAGGAAAAAATAGAAAAAAGAAATCTAAGCTCCAAATAATGAACACAACCTTTGCTATATTTTCTCATGGTGATTTTCTTCTCAGTGTATGATAGTTGTATTTTTACAATTGTGATCATAGTGTTAAGCCATCATAAGCATTTTGTATTTTAATTTTTAAAATTAAAAGCAATTCATACTTGCTATTTTTAAAATGCAAATAATTTTGCTGGATGAGAAAGGTAAAAAATGCCCCTTCATTCTGTCATTCCACTCCCTGGAAATCATCACTATTAACAGTTTTACATATTTCCTCTAGTCATTATATGACATTGAAATAGACTCTTTTAAAAAAAAATTTTTTTTTAAATGTTTGTTTATTTTTGAGAGAGACAGACAAAGTGTGAATGGGGGAGGGGCAGAGAGAAAGGGAGACAGAATCCCGAGCAGGCTCTAGGCTCTGAGCAAGCTGTCAGCACAGAGCCCAACATGGGGCTCGAACTCACAAGCCATAAGATCATGACCCAAGCTGAAGTTGGACACTCAACCAACTGAGCCACCCAGGCACCCCTGAAATAGACTCTTAAAAGAAATGGCACATTTGTCTGAGTTTACTCTAAGTTACTATTCTCTTCTTGGGACGTGCTGCTTTTTTCTATTTTTCTTTCCTATTATAAATAGCATTGCAGTGTACATCTTTGCTTTTTTTCTGGTATATGTTTTATACTGTTCTTTTTTTAAGATTTTATTTTTAAGTAATCCCCACACCCACCATGGGGCTCTAACAACCCTGAGATCAAGAGTTGCATGCTCTACTGACTGAGCCAGCCAGGCGCCCCTTTTATATTGTTTTCTTAAAATAAATCCTAATAATGGAATTGCTAGGTCAAGGCCGTGAATATTTGACACAAATATCAAGGCTCCTGTTACAAAATGTCAAGTTTTTTCAGTTAGTCCAGTTTACTTTCCAGCCATTGTTACAGAGCAGCAGTTTTTTTTGTTTGTTTGTTTGTTTGTTTTTTACATTTTTATTGAAGTACAAAAATAGAGAAAAGTGCATGTATCCCAGGTACACAGCTTGAAGAGTTTGTAAACTGGTGACAGCCATGGAAGCATTCCAGAGCATTCCCAGCACCCCTAGAAGCCTCCTTGTGCGCCTTTACGGTCTTTACTTCCCTGTTCACTGTGCTGACTTCTTTTTTTTTTTCTTTTCATTTTTTTAATGTTTATTTTTGAGAGACAGAGCACGAACAGGGGAGGGGGCAGAGAGAGAGGGAGACACAGAATCGGAAGCAGGCTCCAGGCTCTGAGGTGTCAGCACAGAGCCTGACGCGGGGCTCAAACTCACAAACTGTGAGATCACGACCCGAGCTGAAGTTGGATACTTAACCAACTAAGCCGCCCAGGCGCCCCACGCTGTCCTGACTTCTAACAGCAAAAACACGTTCTACAGATAAAGTTCAAGGTTTAATTGAACTTCAGTTATTTTTTCCATACATGTTTGGATACATGTTGATATTTTCATTATTTCTTTATACAAGTAATGTTCACTATTTTTTTTTAACTATTATAAAATGTATTAAGTGCATTTTTAAAGCATATATTATCCCACCAGTGAACATTTAACACCACCCCAGGTGACTCACTCAGGTAAATCTCACACATTTAAGAAACATGGCTTATACCACTGAATTCCGCTTGTTTTAAATAAGCCAATATCTGTATGTTCATGGTGAGTGCTTTTTTTTTTTTTTTAACTAAGTATATTTTTCTCAGTTTCTATGGGTGACCATTTTTTAAATTTTTTTAATTTGTATTTTTGAGGTTTGTGAACACCGAAATAGGTAGAGAATTCTAGAATTTCTGGGTCAACTGGACCCTAGACAGAACACCCCTTGGATGTGCTACCTACCCAGTGTCATTTCCAAGGGCTCACATATCCTCTTGTTGAAGGCCCCCAACAGAGGGGGTTTGCTCCTTCTGGATGCACCTGTAGATGGGCAGCACTGGGAGGGACATAGTGACAGGTTATAGTAAAATGATCTCTTTACCTTTGCTCTGCTGGATTAATAACATTTTTTTCTACAGAATACCCAAAGTGATCTTCTAAAACATGAACCAGAATACTCCATGGCCATGCTTTAAATACTTTAATGCTTCTCATTTGCCTTTGCATGGGGGCCTGCAATCTATGACCCATGAGATCTAAGAACAGTTCTACATTTTTTAAAGTATAGTTAGAAAACATGCACGTGCGCGCGCGCGCGCGCACACACACACACACACACACACACACACACACCAGTGTATGATGGGCTGAATATTTAATATTTACTCCTTTACAAACAAAGTTTGCCAGCCCCTGCCTCAGAATAAAATCTAAGCAGCCTGAGGGGCCTGCACGTTTGGCCAACCTTCTCTTCTGTCCCCTAGCCCAAACACGCAGCTGGCTCCTTGGACCACCCTGGCCTGCTTTCTCAAGAGCCAAAGGCACTGAGCTGTTTCCCACCTCCAGGCTTTTGTACTTGCTGTTCCCTTTGCCCAGATTTCCCGGCCTTTAGTTCTTTCTGTGGTTGACTCATTCTTGCCCTTCAGGTCTCGATTCCATTGTCACCCCTATCCTATGCCTCTAGAGTGGCATTCATCACCCACTCAGTTCTAGCCCTGTTTATTCCCCTCCTTCCCAACACAGCAACCACTTTGTTGACTTATCTGTGGGATTACTGTTTGCCTTTTCTCCACCATAGTGTCGGCTCCATGTGGGCAGGGACCCAGCCTGTATTGCTCACTGCTGTACATGGGCACGTATTAGGCTTTAGTGAGCATTTGGTGAGCATAAAAATGGGTGCTGGGAAAGTTGAGGCAAGGTGGTTATTATTCAGACTGCCCATAGGAATTAGGAAAACTGTGGCACTGTCTCATCTGCTGTTCACTTGTCATGCGTCTTGGAAAAAGTTTCTGAGTGCCTAATACCTCAACATTTGCATCTATAAAATAGCTACTTGCCAACAGAAAGTTATGAAGTTATTTTGGCAGCATTTATTTTTTTAAAGAAAAATTGTAGTACAGCAATCATACTCAATTCAAATAATTTTAAAGGATATTGGGTTGTGGTTAAATATGATAAGGAAAATGGCTCATATTTAATCAGGTGTTTTACTTCAGAGTAAGTAATGGGTCCATTCATTTTTCTTTCCATACAAAATTATTTTTTTAATGTTTATTTTTGAGAGAGAGACAGAGCTTGAGCAGGGGAGGGGCAGAGAGAGAGGGACAGACAGAATCCAAAGCAGGCTCCAGGCTCTAAGCTGTCAGCACAGACCCTGACGCCAGGCCCAAACCCACAAGCAGTGAGATCATGACCTGAGCTGAAGTCGGACACTTACCTGACTGAGCCATCCAAGCATCCCTTTACAAAATTATTTTTGATACTGCTCTGGAAATTCACTCTTGGATTAGAATAGTCTATACTTCACATGAATCCAACCCAGAAATAAAATAAGATAGAATACTAGGAAGTATTCTCTGGTGTTTAATGATAGATATACTTTATCCTAAAGTGCATGATTTTTCACATGTATTCTGTTTGAAGATCCCGGTCCTTGAGCACAGGTTCTTGAGTTTGTGTCCCAGGATTGCCGTTTACTGACTGTGTGACCTTAAGAGAGTATCTCAGCCTTTGTAGATCTCACACTCCTCACCTGTAAAGCAGAAATAATACCAGCTTCATAGAGTTGTTATGAAAATTCAGTGATAAATGTACGTGTTCGGTGGTGTTTCTGACCCGTGGTTGGTACTCAGGAAATCCCAGCTCCCTTCCTCTGTCTTCCTCTTTAAATTTAGTATCCAGGTTATCCCCTTTTAAAGGAATGCCAGTCCCACTATTTTATTTCCTTTAATTTTGAGACTTTAAAGAATGCTGTCTTTTTGTTTTAAAAATTTCATAATAATGTATGTGTATTTTGCTAGCATGTAAAATATTAACCATGATTTTGTTTAATCTGAGGGTATTCGTTTGTTTTCTGGTCTTCTCCTTACCTCATTAGGACATGAAGGATCACATGTCACCTTCCTCTGTGCAGGCATTAGCTGAACGAAAAAACAGACAGGTGAGTAAACATCTGAATACACAACATCAGTCAAAGAAAATAGCATGGTTAGATATTTTTAATTACAAAATGCTGATGTCTGCGTATTGTGTGTTTAAGCAGAGGACATGTACACGCTGAGCCTGGAGTGAGGTCGGCAGGTGTGAGAAAGTCTGGTCAGCTGCCCCTCCGCTCCCTCACACCCTCTGGCTCTCTCGTCTGGGCTCCCATAGCTCCCTCTGCTTACCCTTGTAGCCCCCACCACACGGCATTTCTTCTGGACGTGTTGCGCATGCTCCGTGTGCGAGGCTCTGTTAAGTGCTGTAATTGCTCCGTTTCCTGTCTTTTTCTCTGCTGGACCCCATGCTCCTTGAAAGTGAGGAACAGTTTGTGTCACAGGCTGTTTTTAAATCTCTGGCTGCTGTTACATTGCCCATAGAACTTACTAGACATTGAATGAGTAAAATTTTATGTAAAGACACTGGAGGAAACTTAATGTGTGTTAAATTAATGTAACGTGTGAATTTAAGTCCTTCGTCATTTTAAGTATTTATTCTTTTTTTTTTTTTTTTTTTTTAATTTTTTTTTTCAATGTTTTTTATTTATTTTTGGGACAGAGAGACACAGAGCATGAACGGGGGAGGGGCAGAGAGAGAGGGAGACACAGAATCCGAAGCAGGCTCCAAACTCTGAGCTGTCAGCACAGAGCCTGACATGGGGCTCAAACTCACGAATCATGACATCATGACCTGAGCCAAAGTCGGACATGTAACCAACTGAGCCACCCAAGTGCCCCTTAAATATTTTTTTGACATGAGGTCTAGTTTCTATTAGTTATTACAGATACATCATGAAATCTCATTTCAGAAACCAAAGCACAGATAATGATATATCAAAAATAAAAGCTACAAGAGACCAGTCCTTGGATTTTAAGTATCTTTTTAAAGTTAGATGCTTTGTGTAGACATTTCTTTCTGACTGATAAAATAAAATAAAATAGTTTTAAAAAATGTACAACAGGGGCACCTGGGTGGCTCAGTCGGTTAAGTGTCAGACCCTGGATTTTGGCTCAAGTCATGATCTCACAATTTGTGAGATTGAGCCCCACGTCTCTGCACTGTCAGCACAGAGATTCTCTTGGGATTCTCTCTCCCTCTCCTTCTGCCTCATCTCCCCGCCCCTCCCCCCAAATAAATACTTAATACACACACACACACACACATACACACACACACACACACCAGTCACCTAAAATTTAGATTTAACTTCAGTTCCATTCAGACTCCATAAAGTTACCAGTAGTCAGTCCATTTAGTAGACCGTTAACTCCAGAATCAGCTCATCATTTTTAACTAACTGGTATCAGTAAGTCCTTACTTTATACCTGCACGTGTTTGTTGACCCACTTAATTTTGAAAACAAGTATTGTAAGAGCTCAAAGAAAGGGAGGGGGCTCTCCAGATATCACCTAACTTAATTTTCCTGTTTCCTTTCTCGCATTTCATTTTTCAAGTCATTGTTGTGTTTTATTTTCTTCCTGTCTACCTCCCTTCCTCTTAACAGTGCAGCGAGGAAAAGCCAGTGACTGACCTGGTCCATCTGGCACTAGCTCTTGGGAGAAGCCAAGGGTCTGGCCATAGCTGGCTAGTTTTGAAGTTCCCTTTTTGTCTCCACTTCAGCTCACAGGAGCTGAGTGACCTAAGGTAGTTGTGACAGTGAGATCGGGAACTCTTGGCCTCCATTACCCTGAACTTGAATTGTTTTATTCCCCAGATAGTAGAAGTTGAGCTGACATACACAAACTGTGTAGTTACACATTGCCTTTCCAAGTGTGGACTGGAATTTTGTTTTCAGTGTTGCATGAAATGTCATAGGGTCACAAATTGTCAAAGAATCGCAGGGCTGGTTTTCTGTACGCACTCAGGCAGGCAGGCCTCGCTGCTTCCTGCCAGATCAGGTGCTGTGCAACCCCGGCTGGGCTGGGACCTCTGGCTCTGGCACCTGCACACAGTCTGGTCCTCCAGTGCCCTGGGCCCTTGCCGTCTCCTTTCCCATTAAAACAGAGTCCTGGAGGGGCGCCTGGGTGGCGCAGTCGGTTGGGCGTCCGACTTCAGCCAGGTCACGATCTCGCGGTCCGTGAGTTCGAGCCCCGCGTCGGGCTCTGGGCTGATGGCTCGGAGCCTGGAGCCTGTTTCTGATTCTGTGTCTCCCTCTCTCTCTGCCCCTCCCCCGTTCATGCTCTGTCTCTCTCTGTCCCAAAAATAAATTAAAAAAAAAAAAAAAAAAAAAAAGTTAAAAAAACAGAGTCCTGGAAGTCAGACTGGTGAAATCTAAGCTGCTTCACAGTAAAGCATAGACGACTGTTAATGGTGTGACATATGTCCACCTGAGTGTAGACCATGGATGTGCTAGAAAAATAGCCCTGATTGTGTCCCCAGGAGCACACCAGGCTGGTGGAGCCCCCAGTTCTCTGTCGGTAGCCTAATGATGCACTATATATAGCCTTATTCTGACCTTGAAAAAATTGTCACTAGGCCCCACTGCCCTCCTTAGAGATTCTTAGAGTCTTCAGCTCAGAAGGAGCAGGATCTCTTCAACTTGACAACCCTACAATCAGGGCAGGGCAGGGCCATCTTCAAAAGGCCTCGGGTCTGCTTCCTCCAGAGGCCAGGTTGCCAAGGACTGCGGGAGGCTCTCCTGTGCCCTGGTCCCCTTCTCATAATCACCTCAGCACTTAAGCTCTGTCTTCGGAGCTTTGCCAAGCCCAATACCCAAAGTGTGGCCCTTTGACCGAATTCAGCTCTGAGCATCAGGTAAAGTGGGCCACGTCAGTCCCAAGGGGCTAGTAAAGGGCTTTTCAGACAGAGAAGCAAGTAATCAGTTAGGCTTTTAACAGTTCCGGAGATAAAAAGTACCCAGTAAGAAGATCTGGCAACCGCACAAGGAGAAAGAATCTTAGTCAGCAGCATCTTCTGGCTCTCTATGCAGGACTGGTGTGAGCAGTAACTTTGACCAACTAGTCAGACAGGCTTATGGGGCTCCCAGTCCGAGCCCAAAGCCGAGAATGAGCTTTCCCATTCCTGACAGGCCTTTTCATATAAGGGAGACTTATCCTTTTTCCAGACTTATCCTGTTCTGGCTACAAACTTCCTTGAATTCATATTGGGAAACCTGACCCTGGTGAAGAGCTCTAACTTCAGGCCCAGCACTCGCCTGGGTTATCAGGATCAGGCACTCATTCGTGGCCATGTCCGCCTGTGAAGCAACCCCCAGGTCCTATCTGGGAAGCCTGTAGCCCTTTCGTTCAACTGGAAAAGCACTGGGATTTATGTATGGGTTAAACTGAAGAGACATTGGTGGTTCTTGGGGCTTCTGTGTGTGAGAGGCTGTGACTTAGCTTCTTATCATACTAGGGCGCTCTCCCACCTCCTTCCAAAACAAAACCCCAGAAACTTCCCTGGCTCACACTTGAATAAAAAGGATTCTAGATCTGTGGGATTACACCAGAACCTGTGAGTCTCTGGTGAGCTTCCCAGGGTAGGAAGAGCTGACCTACAGAGACCAAGTGCTTTTACATTATGTAGTGTGTACAGATGGGCACTTGTTGGTTTGAAGTTGACATTTATTTGCATTTTAATGGGACCAAAGGCCATTTTTGAGTCCCATTGGGAAAGCTTGGAGCCAGCGGGTGCCCTTCCCGGCATTCCTGAAATTGTGCCACGCAGGCACCAACCTCCACCACCACACAAAAGGCTGATCCGGTGGAAAATGCACCGTGAGCAGTATGAGAACTCTTTATGTTCCTGCTGTGGAGCATTTATGCAGATAGTAATGACTTGTTTCCTGCCCCCCACAACCTGGCTGCCCCGTCCTGCTCTCATAGGCACTGCTAGGGGACAGTGGTGGTCAGAACTGGAGTGCCGGAATGACGGAGAAGTATGTGCGCCTCGACCGCGAGCTCCAGTTAGCCAACTCCCATTTCATCGAGGAGCAGCAGGCCCAGCAGCAGGTACCCGAGGGCCCGTAGGCTGCGGTGGGAGCCAGGCCCTCCCTCTGTCCCGCTGCCAGCAGGTGGGGGGGGGGGGGGGAGCGGGGACTTGTCTTGCGGTGGCCTGCGTCCGCCTGTGCCGTGAACCTCCTTCGGAGCACGACCTTGTCAAGAGATCCAAGCTTGATTAGCTCTCTCAGGAAAAGCAGACCAGACATCCACAACTGACAGACAAGGCCATTGATTGAAAAAAACAAAACACAAAAAACTAGCAACCTCTTTCCCCGCCTCCACTTCTATACTCCGTTTATTGTTCATTTCAACAAAGGCACTTTCAGAAAAATTGAGTCCTTGTTGTTTCATTGAAAATCCATTATATGTAAAAATAATTGCTTTGGTGGAGGTTATACAGCAGAAAGAAAGCGAGGTTGGTTATATTCACATTGTTGCTTTTGATATGTAGTTGTATTTTAAAAAGGAAGCTGAGAACAATGTATCTGGGGATTTGAGGGTTTTCTATGCATTGAAACTGGTTCTTAAATACGAAGTTGTATGTATACATGTAGGACTGTGTGTTCTCTTTCCATTAGCATGTCTGTTTAACCAGTTGTCTACTTAAATTGCTATTAATCAAGTAGACTTTTTTATATACAGAAAATGAGGAAGGTACAGCACAATTAACAGTAATTATTTATCACTCAGTGGTTGTCCTTGAGACAGCTCACTGCCACAGGGCCGCCTCTGGTTTGTCCTTGAGCAGGAAGGAAAGGACTCGGTGTGCACAGTTTTCCCACATTCAGAGGTTTGCCAGGCTCTCTCTCGTAGTTAGGCTGTGGCAGCCTGTTGTGGATTGAGACCTTGACCCTGGTGTGGGCTTCCTCTTCCCAAATCCCCCCTGGCTCAGTGGTTACTGCACAGGTGCTTTTGGCCCTGGCCTTTTCCCTCAATGGACTCGAGCCACACGGCATCAGTCCCCCTTGGTGGTTTCAAGGTTTGCTGACTGTTCACACGTTGGATCAGCAGGAGGTATCAGTAGCCTGACAACCCAGCCTTTTGAGCAGTGTGTTCTCAGAGGCGATGGTCTGGTCCTTGGATTTCTGGGCTTTGCTTCTGAATGAGAATTGTCCCAAGTTGGCAAAGACGTGAGCAGCTGCTAGAGTACCGGGACTGGAGCCAGGTAAGATGGATTCTCATTGCTTATTTCCCGTTTCTCTGGCACCAGCTGATTGTGGAGCAGCAGGATGAGCAGTTGGAGCTGGTCTCTGGCAGCATCGGGGTGCTGAAGAACATGTCCCAGCGCATCGGAGGGGAGCTGGAGGAACAGGCAGTGTGAGTATTGACATGCCCCTCTTACTGCAGGGAAACTGGGGGGCAGAGCCGTGTTCAGAGACCCCTGAAAAGCCTGACAGTTACATGGCCAGTGAAACCAAAAGCTGTTTTACTTACAGCTCTGTCTTCATTCTGTCTTGCAGACTGACCTCCCCCAAAGAAGCAAATTTATCAGATAAAATTTTCAGCAGGGTTTAGGCAGAGTTATTCTCATGTTAGTTTTACACCTTGCAAAAACAGATCCAGTCTCCTCTGAGCAGATTCTTGGAGTGTTATGATGAATGGGAGCATGAGACAGATCTGGCTTTTGTAACCTCCCTGGGGATTTGGGTCCCGAAGAGGATGGGACATGAGCTGGCTTCACTTTATCACCCCATGACTCTCCTGCTCCATCGAATAAAACTTCTTGCTCTGCATCTTAAACTTTAACTTTATGAAAAAAAGTCTATAAATTTAACCTCAATTAATAAAAAAATCTTCCCTCAAAAGTAAAAAGTAAACACAGAGCAAACAAGAAAAAACAATTGGGTTTCTTTGTTTTTCCCTCGGGACAATCTCCTTTTGTGCTTGGAAGCATGGCCCCAAAAGCATCCTTCTAAAACCCGTTCATTTCACAATTTTTTTTTTCTGAAAAAGTAAGACCATCCACTAGGATGTTTCAGAACCTCTCCAGTTGCACTCTTAAGTTCAGCATTATACATTCATTCTTCATAAATTCAGAATGGCACCTGCTCTGCTGGAGGTCCTGGGTATTGATAGGGGAGCGATCAGAACAGACCGTCTTTGCCGTCAGAGAGTTTACCATTTACTGTGTAGAACGGACGTTCTACAAATGGTGTAAGTCATTAAGAGGTGACAGAGAAGGAAGGAGGAAGGACATGGGACCTGGGAGCCCTCACCTAGCGCAAGCTGCAGACCTGACTTAGCCCAGGTCCCTGAGAAGATGTGTTTAACTGGAACCTGAAGGGTGAGGAGAAGGTGTCCCAGTGAAGGGTTGGGGGTGAGGGGAGGGCCGACCGAGACAGAGAGTGAGGAAGTGCATGGGGCAGAAAGGTTTACTGTGTTTAGAGCATGGGAGTAGGGAGGGGTGCAGAAGTCAAGACAGGGAGGCCTTAGAAGCCCTGTTATGGGGTTAGGGCTTTCTCTTCTGAGGGTGATGGGAAACCATGAAGGTTGTGTTGGGAATGACACCATGGTCAGGTTTACATTTCAGGCAGGCCCACCTAGCCGTGGCATAAAAAAATTTTTTTAACGTTTATTTTTGAGAGAGAGAGAGAGAGACAAAGCACAAGCAGGGGAGGGGCAGAGAGAAAGGGAGACAGAATCTGAAGCAGGCTCCAAGCTCTGAGCCATCAGCACGGAACCCGACACAAGGCTCAAACCCATGAACTGTGGGATGATCATGACCTGAGCTGAAGTCAGATGCTTAACCAGCTGAGCCACCAGGCGCCATGTCTAGCTGCGGTTTAGATGACCAACCACAGTGGAGCAAGAGTGGAGGCAGGGAGACTAAGTGGGAAGCTACAAGAGCAGGAATCTAGGCATGCGTGTTTAATTTCCGTCTAAAGTGCATTCTTCCCCTAAAATACCAGTTGGGGGACGGGAAAGGACTAATTGCCTGAACTCCTTGGGCTTCGGTAGATGACAGAGAAGCCTGGTAGACTTCTAGTTAAAGATGGTGACTTTGAACACACCAAATACACCTTTTATCTCCACTCCCTCCCTAAAGCCCACTAGAGTGCAGGCAGAGGGATTTTTTTTTTTAGACGCATAAAACCTATGGGGACATAGAGCATGAAATAACAAACGATCAGCATAACATTCAGATCCTGGATGGTTACCGACTCTACCGACCAGAGAAAGCTGAACCCTCGGCCAGCCGTGGGGAGAGCCAAGGAGCAAGCTGGTGGCCACGAGCCACCGGCTGGGAAGAGCATTTGCTCGCTCTAGACAGCGTGAGTCCCGAAGGGCGATCTCCTCACACCGTGACAAAATCATGTTGGAAGGAAGGAGGAGGAGGTGTGGGGTGGATGCAGAGATGGGGAAGGAAATGGGAGCAGAGCAAAGCCCTAGCGCTTCTAGTGCAGAGTCAGCAGGACAGGATTCTGGTGCAAGCATTTACTTCAAAAAGTGGAGAAAGCCCGAGAGAAGAGTGGGAGGGGCTGGAGCAGTTGTCCTGGGGGCGGGAAACAGCTGTGTTTTTTTTGGGTTTTTTGTTTTTTTTTTTTAATGAAAACTCTTAACGTGCTATTTAGCTCTTTAAAGTGTGTGTCGAGGCACCTGGGTGGTTCAATTGGTTAAGGGTCCGACTTCGGCTCAGGTCATGATCTCACAGTTCATGGGTTCGAGCCTGGCATTGGGCTCTGTGCTGACAGCTCAGAGCCTGGAACCTGCTTCCGATTCTATGTCTCCCTCTCTCTCTCCACCCCTCCCCTGCTTGCACTCTGTCTCTCTCTCTCTCTCAAAAATAAATATATATTTTTTTAAAAATATTTAAAAATAATAGAGTATGTGTCACTTTGGTAAAAATAATAAGTAAATTCAAAGGAGAACACGTGGGTCTTGGACTCTGACCTGTGTTCCTCAGGACGTGTAGCCACTGGCAGCTGTGCCGTTGGCCACGTAACATGTGGTCAGTCTGAACTGAGATGTGGCCAAAATGTAAATGCACCAGACTTTGAAGACTTACTATGAAAAAAAAAAAAAACCCACAAAGTAGCTTGTGCATGATTTTTTAAATATTGATTACATGTTGAAACAATAATGTTTTGGCTATATGGAGCCAAATAAAGCAGATTATGAAAATTAATTTCTTCCTTTTTGTTTTAAATGTGTGGCTACCAGAAATACAAAATAGCGTACGGATTCACAGCCTGTTTCTTTTGGACAGCGCCGAAGAGATAGATCGGGGCTGGAAACCTAGTTAGTGGGTGTCCTTGGGCCGGAGGCTGGGTGACTGGCCTTTTTGTCCTCAGTCGGAAAAGTCATGCCCGGCATACAAAGGTGGCTCTTGTGTTTTCGGCGTTTGGCCCTGCCTGGATAGGTCTGCAGCTGCAGGGCTAAGATGCTACCAGGATCTAAGATGAGCTAATAATGTCTTAATGTGAAAATTCAGGTAAGGGACAAAGACTTGCTTATTTAGTTGTCAACATGGACTGTATTTCCTAATTGACTTAATGAGGAGTCGGTTGCCCTGAATTCTGAAGGGTTGTCGGCTGCTTCATGTGGGCACAGACCAAGCCCAGGACTTTCTAGCCGCCATTGATGCTGTCAGAGTACTAGAGCCTTACTAATAAGACCTCTGGTCTTAATAAGACTAATTGGTATGTTGCATTCTGTATTTGAGATGATCACATGTTAGCCCAGAGTTGAAAAGTCTGGAATGTTTGGTGATTTATGAAATAAACATTGTTGGGATGAGAGTATTTTGGTGTTTTCTTTCCCAGCTGCACCTTGGACAGCAAAATAGTGTTAGCTTCCTGGAGCCACTTCTCCCCGTGGGAAAACACTGGCTTCTCTGCGGGTGTAGGTGAGGAGCACACACCGTCAGGAATGGCAGTCCCAGGGCCTCCCGGCGTTATGACAAAGCACAGAGTGCATTACAGGCAATGATTATTAAAGTATGTTTGGCTCCTGTCGCCACGAAGTGCTTTGTGTTATGACCTGGTGCTCACGAGACCCCCGGCAGGGAAGCTACCCCATTTTACAGATGTGGAAACTGTGCCAAAGAGTTGTGGGGTGCCTTGTCAAGGTAGCAGGGGAAGCAAGTGGCAAAGCCTGGTTGTCTGACCTCACACAGCCTCTTTCTAGAGCACTGCATTGCCACTGAGTTTCTGTTCTTCTATCAGTCAGCTCCACACTGCCTGGTCTACATTTCTAAAATCTACAAAGCTCTAAAAAAATTTTTTTTAAGTTTTCAGCAAGCCCATATTACAGGAAACCTAACCTGAACTCACTGCAGCTATGATTCCTGTTAGTTTCCTCTGCAGAAACATTAACATGCTTGATTATGGGGTCTGCCCCAGACCCTGCTTGTGAGTGCTGGCTAATATCCAGCATATGTAATTCATTGCTTTTTTAAATTCCTAAAATTCTGAAATCAAAAAAACATGTCTTGTGCTAAGGAGTTTGGATAATAGATTGATCAAACCCCCACATTACCTGTTTTAGGTTTGCTAACACTGAGGTGTGGGGTAAGATCATACCTTACCATGATTTAATTTCATGGGCAGCGCGTTGCCAAGACTTTGTGCTTACCAGCCACCCCTCTGTGTCTGCTTCTGTTTCCAGTATGTTGGATGATTTCTCCCATGAGTTGGAGAGCACTCAGTCCCGGCTGGACAATGTGATGAAGAAACTTGCAAAAGTATCTCACATGACCAGTGGTATGTATGGCATTTAAAGCTTAAGAATTCCTACTTCATTCTAGAAACATGGTCTATAGCGTTCTCACAGGTGTGCCCCTTCAGATCTCTCTCCTGTCGTACATTTTTGGGTCTGCTTTCTTGTCAGAGAAGGAAGACCGGTAGGCACAGGCCTCGTCTGCCACTTGTGGCCTTCACCGGAGAAGTGGTCTTTGTGTCCCCCCACCGCACAAGGCTGGTGTGGTGGGTGGCTTTTCTCCTAGTGGAGCAACTCTCACTGCAATTACAAAATCCTTTTTTATTTCACTTTCTTATTTCCTTGCCCAAATAGGGAACAGTAATGAAGAAGCCGGTTATTGTTTTCCCTGGACTTTCTTTTATTGAAAAACTCCTACCATTTCAGAATCAGATGGCCTTACAGATCTAATTTAAATTTCTTTCAGGGGCACCTGGGTGGTTCCGTCATTTAAGCATATGACTCTTTCAACGTTTTTGTTTTTATTTTTATTTTTGGGACAGAGAGAGACAGAGCATGAACGGGGGAGGGGCAGAGAGAGAGGGAGACACAGAATCGGAAACAGGCCCCAGGCTCCGAGCCATCAGCCCAGAGCCTGACGCGGGGCTCGAACTCACGGATTGGACCGCGAGATCGTGACCTGGCTGAAGTCGGACGCTTAACCGACTGCGCCACCCAGGCGCCCCTAAGCATATGACTCTTAATTTTGGCTCAGGTCATGATCTCATTGATCTTCTAGTTTGTGAGATTGAGCCCTGCATTGGGCTCCGTGCTGACAGCGGGGATCCGGCTTGTGATTCTCTCTCTCGCTCTCTGCCCCTCCCCCACTCTCAATGCGTACGGTCTCTCTCTCTCTTTCTTTCTCAAAATAAATAAACTTAAAAAAAAATCTTTTTAAATAAAAAATAAATTGTTTTCACTTAAAGTCGTAAGTGAAATATTCCAGCAGATTTGCGCCAGAGTGGGGTGAAATTTTAACAGTTTTCAAATTGGTCACTATGTAGGAAGATATGTTCCAGGGACTCTATTTGTTGATGGCAGCAACCCACCTCCCGTAGTACATTAGAAATACTGTATTTTAAAGCGGAAGAACATCCAGTATCTCCTTTCTTCTTTAGTCGGCAGGGGGTGGCTTGGTCAAGGGAGGAACTGAGGTACTCCTCGAGGTGAGGTAAATGTTGTTGAAGCAGACCACTAGCACCCCCGCTGGAGCTTCCCATTTCTTGCCTCATTCTTCTGTGGGTTTCCTCTCATCAGGTATGTGTTACGGGGTCTAATGGTTCATTCAGCCTTCTGCGCTAAGGCTAATACAGATCTATATTTGCTTTCCAGCAGTTTAACTCATAGTCAAGTTAAAGAACAGTTGTCTGGGGCTCAGCTTCTTACCTGTAAAAAATAGGTTGTTGCCTGCTTCTTCAGAGCACTGTGGAAGTTAAATTAAATAATAGTAATTAATGTACAAGTGTTTAAAGTGTCTCCCACGTATTAGTACTTACTTAATGCTTGTTTCTTTTTTAAAAAATAGGAAGTCAGGCAGAATATGGCCCTGCAGGGCAAAGGACCTGTTTTGTTTTTTTATCCACAACAGAGGGAAGCTCGTAGCCAGACTTAGTTCCTTCTTTCTCTCCAGGGACAAATACCTTTATGCCTCCAGCAGCTTTTCACCGCCTGAAGCAGGCACCAGCTTAGTTAATCTTTCACACACTTAGAGAAAGGTTTGCAAAGCCTTCTTCCCTATTCCTCTGTTCTCTCCCACCTTCATGCTTCTACTTAAAAAAAAAAAAAATAATAATTAGTGAAGTATTACATAACCAGTGTAAACCCCAGGCCCTCTCTAGTGTGTGTATTCATCACAAAGTCAAGTAGCTACTTCAGCACCAGTTTTGTTTGGGGAAGAGCAAAGAACAAAGATGCACTGTGTCTTTGTTTCTCAGCATTCCGGGAATGAATAATTTAGAAAAGTGCTTGCATTGTGATAAGCCGTTCAGTGTGTATAAATAGCACTGAGCCTTGCTTATGCTTTATGCTACTTTATCCTGAAAGAAAAGTTTGGGGAGCAAAGTAGGGACTTCAATTATATTTGTCTAAGAAAAAGGGCCAGGAGACGGAGAATTTAGCCTGGAAGGCCCTTCAGTTTAGACAGCTTGCCCATGGTTTTTTCATTTTAAGCTTTGCCTGCTCCCAAAAGAAAGATTGCTCAGGGCCTCCTGCTTGGTGCTCTTGGCTTCAGGTTGACACCAAGGCAATTTGTATTTGCCTCTGTTCTCCATAACTTCTGGGCAAGTTCGCTGCTTTTTAATCTGTACTTGAAGTATATGAAGACACGTTGAAGTCCGATCAGGCAGTAACCGAGCTCACATGCCAGCCACACGGTTCCGGAGAATCAGAACATCTGCCCTTCCCCGTGGCTGGCTGCTTTGTGGAAGAAATCAGCCAAGATGCCACACTTGCTTTATGAGTGACCCAAGGACGGTGTATTCTTTTTTTTTTTTTTAATTTTTTTTTCAACGTTTTTAATTTATTTTTGGGACAGAGAGAGACAGAGCATGAACGGGGGAGGGGCAGAGACAGAGGGAGACACAGAAGCGGAAACAGGCTCCAGGCTCCGAGCCATCAGCCCAGAGCCTGACGCGGGGCTCGAACTCACGGACCGCGAGATCGTGACCTGGCTGAAGTCGGGCGCTTAACCGACTGCGCCACCCAGGCGCCCCAGTGTATTCTTTTGAGTAGAAGGTTCTTTTGAGTCTTCCCTCACCTTCTAGAATTTTTTTATCTTTTCTCTCCAGTGGAGGAAAATATACTGGAAGGGGAGAAACACCTGCCATTGGAGCTCTCTTTGTTCCCATCTACTTTTTGAAGCAGGTCTTGAGCTTACAAAGCTGGTTAGGCTTTTCCCTTGAGAGCGCAGAAGCCTTTGTGGTTAGTTTTGCCCCCCTTCTGGGGAGAAGTCAGCGGGTGAGGTTACCTGGTTCGGCTTCCTAGCAGCAGCTTAGCACTTCAAAGGGAAATGGCTTTAAAGGAGCGTCCCGGTTGTGCTAGCTTGTATGAGGGATGTTGTCCTTGATGAAAACCCCTATTTAATGCAATCCTGGAAGAGAGAGTGATCGGAGGTGGGAGGGGCATGGGGAGAGGCTGATGGAAAGCCAAAAAGTGGAAAACTGGTTCAATATTGGGAATCTAGGGTTGAGAATGTTGGGGGGTGGGGGGGGGACAGGGATGGTTAGGAAGCAATTATCTTGCCTGTTTTGTCCTGGAAGAATACCAACTAATCATTTTAATGAGTGTTTTGAAGTTCTTATAGGCATTTTTAAATAGATGAAAGAATGCTAGATTAACTCAAGTTCTCTTGAGCAGTGAAGTGATAGTTAAACAGATTAAAAATATTATCTGAGTAGGCCAATTCTGCCTCCCGTGCCCATTGGACTAGTCCTGTTCAGACAAGGAACCAACAGACTTGGGGTCTTTGCCCTGATCACAGTTTCTAAGTGAGTTTCTAGAGTGTCTGAAGTAGAGCAAGGTGATCACCACCAAGAAGGTACTTACTTTGCTTACTGTCACTTGGTGGCAGTCTCTTGGCCGGTTCTAAAATTTTGCCAGCCGTGGCAGTTAGATAATTTAAGTACTGGTTTGTGGACTTAGCATTGCTTTGAGGAAAGCTTTGCAATCGATTTTCCTAGATGCAGACCTTCTTATACTGTGATCCTCCATAGCCATGGTGTCCTAGAATCTGCAGGCTTTCAAGTAGACTTTTGATGAATCCGTTTACCTTCATATCTCTGTTTAAATGGAGGACCCCTCTCTAGCAGCGGAAGTACGTTTTCATAGGCCAGTGAAAGTCTGTTCTGTCAGTCTGGCCCTTTGTAGAAAGACTGCTTGTTCTTTCTACCTCCACAAGTTCAGGAGGCATCCTGGCAATGGCGGCACCCTGGGCTCCACACCCGGCCCAGCCCAGGGTGAACGAGGGTATTCGTGTTTCCTGCCAGGCACGCGGGGGATTGTGGGTGGAGCTGGGGCTCTGCTGGGATCTGTGTGGGCCCTTCTATTCCTCCGCGACTCCTTGCTCTTGGCGTTTAGATGGACTCTAGCCGCTTAGTTTCCGGTGCTTGTTCTGAAGTGTTGGTAGGGCAGGTTTCAGAGAAGGCCTTCCACTTGGATTCAGTGGTAAGCTGTGTAAGTTACTTTCCCAGTAATCTCTCCTGGAGGGGTGTGGCGTAACGGTGATTGTGCTTATGGTCCCCGGAGTTTGCTTTTTCAGCCCTTCATTTCCTGGAGTGACCAGCGGGAGCTTTTATCCTCTTTCCGTCCTCCCCTAGTGCCCGTTGAGCAAAGAACAGGATTCTTGTTGAATGAAGTGATTTGGCTTCGGTAGAGGATTAAAGCGAATGGGCTTTGATCTGTAATGCCAGTGCCAGCACCTTGCCAGGGACATGGTACCCACCAGCAGCCAGCTGAGAGCCACGGGTTTTAATGAAAGACTTGAAGCACGGAGCACGTACTGGTTACAGGCCTGTGTTCGAGGGACCGGCAGAGCTGTGGGTGCACATGCGGTGCAGGCACAGACACCCGGCCCGCGGGCGGGTTCCAGATCCTCCGAGCCCCCGTCATCGGCACACTCTGGCCCCTTTCTGCTGCGGGGAGTTGCAGGTGACTGTACCTTGGGGAACGTAGAGTCCCGAGAGTGCTAATCCTCGTCTCCTGCCTTCCAGACAGGCGCCAGTGGTGTGCCATCGCCGTCCTTTTCGTGGTCCTGCTGGTCGTGCTGGTCCTCCTCCTTGTTCTGTGACACGGCCGGCGCAGCCCCTCCTGCACTCGAACCCAGGGAGGCGGGCAGCGACGCCGGGCGTTGCCGTCCCCTCCCGCTTCTCTCTGGAAGACGCGGCCTGCACTGACCCCCCTCCCCGTGACCCCACCACTGACAGCTGCTCTGACCCGGCGCTGGCAGGGCCACGGGGAACACCGGGTGGACGACCATGAGCTCCTGGCCCGCCTGGCCCGCGCTGAGGATGGCCCGCCACTGCTTTGCCTCCCAGGCCTCACGCCCCAAGGACGGCCTCGGAGGAATCCAGAAAATTCCGCAGACTCCACTAGCGCTTGCTGTTGCTCATTCCATCCATCTCGGACAGCTCTTTTCTCCAGCCCAGACCCTTCCCCCGGCTCCGACGGCGCACCACGGTCCCGTCCTGATGAGCCCTGTCCAGAGTGCGGGCTCCCGGGCACGTTTCATGCCCCGCTGCCCCTGACAGCCGGTCGCTGATGGGAACAGAAGGCCCAAGAAGCAGTTTTTGACAGAAGACGCACCGATCCATTTTTCAGGGATAAGTGCTGGGATAAAATTGCTTTTCCAGGCACATTATTTTGTGGTAAGAAATAGCTAATGGAGAATAATGGAAAGCACTAGGCTTTGGGGATGCTAACAACGGGTGGCTTGAACTGAAGGGAGTTGAGGGTGGCAGGACCCAGTTTGCACAGCTGAGGGAACGGTGGGTGAGGCTGCTGGAGGTCAGAGCCTTGCCAAATTCACGTTGCTGTCCTGGTGCAGCTTGTATTTTTAGGACCACCTTTAACTGTATGGCTACTGCACACTTGAACGGGTTAGGGTCCCTGGCCAGCCTCCTCGACGGTTAGGTCACTCCTGTGGCACTCTGCACCGGGGGCGGGGGTGGGGGGAGGAGGTCACGGTTGGGAGTGGTTAGTACATCATTAGCACAGCGACACTCAGAAACCATAATGACAAAAAAGGCTAGTTCTGAACCAGACTTCTCTTACCCTGTGAGTCATGGCAAGAATGGGTAGGTGAACTTGAGGGTTTTTTCCCCCCTAAGATGACAACTCAGTTTTTTGGTTTTTTTAATCATCCATTCAAATAACTGAGCCAATCCAAATTTAAATAATGGATGCTTTAATTGAGTTTTAGTAGCTGAAACTGCTGAGATGCTAAATTTCAGGCTTCTGATGACTTTTTAAATGCCTCCAACGTACACGTGTCTATAGGATATTTTTATAGCCTCCCTGATGCTGTCACCACTGTTGAAGCAGCAGCTGACCCAGAGCCTGGCAGGGGAGGCCGTGGCTGTCCTCACCATCTTTTTGTGCACTTGGAAAGCACAGCCAACATCCGGATAGAGCTCTAGCTTGGACTTCTTGTTTCCTCATCTGTTGGGGTCCACTCCTCGGCACGCTGGTTGTTTTTTTTTTCTTTTTAATTTTTTTTCTTGTTTGTCTTTCTTGTTTATTTGCTTTGGGGCTCTCCCCACCCCACCCCACCCCCCGCCCTTTTTTGTGATTTGCAATGATGTACTTGCCCAGCTGACTTTTGACTTGCACTTTTTAATAAATATTTGTAACAGTTTTTTAAAGAAGGGTATTTTCTCATGGTTAGGATCATGGTAGGTAAGTAAATCTGCCTGTTGATGAAAGCTAAAAGCAGATTTATAAAACTAAAAGGGTGGTTGACATCCACGTTTACAGTCAACTCTGATATATAAATAAGTTATTTTTTTCAAATTAGCAAAAAAAAAAAAAAAGATTACTACAAAGGGCTTCCGATATAGGGTACTAGGTTATTTGTTTTACAAAGTTTTGAGACTCATTCAAATAGTCTTCTCTAAACTTAGAACAGGGATGGTCCTTAGATTTGCATTAAAATATACAGGTCTTTGTTAAACATAAATGGGGACCTTGTCTCAGTACTGTAACCACACTCCACATCACACGAGGCAGTAGGCATCCTAATGGCCTGTATGATTATGCTCTTTACAAGCCATGCTGTTGTCCTCCTATTACCAGATTTACTGTGCCCCACACAACTGTCACATGCGTCAGTGGGGCTTGTTGGGAACACGCCTGGTCGTGAATGAGTAAGATGCTTCCCTGGTGTCGGAGGGGAGGGGGGCTGGGGGGCGGCAGGTTTTGTAATCTGAAGGCTTAATTACTAAGTGTTTGGATGAATCTAGAATCGGCATGATGACCTCACCTAATTTCAAGTATTTGCTGAACAGTGGCTATTGTAGACGAGAGTCCTGAAGCCGAAGAGGGAATTATTTAGGAGGAGGAAAGTTTACTTGAAAATACAAGCACTGCATGCGTGCTCCCTGCAGGCCCCTGTCTCCTCGCCTCAGAGGAACTGTTCTTTGACAGGCAGCCTCTTAATATCTTCGTCAGAGCCAGCTCTGCCCCAGGCATAACTCCTGGCCCAGCGGGCTTGATCCTGGGCTTGACCCTGTTGGGCCTACGGGGCATCGCTACAGATGAGTGTTCATTTGAAAGCCTCCACCCAGACCGCAAACCATGGCGGTCCAAGAGAGTAACCCAGGGGCTTAGGTTGACTTTTGAGGACAAATGTTGCCTCCTCGGTGATCCCGACACTGCCGGGTTCCAGAGGGCACCTAAGTGGTTCCCCGGCCGATAGGAGGGGGAGAGCAGTGGACACCCGTGACCGCCCTGCGCTGCTCAGGGGCACATCCTAGAAGCAGTTGGGCTTTCTCCAACCTCTGCACCTCGACACGTACTCATCATTTCTAAGGAACTGGCAGAATGTGATGGATAAAGAGAAACAGCTCAACTTGCGTTTATTGCAAGAACATTTTTCTAATCAGCTGATTTGGGGGGTTAATTGGGGGAATGAACCGTTGAGAGAGTTAGCCAGAGTGGGGGGTCCAGCTGGAAAACCGAAATACCTTTAGGTTTTCATCCTCGTCTTTGATCTTGCCTTTGTGTGGACTGAAAACGCCCCGTGCTCTCTGTGTGCCCGCTGCTGGGTGGCAGTTGGAAGTCACTGTGTGTGTGTTACATGACGATCTTCACGCCAGAGCCGAAGGGGGAGAGACTTGGGAGCTTGCCCATTATTCTCTGCTTTTAGCCAGAGTTAAACAGACTGATGGGTCTGGTAGCCAACCACTTGGCAACTTCTACTCCTTCTCACCTCGTGAGATTCAGGGCTGTGAAGAGAAATCTAGCCTAACTCCAACAGAAATCTGTCTCTGTTAAGTGTTTTACCTTCTGTAAGCGAAGGTGGCAGAGCCAAGATCTTTCTTCTGGTAATTTCCCTGGCTATAAAGTGAGACCATTACCTTTCTAGAGAATTCATAGCATTTGAAGATCTAGGAACTGAATTATACATAGGAGTTGCTTTTCAGCTCTGTGGACTCGGATTGCTTGGCTTCACCTTGTACTGCAGGATGAACTTGGAAGCGAAACAAAATTGGGACAGTCTGAAAAGCAGAAGTTCCAAAACGCGGCATGCACTACCTCCCTCTTTGTGTTCCTCTCGCTGGCATCTCTTTCCCTCCCAGGTTTTTGAAGAATAACATTTTTGAAAAACGTGTTCTTTCTCCATCAAGAGCAGAGAGAGGTGAAACCAAAGAGCTCTCAGACCTTCCGACCCTCTGTCACACCGCGTCACGCCTGACCCGAGTTGGTTCACGAAGACCACGCCCCACGGAATGGGCCTGGGCTGCTGGCGGGGTGCAGCAGCGTCCCCCCCCCCCCCCCCGGGGCCTCTGCTTCTGAGGGAGGGGCAGTCCCGTCACCAGGCTGGCCTGATGAGGGGAGACCCACTCTCTATTCTGTCCGCTGCCCTGTCCCGGCTCTCATGAATGTGCTTGCGCAGCAGTCCGTCAGATGTGAATGCGGACACCAGGCTCCCCGTGTTTACTTGCCGTCCTGCTCACTGGGAAGCTGCTGACTGGTATTGAGTCCAGAAAATCAAGAGAATTCTAAGCAGAGGGAAACAGCCGTCCAGGCGAGGGCAGCCCTGCAGTGACCCTCTGAGACAGAAGCCCGCACAGCTTAGCACAGGTCGCTCGGTGGGGCCGAAACTCCAGACCTGCTGGCTTCTGGGGCCAGCATCCCTGACCTACGCTTGGAAGCGTGTGGACCACCCAGCGCGGCCCTTTTGTTTTGGAGACGAGACCACTCACTGCAGCTCCCCCAGCAGACAGGGCGGCATTTGCCGGGGTGCGTCTTGGGCTGGGCCCCAGGGAGCTCGTACACTGCGTGCGGCCAGTGACCTCAGCGGCGCAAGAGGGTAGGCCGGCAGTGACCTGTCATGTTCACCCCTCGCTCCAGTTTCTGGGCGTCTGCTTTTGGACAAACACTGAAGCTCCGAAAGTTCCAGCGGCCCCTTGGCTGTGTTGCTGCCATCTACCTGCATGTGACAGCTCCTTATTAGGTTAGAGTCTCTTTACCAATGCAGGGGTGGGGAGGTGGGGAGGAAGGAGAAAGCTTGGTTTCCCTCTGACGTAGACTAATGTGTTGGTGCTGTTTTCCTTCCAATGTGACCTTTGTCCAGAAATGCCCCTCCCCAAGGCCGTGTGGACGGTAACTGCACTTCAGCAGTCATTGTCCCAGTCACCTGCCCGACTGCTTGGTAGGGACCTGGTTTGCCAAGTGCAACCAGTGAGAGAAAGTGTATTTTACCTTCTTTTTTTTTTTTTTTTTTTTTTAAGGCTATGAATTCTTGAACCCAGAAGCTACTTGATCCTCCAGGGGGTGTTAGACATAAGACCACCCGGCTTCATTGTTTGTTGACCAAAGCTCTCGGGCCTTGTTCTGTCACCCTGGTGGTACCCCAGCTCTCCACACGAACCAGGCTCTCTGTCAGCCTGGGGGTGACCCCATGTCCAGTGTTGTTCTTGTTGGACTCTGCAGAGAGTGGGCTTTAGCCGGGACCATGCTACTGAACAGGAATCGCAGCCCTGGGGGTAAGTCTGCTCTGGGAGAGGCAGACGTCCTAGTCCTCAGGAAAAGAGAGAGTCTGCAGGGTGGGGAGAGGCCAGCCAGGTGTTCCCACTAAGAAGTTACTGGAACTTACCTGTAAGCTTGATGTGGGCGTGTCCTAACTTGACCCAGGAGAATGCCCTGGGTGAGGGTGGCCTGGAAACCAGGAAAGGGCCAAAGACCGCAAGCTGTAAATGATTGTGGATTCATTTTGTGTTAAGTGGAGATCAGCTCTCACTGGCTCATTTGTAATCAGAAATTAGCGTAATGAAAAAATCGAATGTGTAATACGTGGCAACACTCAGCAGGACTAAATTGTCGTATTTTTCTTCCAAGGATAAATAACCTACGGTGTTTTATTTTTAAATAACCAGAAGGCACAAACTAAAGAGGTGAGATCAAGGATTCGAATTTAAAATGCCTGGGTGATTTCCAGATGGTGCGCACCCCCCTTCCTCCCCACGAGAAGAGCCCAGTAGCCCTGGTGCCAGTTTACACCCCCCTCCACAGGTAGATACATTCTTGCTCTTTCGACAGGCTGGGTCTCCCAAGTGTGGTGTGGGACCAGCGGTGGCGGCATGGCCCCTGAGCTTGCTAGAAATGCAGGTTCTCAGGCCCACCTGGATCTGCCGAATCACAGACTCTGGGGGTGAGGCCAGTGGGCTGTGTTTCACAAGGCTTCCAGGGGATTCTGCTGCCCACTGTAGTTTCAGAATCACTGCTCCTGCATCATGGAATTTAGGCTACAGTAAACCATCCCTGCATAATAAAACCTCTTCCATAGCTTTGATCGTAATCCTGACATTAAACAAACTGATGACACTATAAACTTGAAAACTTTTTAAAAATACTTGCGTAAGAAAAATCTCAACTAGCCGTCTTTCAAAGTGGTATTTTTACACCCTGAAGTCTATCAGTAATGTTTCTTATTTCTGCTCTTGAAATCATGTTACAGCTGTACAAAGAATACTGTTCAGTATTAAAAGAGAAATGGAGAGACCATGACCTTTGTCAGTTGTTGTTTTTTAAGTTTTGTTTTTCTCTTATTTCTTTTCATACTTACATACAGCTCCTTCCTTCTGCCCCCACCAGTAAACACAGACATATGCGTATGCCTCGGGTGGGGAAAGCGTGTGGCTGTTGGAAGATCTGAATTATAAATTGTGCTCTCTTGGGCTGGGCAAGTTACGTGAATTATTAAACCCCAAAATAACCACATTATGGATTCAGAATACCATACGGCACAGTTTCAGTTGGGACAAGGAGTGTGGGGAGCAGAGAAACAACACAGAAGGAACTGAGTCTTTTATTTCCCCCTCACCCAAGTGTTGGCCAGCAAGAACACTGGCCATCCCAGTTGGCAGGTGAAAGAGCCTTCCTTCGATTCTGTGTCGGACAAGATGACGAGGCTATATAAGCTCCTTAAGGACAGGGACCTTCATCATCCCATCTGTCCTCATCATCTTCCCTCATTATCTGAACACCTTCTATGTGCCCAGCAGCGTTCTAGGTGCTTCATCTGTATTAATGCAGATGATAACTTAAAATGGTGTTTTGAGACTATGAAGTTACCTCATCTAGTATTATCTCGAATGTGCAGATGAGGGAACGGGGACACAAGTGATTTCTCAAGGTCACACAGCTGAGACGAGGCAGAGCCACTTGCTGGCTCTCAGTGCTACCACAGAAATTGGGACATCCGTGCTTCATGAGTCCCCAGCTTGACTTCCCCCAAATGTAATAGCTAAGGAGGGTTAACACACGTCAACATACTAACCAGCCTTGCTAGAGGAATGAATGCTTATTTTGAGGGTTACAGTTAATATTTGAGAAGGAAGGGCTGTGTGTACCCCCTGATAAAAGCAAATCTGCCCCTCTCCCAGGCCTGGGGAGCTGCGGACCGTGTGGCGTTGACGAGAAAAAGCCGGCCGTGTACAAGGCTGAGGGTTCTGGAGCCACCAGCACGTTGACTCCACTCGTGGCTCTGCTGCACAGCAAAAGAGTGATGTGCTGTCTCTCACAAGGTCCCCACTGGCTACAAGTCTTACATAAAACTCACATTGAAAATACAAGAGGAGACCTGGGACAAAAACTCCCAGGAAGGGAAGAGCTGTCCATACTGCCACAATGCTGCACTGTCCAAGAGGACACATAAACCTTGATCCTTGGCACCTTGGGGGCGTCACTTGTCTGGAAACAGGGACCCTTCTACCAAGACGACACTGACAACTGGAACATTAGCGGCGGCTCCATTTGGTGCAGATGCAGGCAGAGCCTGGGCACGAACATCCCCACCAATACACCTCTCGGTAGGTGAGGTGTTCAGAACCCAGCTTGGGTGGCCAAATCGCCAACCTTTCTGACCTCTGCAGTGGTATCCCCTTCCTCACCACATCGTCGGATGCGTTCTAGCTGCGTTCACAAAAGTTCACATTAAGATTGGCCAGCCTTTGGGAAGAGGTCATCAACTCATAGGAACAGATTTCTCAAATTTTATACCTAATTAGCAGCTAAAACTTCTGGCCAACATTTGATAAGAATCTGACGTGCTGGCAGGTCTTTGATCATGGGCATCAGGGACACGACGGGGAGTGAAATTTTGGTCATTTCATTCTTACAACCCCACAAGGGAAACCCCGTTGGTGCCCAGTTTATACCCACAAACGGGCATGAGCATCGAAGACGTTTGCCCAAGGGTAAATGAGGAAGAGGTAGGGTCAGGAGGAGGGCCCAGGTCTGACTGGACCAGTATGAGGCCAGCGTCCCTTCAAAGAGAAAAGAGCTGTAGTAGGAGTTGGTGGTGGGTTAAAGCACTGCTCTAAGAAGTGAAGATAAAGCACGGACACCAGGTACCCTGGACTTGACCGCGTCTCAAATCCCATATGCCCACTGTACAGTTAAGAGATCTGCTAAGCCAAGGACCTCAGGCAGGCTGGCCTTGCTGATAAAATGTTTTGGAGCTTTTATTTGGCTGGAAACAGGCAAAAAGTAAGTGAGCCAGACTCCTGATACGAACTCGGAAAAGCCTGGAGACGTCTGTGGAGCCCAGGGTGAGGATCAGAGCTGTGGCATCTGAATGCTGCTGTGAGCTCCCGCCACTGCTAGCGTTCCGTGCTCCTGAGAGAACACCAGAGCTTGGATGGAGGCTGCTGAGCCCACGGCTGGCTCGTCTGGGAAGCCTTTCTTCTCACCAGGTGGAGTGGGGCCTCCTGCCTGGGGCTTCCATTGTACCCCTTGGCTGTCTCTCTTCACAGCTGTAGCTGTCTCCACCCTGGGGACGTGGGCATCCCAAGGGCAGGGCAGGCCTCTCCCCAGTACCTGGCACCTGGCCAGACCCCTGAGGACAGCCCCACACTGCGAATTGGGGCCTGAGCCCAGATTGCAGAAGGACAAGACAAAGGCAGACCCAGCGGGCACCCAGGCATCCACAGAAGAGCCCCGGATGCCCTCCAGGCCTGGCAGGGCAGCTGTTAAAGCCTGGCTCCATGGGCAGAGATTCAGAGCCAATGACAGCAGCCCCTTCCTCAGGGCCCGGCGCTCCGACCTGGCCAAGCCCACAGCCTGAGAGAGCTGGGCAGAGCTTCTTGCCAAGGAAGGCTGCTGCCATTTCTAAGCAGGTGCTCTGGCTCTGTAGGAAGGAGGGAAACTTCAGAGAGGATGGTGGGGAGGGAGGGCGAGAGGGGGAGGGGAGAGAGGGGATCTGGTGACAGCCTTGTGAATGGCTCCAGAACCAACCTGGGGATTTGGGGTAGGAAATGGGTTGAACAGATGGACCAGGGAAGCCCAGGTGTTGCCAGGTAAGTTTGATGGAGGATAAGCAAGAAACTCTATTTGAAAAGAGAGCCACAATAAAGAGCCCTGGCACCCGATTATATGGGACCACAGGGAAGAGGAACAAAGTCAGCACGCAGGTGTTCCTGGAATGCTTCCCTGGGCAGCTGGACAGGCATCTCTAGTATTTTTGAAGGCTGCCAAGGAGTCCGCGGGTGGACAAGGGAAAGGGTGTTCCAGCAAGGGCATACGAATTAGCAGCAGGAAATGGGTGAGTGAATGCGGGAATCTGGGGCGTGGCCAGATCAGGGATCCAACAGTTCCTGCCCCTAAGTACCCACGCGGGAATCCCACTGCACGGAGGCCGGTTTGGAGGACCAGGAAGTCCAGTCACCTCACTGTACCCTGCCCCTGGGACACGGGCTTCTCGGCGACAAGGCTGTAGGATCAAGGATGCCTCTTCCCCTAGGGGCCACGCACATACGGACGAGCCACCAGTCCAGGAAGGTTCAGCAGCGTTCTGCAGGCAGCGCACCGCTGGAAGAGGTCGCGGAGGTCGGATGTGGAGCTCCGGGTAACAGAGGACGGAGGCAGCCTCCCCTCCAACCACCACTCCCCCAGGCGGTGCCGAGGGCGTGTTCTCAGCGCGCTCCAGAGCAGGGGTCAGAACGATCCTTTAAGCTACAGCTCAGGACACACACATACACACACACACCCCTCTGAAAAAATTGGTTCTCAAAACCTACACGTGCCTTGTGCGAAACGCTACCTTTTAAAATATTGGTGTCGACCCACAAGACATGACCCACGAGTGGGTTACGCCTGCTTTTCGGAAACTCTGTTCTGGAAAATGATCTTGTCCCCACTTCCTCCCGCCCCCCGCGGGGAGATGGGAGCGCCAACGCAATTTCCCTGCAGAAAAACTGAAGCCGAACCCCTCACGCCGTCCTGGTGAAGATGGGGGACGGGGGTGCTGGGGTCAGGGGTCGGCCCAACCCGGGTGCTCGAGGGCCTCCGGATGAGGTGAGCCCCACAGGGTTCCAGGAGGGAGGACGCGCACGGGCTGGCCGTCACAGAGGGCCGGGTTCAAATCCATTCTCCGCTAGTAATATTTGCAATGTGACCTTAGATAAATAATTTAACCTGAGTCTTCGGCTGCCAGTTTGCAAGCAGAGATAAGTAGTCCGTTCCTGGCAGAATTGCCTCAAGGATTCAGTACTGAATCCTTAACGTCCCCAACAGAGCTCTGGGAGATCGGAGGAGCAGAGCAGGCTGGGAGACGCCACAGTGACTGCACGCCTTTGAATTAACCTTCATTTCCCAAATCCGAGCTGCGCCTGTGGTTCCTCCATCCTGAGACTCGGAACACTGCGCGTACCGGTCCCCATTCTGCGTCCCCCGCCACGCGTGCCAGTCCTGAGTCGCCTCGCTTCCCGTCCCATCCCTCCTCCTGCTCAGGCCAGTCCTCCCGGTTGTCCGCTCCCACGGTCCCCAGCCGTGCGTCCCTCCGGGGCAAAGTGAGGGCCAGCCTCTTCCCGGCCTCCGGCGCCCAGCGAGGGCTCCTGCGTCGTGTGTCTGTTGGGGGCTGGGAGCGTGCAACCCGTCCCCACCCCGCCCCCAGCCTCTGGAAAACTGCCGGCTCCAGCCGTCCTGCGCCTCCAAACGAGCCCGCGCCAGGCCGGGCGGCCCCGGGGCGGGGCAGTGCGGCCAGAGCCCCGTCTCCCGCGCCGGCCCCCGCGGACGCCAGGAAGGACAGCGCGGACACGACAGCGGGAGGGCGGGCGGCGCGCAACAAAGGCCGGGAGGCCGGCGCGGAGGGCACCTCCCGGGCGGCCGAGTGGCAGGCAGGGCGCACCCGCGGGGAGCCAGCCGCCTGTGCGACCTGCCCGGACCCGCGGGATCGCCCCGCCCGGCCGTCCCGACTTGCAGGCGACACGCGCGTCGGAGCAGAGTAGCCTGGCGGGGAGGGCGTGGGGCGGTTGCCTGCGAACAGTCGCCTCCAGGTCGCTGACACGCGACAAATTTCGGTCCCCCTTCCCAGGGAACCTGGTGCCGGCCGCACTCCGCCTTGGAGATGAGCTCTCGCCCCCCGCCGGCCCCTCCGCCACCGAGAAGAGGCGCCCTGAAAAAAAAAGGTTCTAGCAGGCGACGGTGGGAGCGAGGTTGGTCAGGGACCGCCCTTCCCTCCCAGATCCCCCCACCCCGGCTTCCGCTAGCGACTTCTGACCTTGCGCCCCACCCCCACCTGTCACCCTAAGGATATTGACATGTCTGAGGCCCAAGTTGGAGCCACTTTCTGTTCTGTGTAGTCCCCAAATCTGATGGCTTCTGTGGAGAGAGCTCTGGACGCAGAATACCGATAAACTGCCCTGGGGGGTGGGGGGATGGGGGAAGGTCATAGGTTAGGTACAGGAAAAAGCCACCTTTGCGCACGCTGTTATCTTCTGTGCCTGAACGTCCTTTTCTTCATCCTTCCTGTAAGTTCCTACTCATGTTACAAAACCCTGCGTGGGTGTCCCCTGTCGGTAAGCTCCCTCCCCCCAGCTGATCACTCAGGCTGTCTACCCCAGAGGCCAGGTGCCAGGCTCTCCTGCCGCACACACCAGGCCATGTGGGCATGTTTGTGTCTCCCTGAGACTATGGCAGCTTGAGGCCGTCTTTCTCATCTCCAGGGGATCCTTGCCTGTCAAAGGGCCTGGCTCCTAGTTACTCCACTAGGTTCTAAGCAGGCGCTTTCTGACAGTCCTGTGGGTGACACAGGGCTGACCTGGTTAGCAGCTCCCCAGACAGAGCAGATGGGGATGTCAGGCAGGTGTCTGGAGGAACCAAAGTCCCCACCCACCTACACGAGTCAGGGCCCCTGGCCTCATGTTACTCAGGAAGAAGTGCAGGTCTAGTTCACACAGTCCAGAGTGTCTACTCCCCTCTGTCAAGCCTTTTTCGGGGGAGGGGGGGGGAGGTGGGAGATGTCACAGCTGGAAGAGTGGCCTTGAGTCAGAGAGGCCAGGTCTGAATGTCCTTTCACTGTTGCTCAACTCAGCTCTCCATCTGTGTAAAGGCAGATGATACACAGGGCATAAATGGCAGGTCTGTTTTTAAGGACTAAATAAGATGTGTCAAGAGCCTGGCCCTGGCCCTGGGAGGTAACAAAAGCAGATGCCCAGTATTGCTTAGAGACCTTCCCCAGTCCTGTCCTGGCCAGAGCCCCCTACTTTCCCTTCCTTCCCGGCTGGAGCTGGAAAGGCACGTTGTCCTCACCATACAGAGAAAACAGAGGTGCCTTTGCTCCCATAAGTTTTTTTCAATATGAAATTTCCCAAGTTTCATGAGCTCAAGGCCAGGAATTGGGGGTACAGGAGCTGCCAGTGTTTTCCCCATGACTACTTCCTGTCCTGCCATGGGGCCATTTCCAAGCTTTGGGGGCCCCAGGTTGGTCTCTGACATGTTCCAGCACCCTCTTCACACCCTGAAGGCTCAAACACTTGTTCCACTGGCCCCTCTGCTCCCCTGCTGGAGCCACCCCTCCTCATTCCCCATCCCAGGTGGCTCAGTCTCCCCATCCTGCAGCACTCTGGTGCTCTGGGAGCACCCTTCACCCCCTAGCCTCCAGGGGGCAGTAAAGAGGGAGTTTTAACTGGCTCCTGCAGGTAAGGCCTGGACCCAGGAGAACATTCACTATACATTCCACAGGATTGCCAGTCCCCTCCCCCCCATCACCTTTCCCTCAGGCCACATGTACCCTTCAGTGACCTTGCCCAGTGAAAGCTGCTATGAACACTCATTTTAACTAAGGCTGTGTGTTTTATCAAGTTCTAAAACAGTACTGAACTGCTCACTGCACCCCTCACCCCAGCATCACCCACCGGAGGCCCCTAGCTCCATTCTTTCCCCTGTTCATAAACGCACCTGGACTGTCCCTGGAGGCTTCTGCATCCACCCTGGCTGTCACCCCAACCCTGGGGGACTACCCTAGCCTTCCCTCTGGCATGCTCAATACAGTTCACTTCTGTCCCTGTGTCCTCCCTCCCTCTGCCCCCAATTCAGGCCCCTGCTCTTGGCCACTCAAGGTCAAGTGAACATCCAGCCCAGAATTTAGCGACTTGGAGTGAGAGAAGCTTCAGCTTTGCTTTTTAATAATTTAAGACTGACACACGGCCATCCATTCCCAGAGAGTCCCAACCCTTTGGGCCTAGAGCAGGGAAGCAACCTGGTGAGACAGCCCATCCCCCTGCCTGTACCCTGTCATTGCACTTCCTGCTGACCCACCCACAGCTGCCACCGGGGAGTCTGGGCAGAGAGCTTGTGGCTGGGGACAGCCTGGCACCAGCCACAGCCGTGCCCACACTCTACAGGAGAAGGAAGACAGGCCCTCACCGCCAGTTCCAGTGTTGCCTTGGGCAGAGGCAGAGGGCAGGCTGGTGGGGGCGGGGCTGGCCAGTCCTACTGGCCATGGCTGCTCTTCCTGGAAATTCGTCTGGTTTTTTTTTTCCCTTCAACTTTATATATCACAAAAATTTCCCAGAAACTCTTAATATTCTGGCTACCAGATAACATCTCCCAGATGTTCTCACACCAGACCACATGTTCCAATGTTTGGCTTGGAATATATGGCCAAGGGCTGTAAGGCTGTCACTCCAGGACACTTTGCCCATTTCCAGAAAAAGAACAAAGGTGTTCAATGGGATATGGAAGGAATGAGACTTTAAAGGCAGGCTCAAGGCCAATATGGCCAAGAACTTTCTTTGGTTCTGGAGTGTGGAAGGCTGGGGGAGCCCTTGACAGAGAGTGGGACAGGACTTGGGGGTGAAGAGGTGGTCAGGGGCCAACCCCAGTACCTGCCGCCTCTCTCTCCTCTTGCCAACAAAGGTAAGGAAAGAGGCTGACCCCACTTCTTGCATTGAAGGAGATCCAGGTCTTTTTTCCCCAGTTCCACGTAAATTAACATCCTTAAAACACACAAGCAGGCTCTTGCCCTCACGTATGGTGGTCAATCACGGACGCCCTGCCACAGGGGTTACATGCCACTGTCATCTGTCTTTGGTCCACAAAGCAGCTTTGTGCAGTGCATTTCCATTCCTCCTAGGCCAGTTCAGGGCTTCTGCGGGAGTGACTGTGCGGGGCGGGAGCACCGCTGGGTCACCGAGGGACGGGCCTCTGCCTCAGCACACGGATTGACAAGCTGTCTGCGTGGGCCAGGAGCTCCTTGATATGAGCCAAGCCCAGCCCTGCAACTTTGGCCCCATTTACCTCGAGGATCTCATCCCCTACCCCCAGCAGCCCTGAGTACAGCTTGGCCATGCTCGAATCAGCTATCTCCTGCACGTAGAACCCTGTAAAGGAAAACAGAACAATTTAACAGGTGAAATCCAAGGACATGCAGCTCTGTGGAACGCTGACCAGGTGGGTGCTGGTTAGCGTGGGGTGGGGAAGCAGGTGCTCACACAGGGCACTTCTCCATGCACACACATACACACACACCCTCGTTATTCTACCTCATAACCACAAGGCTTTCTACATAGATACAGTGTGCCTGCCCTCATGGTATAATTTCATTTTTCTGTCTCCTCTTTTAAAATGCCCTTTAAACTGTTATTATTTGTGTATACCCCAGTGTGAATGAGCTAACCTTATCTTTTTCTGGGATGAGCTTTGATTGTAGAATAAGGAGGAAACTGATGTTCAAAAATTAAGAAAAAGACCTACTATGTGCCTGGTACTGTGCTAGGTAGGATTCATAAATACGATCAAGTTGCTGTCTTCAAGTAGCTGGAGTGGTGGGAAGGCTCACTGGAGTAATGAACGTGGCTGAGGTCAAATGCAAATCTGGTTTGCTTCCTATTATTGTCTAGGACTAGCACTAGCTTCAATCTTCCTCGGATGCGGAGGCTCACTTGACCTTTATTCACACACATCCTGTCCCCCACACTGCCCCTAAGAAGGCCCTGCTGGCCAGTATGACCACATCCCCTGGGTCTCTTAGGTGCAGAGCGAGCTGGAGAGAGCCTGCTTCTTCCCCTTTCCCTGGATCCGACTTGGCGAACCCACATCAGTGGAGCAGGCCCTGTGGAGGCTTGGGGCTGGCGAGGCTGAGTTCCCCTTGCCTCTCCTGGCTACACAGTGCAGGGAGTCCTGCTGAGGGACCCTTCTCACCTCAACTTCTGCTGAAAACCTTCCAAACTCCCCTTGGACTTAGAGATTAAAGGGTCTTTCAGGGAAAGCTGGCCACCACCCTGCCTCACAGGCTGAGTGCACACAGGTATCTGAGCACAAGCCTGGGGTGCGGACTGTGTGCAGCAGACATCACCTGTGGAACTCAGTGGGCAGCTCAGCCCCACCGGAGACACCCTCACTGCTGCCCAGCCCGGGCTGGCCTGGCCTGCACGCTGCTCTCTACTCCTCTTCCTGGAATCAGCGTCCTTAGAAAGGGCCACATAGGGCACCTCACCCGGTTCTTCCGACTCTGGCCTGAAGGCATTTAACACACTCGGGCCAGGGGAGGTCCTCCCTCTGCTCCCCACAGCCCCATAGGAGCTTTGCTCAGCCCAGCTTCTGGCCCCAACAGAAATCAAGCTTTCCAAAGCTGCCCACTGAAATGGGAGTCTGGAAGCACCACCATCTCCTTTAAAGCACCTGAAGGCTGATAACTCTGAGTTTAGCAAAACCAATCTTCTGACACATTCCCTCTCCCGGGGCTGAGTCGTGGAACTCCCTCTAGGTGCTTCTTGGCCGATCGGTGCCTTTGCCGCAGGGTCGCCTCCCTGCCCGCCCGCCTGCCTGCCATCCGCTGCGTGAAGCTTTTCTCCCAGCCCCATCTTCCACCTCTTCCGTCTGGGGGCTCTACCCGCTTGCCTGCCTCGTCAGTGTGCTGGTAGCGTGGGGGAGGCAGTGTGCTGCCTACAGAAATGGCTGCCCTACAGCAGACAGGCGGGTGCAGAGTGATGAGAAACCCCAGAAGCATGTAGCGGCCAGAGCTGGACCAGACAGACACTGACATCATGCCAGCGTTCTCGAGGAGTCTCTGAGGTAGGCTTCACAATGGAAAGTCATGACAAAAATGTGACGGAGAGACCGCTGTTGTAGGTATTTACTGCCTGCTGGAAATGGCCTTTGTTAAGCATGTATGGTCTCTATGGTACTCAGAAGCAGAAGACAAAGCCTGCTGTTCTCAAATGCTTGTATACAATCGGATGTGACAGCCAGCAAGTGAACCCCAGCATCCTGACGTTTTAGCGGGGAATGCAGACCAGCCCCAGCTCACGGCCCGCCTGAGGCCCAGCAGAAGTGGAGCCGTGGCTGTTGGAGGCCAGTCTGTGGCAAGGAGGCCCCAGGACCAGTCATGCTCCAGGTGCCTGCGGATCTCTGTGTTATATCTGATGGCCATCTGCAGCAGGAGCAGGGCAGGGGAGAGGTCGTACCAACCCAGGGGAGGGGTGCCCTGGGGGGCAGGCCAGGGCGGAGCCCAAGGAGCCCTTGGTCATTATAGACCCCTGCCCATCCAACATCAACTCCATGACAGGTGGGGGAGGGGCTCCCACTGTCTGCAAAGGGGCCTAACGGGACTTTTGGGGAGCATGAGGCACATAGCACCATGTCTGGTTGTGTGTGACCTCACACGGACAGGCGGTACAGACCACGGTGGTCCCTGTTGGAGTTCTGCTCCCCAAATACAAGTTCTCTTTCTGAAGAGGGAAGGGGAGAAAAGAGCTGGGCATTTTCCTGTGCACATCACTGGATGCTCCTTAGGACCCTTCCAGGTAGGTTTTATTATTTTCATTTTACAGATTAGAGAACTGAGGTTCAGAGGGGTTAAGTAACCTGCTTAAGGTCACACAGCCAGCAGAGGCTCTGGAGTACGAGCCATGTCGTGTTGTCTAACTCTATGCCTCCGTACCGCCCCTCTGGGAGGCCGACCGCCTCTCACCTGAGGAGGGAGGAAGCTGAGGGAAAAGATGGAGTAGCTAACAGTCTGCTGATGATGATCAGTATAGGTTCACGAATGCCATCTCCCTGTGAGGTCATTGTACCCTCCTAAGGTCTAGAGTGGGGAGAAACTCATTTTCTTCCTCTCACGCTCATAGAAAATCCATCAGCAAACTGAGTCAAACTGCCTTCAAGTCAACCAGAATGCAACCACTTCTCACCATTTCCGCTGCCCCCCCTCCAGCCCAAGTCGCCACTGTCAAGTTTTTCCACTGAAACAACTTAAAAACCGGTCTCCCTGGTCCACCTTTAACCCACTAACGTCCATTCACAGTCCAGCAGCTGGTCAGCGACAGTGTTACAAGCACAAATCCGGGCACCATAGTCCCTGCTCCAAGCCCCTGGTGGCTCCCAGCTCACTTGGCGGGAAAGCCAAAGTCCTTCTGGGCTCAGCGCTGTCTCTTCCTCTTGCCACTCTGTCCAGATCCACCTCCTTGCAGGTCTTCTGACAGCCAAGTTCATTCCCACCCTCTGGGCCTCTTCAAGCCCCTTCCCTCTGCCTGGAATGCTCTTTCTCCAGACACCATACTGCTGCTCCTTCACTCCTGTAAGTGCTGTTGTGTCCTCTGCACAGAAAAGCTGTCGCCCCCTGCTCCCACGGGCACTCCCATCCCCCCACTCTCGGGCCCTTACCCTGCTTTGTTTGGGTTTGTGTCTCAGTACTTTCGGCTCTCTGGCACATATAATGCAAAATGTATACAAATGCAAACCTTTTTGTAGATATAGTCTATCTCCCTCACTGGAATGTGGACTTCTGAGGACAGGAGTTCTGTCTGTTCTGTTTACTGCCAGATACCCAGCATCTAAAACACCTAGTAGGTGCTCAGTATAAACGTGTTGAAACAATGAATGATGGATCAGATGTCAGAACTTGCTGTGGTCTGCATATCTGGCAGTGAGCAGATTTTTCCCAGGTTAAATGACTTTGACCTAGGAGATCAAAGCACAGGCCTAAACCCTCCTCAGCAGAGTGCAGCCAGGGCAGGATCCCTGTGAACATCACCCTTTGGAGCCAGCGCCGAGGGAGGGACCTGGATGCACAGACAGGCAGGCACATTCCACATGCCCAGACATACTCAGCAGCTGGAGGAAGGGAACCATTAAACACATCAGTCACATCAAAGGGATCGCCGGGAACCAGCAGGCACAGTCTCCCTTGGGCACTACAACAAAAAGATGGCCTTCAAGATTCTGATTTCAAGACGTCAGCAGAGAGCAGAGGGGCACTGGAGTCAGGCTTGCTATCTCTGCCCCCTCCAGCAGCCCCACACCAGACCCTTCCAGAAGAGTGCCTGAAGGGAGAATTCCAGTCCTTTTGCTAAGAGGCTGTCTGCATTGAGAGCTCCACTTCTCAGCCACAGACTGGAAATGATCACGGCCAAAAGGCATTGCTGTGGTTTACTAAGGCCCCAGGGATGTGGAGCCCAGAAGGGGGCGGGGGGCTTACCTGAGTCCCGGCGCCCATTCCCAGAGGCCACACAGAAGCCAAAAGTGCCCTCCGGGGGGCGTTGTAGCTGCAGCTGGGTTGTGCCATCTGGGAACACCTCCACCACACGACCCACTGTGCGCGCCTGGCTGGGGGCGCTCACATCCTCCACGCTGAGGGCACGCTGGGGTGGGGCCTTGGCTGGCCTGCCAGGGGACCGGAGACAGTGAGTGCAAGGAGGGCTGGGCACTGGGACCCCACCATTCCCCACCTTAAAGGTGACAGATGCCTCTTGACTGGCCTCAACCAGCAAAAACAACCTGCTAGGATCAAGACTGGAGGGTTGTCACAGAGGTGCCCCCTGCTACCCCCGCCTGGACACGTGATTTCAAATCTTTGTGGGTGCAGAGACCTCTCTGAGAATCTAACAAAGCTATAATGTTATATAAAAATTCCAGGGGTGAACAGGCCACCTGAAGACCCTCCATGGAGCCCCGGGTAAGAGCAGCTAGAGGATCTCATCAGTGGGTGGGACTTCTCTAGGCAGGGTCCCAGGTCAGGTGCTTCTTTGGGGGCCCCGTCTCTGGATCTCTAACCTGATCTTTTTTTTTTTTTTTAATTTTTTTTTAACATTTATTTATTTTTAAGACAGAGAGAGACAGAGCATGAACGGGGGAGGGTCAGAGGGAGGGAGACACAGAATCTGAAACAGGCTCCAGGCTCTGAGCTGTCAGCACAGAGCCCGACGCGGGGCTCGAACTCATGGACCGTGAGATCGTGACCTGAGCCGAAGTCAGCCGCTTAACCGACTGAGCCACCCAGGCGCCCCTCTAACCTGATCTTTAACTGGGCTAAGGAAGCTCTCTGATCTTAGGATGTTGTTAGACAGCAGAGGGATAGAGGAATCGAACCTTCCAACTCTACCCATTCCACCAACCCCACACCTTCTCAGAGCCCAGTCGCACAGGGCAAGGCATTGAGGTGTGGGTTCCAAGACTCCTCTGGCTCCCGAGGCAGGAAGGAGTTAAGCCCATAGCTCCACTGCCCATGCTCTGAGTTTACTCCTACACCAGTTGCCCACTCTTACCGGACATCTGCACTGTGGTCCCCTGGCTCTCCTACCACGTAGAGGCTGGACCTGTCCCCCTTGCCACTCAGCAGAGAATGGAGGTTCTGAAAGGAGACAGCTTTCCGATGATGGTGAGACGGTGACACCTGGTGGTAAAGGTCCAATATTGCAGGTGAGAAAAGCCACGGAGAGGGCGGGGATGCGGGAGTTGACAGAAACCTTACCCCATCCATGAAACTGAGGGTTTTTTAAGAGAGTAATGATACAAGTTTTTGTCACTACTTCCAAGTGTCCATCAGGAATCACCATGATTTACTTAAGAAGATGGACCCATACAGGTGATCTGCAGGTTCAATTTTCTTTGGCTGAAATAACTTAGTACTACTAGAATACTAATAATTTCATTGATTACGAAAATCTAATTTTCTCTAAGAAAAAAGTGAAAGCAAATTAACTACAGAATAATAAATATGATTTTAGAATTAAAATATTAAATATTTTGTGATTGTTTAGTATCCCTTTTATGGTTATTCACATTAAAAATGTTTAAGGACTTCCAGGGAAAATGGCAGAGTTCAAAGATCCTAAACTCACCTAGTCCCATGGATATAGTTATATAACACCATATTAGATAACCAGAAAACAACCCAAAGACTGGTAGAACAGACTCTCCACAGCTAAATGTAGAGAAAAGTCCATGTCCAAGAGGGTAGGAGGGGTAGAGATTTCTGTGGGAGCTAAGTGGATCTACAGGACTGTCCCAAGGAGGGAGGGAGGCTGGGTGCAGAGAGACAAGGGGACCAGATCCTCACATGAGGTACATCAGGCATGAGGAACCTGCACAGGGAAGATGAATCCCCATAACATTTGGCTTTGAAAACCAGATGGGCCTAATTTTGCCAGTTTTTAAAAAAATTTTTTTTAATGTTTATTTATTTTTGAGAGAGAGACAGAGCATGAGCATGAGCAGGGGAAGGGAAGAGAGGGAGGAAGACACAGAATCCGAAGCAGCTTCATGCTCTGAGCTGTCAGCACAGAGCCCGCCATAGGGCTCAAACTCACAAACCACAAGATCATGACCTGAGCCGAAGTCGGACGCTCAACTGACCGAGCCACCCAGGTGCCCCTAATTTTGCCAGTTCTTAAAATCAGCGAGGCTTAACACCTGGAAAAATCAGTGGGCTTGGATCTGGGAGACTTGGGAAGATGATGGGAAACTGAATCCCCACCCTTAAAGAGACAGCACAACAAACAGCCCCACTGAGGTACAGCATAGAGAAGCAGCAATTTGAAAAATGCCTGGGGTATATGGAAGGGAGATTTGTTTACTAATCTCAGAGCCTGTGCTAGAAGGGCAGGGATCTCTGGGAGAATCCTCTAGGAACAAAAAAGTTGATAGGAACCATTTCCCTCCCCTGCCCCACAGCCTAGATACACAGACAGCTGGGGGAACCAGCACAGTGCTGACACACTCCACCTAACTTGCTAACAGCACTGCCCACCCCCTCATTCTCCTGTGGCCCTGCCCCCCTCCAATAAGCCTCGGTCTGAGTGCATCCAAAAGTGGCACCACAAGTCTGGCAGTGTGTAAAGAAGCCCTGACAGTGACTCCTACCCTGAAGGGAGGGGAAAACAACCACACACAACAGTGTGTGGCCCCAGCACCACAATCTGGTCTGACATAGGCCCCACCCACTAACAAAAGCTTCTCAGAGGACAATGCAGAGAAAGAGTCTTGTAGTTCAGTGCTACTGCATCTCTGGCAAATGCCCACTCTGACTTAGCTCAAGCCTAAGGCAGGCCAGGAGTGGCCACTAATACCACAGGGGCCAAACACTGCCCACAACAGGTAAAGACAGTCATTGCAGACAACTGGACTAAAGGCAAAAACAGCTCAGCCACAACAGAAGGGTAAATGCAACACACATAAGAGACACCCCCAAAGCACCAGGTTCTGGGGAACAGGGGACACTACACTACAGTGCATTACAAGACCTCTTCTTCATAAGGCCACTACTTTCTTTTCAAAAAATTTTTAATGTTGATTTATTTTCAAAGGAGAGAGAGACAGAGCATGAATGGGGGAGGAGCAGAGAGAGAGGGAGACACAGAATCTGAAGCAGGCTCCAGGCTCTGAGCTGTCAGTACAGAGCCCGACATGGGGCTCAAACTCACAAACTGTGAGATCATGACCTGAGCTGAAGTCAGATGCTTAACCAACTGAATGACCCGGGCACCCCGGGGCCACTACTTTCAAGAGCAGGAGACATAGCTGACTTTCCTAACACACAGAAAAAGACACAGAGAATTAGACAAAATGAGGAGACAGAGAAATATGTCCCAAGTGAAAGAACAGTACAAAATCACAGCAAGAGAGCTACACAAAATGGAGATAAGTAATATGCCTGATAAAGAATCTAAAATAATGGTCATAAACATACTCAATGGACTTGAGAACAGAGTGGAGGACCTCAGACCCTTAACAAAGAGATAGAAAATATAAAAAAGAACCAATCAGAGATGAAAAGCTCAATAACTGAAATTAAAAACACACTAGAAGGAATAAATAGTAGACTAGAGGAAGCAGAATAATGGATTGCTGACCTGGAGGACAGAGTAATAGAAAGCAATCAAGCTGAACAGCAGAGAGAAAAAAAAAATGAAAAAAAAATGAAAACAGACTTAGAAAACTCAGCGACACAATCAAGTATAATAACATTTTCATTATAGCGATCCCAAAAGGAGAAGAGAGGGAAAAGGGGGCACAAAACTTCCCAAATCTGGGGAAGTTAACAGAAATCCAGAGCCAGGAAGCACAAGAACCCTCAACAAAATCAACCCAATGAAATGCTGAAGTCCACACCAAGACACTTAGTAATTAAAAAGGTAAAAAGTAGTGATAAAGAGAATTTTAAAAGCAGTAAAGAGAAAACAGTTACATACAAAAGAAACCCTATATGGCTATCAGCTGGTTTTTAGTAGAAACTTTGTAGGCCAGAAAGGAGTGGCATGATATATTCAAAGTGCTGGAAAGAAAAATCTGCAGCCAGGAATACTCTAAACAGCAAGACTATCATTCAAAATAGGAGAGATAGAGAGTTTCCCAGAGAAACAAAAGATAAAGGAGTTCATGACCACTAAATCAGTCCTATAAGAAATGTTGAAGGGAAGTTTTTTGAGTTGAAAGGAAAAACTATAAGTAGGAGTAAGAAAACTATGAAGCACAAAGGCAGTAAAATTAAGTGTATCTATAAAAAAATCAGTCAAGATATTCACAAAAGAAAAAGCTGAAAAGTATGACACCATATACTTAAAACATGGAGTGGGGGAGAGGAGTAAAGAATGGGTTCAAACTGAAGTGACCATCAACTTAATATGGACTGCTATATGCAGAAGATGTTATATACAAACCTAACAGTAACCACAAATCAAAACCAGTAACACATACACAAAAAATAAAGAGAAAGGAATCCAAGTATATGACTAAAGAATGCCAGCAAACCATGAGAGAAAAGCAACATAAGAAATGAATAGAGAAGAACTACAAAAACAACCCCAAAAGAAGTAACAAAATGGTACATATGTGTCAATAATTACTTTGAATGTAAGTGGACTAAACTCTCCAGTTAAAAGACATAGGGTGATGGAATGGATAAAAAAGCAAGACCTGCTGCCTACAAGAGACTCATTTTAGACCTAAAGACACCTGAAGATTGAACGTGAGGGGATGGAGAAGTATTTATCATGCAAAAGGATGTGAAAAGAAAGTCAGGGTAGAAATACTTACATCAGACAAAATAGACATTAAAACAAAGACTGTAACAAGAGACAAAGAAGGACACCATATCACCATTAAGGGGACAATCCAACAAGAAGATATAACAATTGTAAGTATTAATGTGTAGCGAACATGGAAGCACCCAAATTCTTAAAGCAATTAATAACAAATATAAAGGAAGTAATCGATAGTAATACAATAATAGTAGGGGACTTTAACACCCCACTAATATCAATGGACAGACTGTCCAACCAGAAAATCAACAAAGACACAGTGGCTTCTAATGACTCACTGGACCAAACAGACTTAATAGATATATTCAGAGTATTCCATCTAAATACACATTCTTTTCAAATGCACATGGAACATTCTACAGAACAGATCACATATTAGGCCACAAAACAAGTCTCAACAAATTCAAAAAGATCGAAGTCATACCATGTATCTTTTCTGACCACTTTTCTTATCTTTTCTAGTTTCTAGTTGAAACTAGAAATCAACCACAGGAAAAAAATCTGGAAAGAACACAAATACATGGAGGTTAAATAACTTGCAACTAAGAAAAAATGAATGAGTCAACCAAGCAATCAATGAAGAAATTAAAAAATACATGGAGAGAAATAAAAATGAAAACACAATGGTCCAAATCATTGGGATGCAGCAAATGCTGTTCTAAGAGGGAAGTTTACAGCAACACAGGCTTACCTCAAGAAGCAAGAAAAATCTCAAATAAACAACTTAACCTTACAACTAAAGGAACTAGAAAAAGAGCAACAAACAAAACTCAAAACAAGCAAAAGGAAGGATATAATAAGTATTAGATATAATATATAAGGATATAATAAATATTAGAGCACAAACAAAATAGAAACTAAAAAAAAACCTTATTGGCTGATCGATAAAACCAGGAGCTGGTTCTTTGAAAAGATCAACAAAACCAATAAACCTTTAGCCAAACTCATTAAAAAATTTTTAAAAAAAGAGGGGGAGAGGAGAGGATTCAAATAAACAAAATCAGAAATGAAAGACGAGAAATAACAAATGACACCACAGAAATACAAAGGATTATAAGGGAATATTATGAAACAAACTGGACAACCTAGAAGAAACAGATAAATTCCTAAAACATATAACCTCCCAAAGCCAAATCAGGAAGAAATAGAAAACTAGAACAGACTGAATACCAGCAATTAAGTTGAATCAGTAATCAAAAAACTCCAAATAAAAGTACAGGGCCAGACAGCTTTACAGGTGAATTCTACCAAACATTTATTTATTTTTTTACTTTTTAGGTGTATTTATTTTTTTGAAAGAGATAGAGAGAGAGAGAAAGAGAGAATCCCAAGCAGGCTCCATACTGTCAGCAAGGAACCTGATGTGGGGATCGAGCTCACAAACCATGAGATCATGACCTGAACCAAAATCAAGGGTTGAATGCTTAACCAATTGAGCCACTCAGACGCCCCTCTAGCAAACATTTAAAGAAGAATTAATACTATTTTTCTCAAAGTAATCCAAAAAAATAGAAAAGGAAGAACAGAAAAGAATAGAAAATAGAATAGGAAGGAATGAAGGAAGAATAGAAAAGCAATTCCACTACTGGGTTTTTACCCAAAGAAAATGAAACACTAATCCTAACAGATACATGCACCCCTATTTTACTGTAGCATTATTTACAATAGCCAAATTATGGAAGTAGTCCCAGTGTCCACTGATAGATGAATGGATAAATATAAATATAGATAGATACTTAGATAAATGGTTATATATATAATGGAATATTACTCAGCCATTAAAATGAATGCAATCTTGCCATTTGCAACAACATGGATAGATCTACAGAGTATTATGCTAAACAAAATAAGTCAGTCAGAGAAAGATAAATACCACATGATTTCAATCATATGTGGAATTTAAGAAACAAAACACATAGACAAAGAGAAAAAGAGACAAACCAAAAAACAGACTCTTAACTATAGAGAGCAAACAGGTGGTTACCAGAGGGGAGGTGTGTAGGGGGATGGTTGAAATAGGTGAAGGAGGTTAAGAGTACACATATCATGTACACATATCCTGATGAGCACTGGGTATTAAACAGAATTATTGAATCACTGTATTCTATACCTGAATCTAATTTAACACTGTATGTTAACTATACTGGAATTTTTAAAAAAATGTAAGTATGCACCTTAAAATATTCTACATTAAAAGGTGGACAAGACAAAAATACCTTAAGGAGTTCACCCATCAGTGGAGGTGGGGTGAGCACAGGTGAGTTAACATACCTAAATACATGTAAGTGCTGGGCTAAAAGATGGATGTGCAGGGAAGCAGAGAGAGACTCCAGTTTAGGAAGTTTGGGGACACTAGAGAAACTGATGCCTGAGTGAGGCTTGAAGCATGAGCTCCCCGGGTGAAGACTGGTAAGGGTGCTCCAGGCAGAAGAAACAGCAGGTGCAAAGACATGGAGAGACGACAGAAAGCATATGTTCTGGAACATGGTTTGGGTGGCTGGGCTGCAGAGGTGATAGGAGATGGGCTGGAGCCTGAGGCCGGAACTGGAAGGACCTTATATGGCCTGCTAAGGAGCCAATGAGTGATGTTAATCAGAAGGTTGTAAGATTAGATCTGCGTTCTAGAAACTGACCCAATGAGGAGGCTACTGTGGGGGTGGGGGTGGTGGAGACGTGGGCAGGGAGTAGCAGACTTTTAAACAAATACAATGCATATTATTTATCACATTTGGAACCCACACTCTCAAGCAGTAAGTGATGTTATCAAGAGGTTTAGAGGGGGCCCTAGCCTTATATTAGCATTAAGGAAGGCTTCCTGGGAGAAGTCCTGCTTAACTCAGACCTGAAAGATGAGGAGTTCCCCAAGGAGAAGACAGAGGACAGCACTCCAGATGATGCAAGGTCAAATGTCAAAAAGCCATGGCTGTGGGGTGGGGGGGGTGGGGTGGTGTCGTGGAAGCCATCAGTGTGGTTGGGTGTCAGAACGGAGCCACTGCCCACCCAGGAGGTGGGCATGAACATGAACACCAGATCCAGCCAGCACCTGTCCACATTTGGCAGCTCCAGAGTCTAAGGAAGTAAAAGACAGTCTAAAGGAGGTAGTTACCCCTGAGATGCATCACAAATATTTCTGAGTGAGACAGAGACTTGTTTTATCTTCCTTGAACAGTTCTCTGTGATGCTCAGTCCGCCCTGCACTTGTTCCCACCCTTTGTTGGCCAGCTTCCTTTCTATCTTTGCCCACGCAGCTTACATTGCTGATAACCTCACTGCCACACCAATGGCACGGTCATTTCCCTCGAGGGTTTACAGAGACCGAAGTTCTGATGGTGATACATCCAGACGCCATGGCTCAGACACACAAGGGACAAATCTAACTTCATGAGGAAAGTGAATTCCTGGAGCACGGCGTCAACTCTAGACTTTTCTGCCCAGCTTACTATCACTTTGCTTCTGTTTCTTAGCCTTCCATTGATTCATCCAGCAAATACGAAGTGAACACCGACCGCATACTAGGTACGGCTCCTAGTACAAGACAAACTGATGGCATTTTCATTCAGCCTGCATTCTCTTCCCCAATGCAGCCTGAAAAATGGAAGTCTCCATTGCCCCAAACCACAATCACCTGCCGTTGCTCTGCAAAAAGGACAGGGGCAGGGAACAAAAGAACAAACAGAATACCTGGAAACACCTGGAACAGAGCAGGGTTTTCAGAAACTTAGTTGGGAGTTAGCACACCATTGTTGATTTGCTGTTGGTTTATCTGCTAGCACATGGAGAGAGACCTTCGGCTAGCCGCCCTGCATTCATTCATACACTCACTGACTCACCTGTTCATTCACTGTGTCTTACATATATTTATATATTAGCCATTGTACTCAGCACAGGAGCATCCCCCACTTTTTGAAAGTTTGCTTTTATGAAAGACCTACATTAGTACCTGTTTTGACTAACCAAAAGAAATCCGGAGGATTTTCACTTTTACAAAAAGAGGTGAAAAGCAAAAATAGCATTCAGCATTTGTTTTGCAGTGAGCCATTATGGGGCAGTGCACCCAAAGTGGCCCCACCAAGCTCCTTCCCCAGGGACGCCACTCAGCATCTTAGCATCAAGCCACAATAGCTTTGAACAGTGTCTGTGAGCATCTGTGCTTCATCTCGATTTATTTTGTGTATCCATTAGCAAGATGTGTCCTAGGGTATCAGAAAAGCCTGAAAGGTTATTTTTTGGGTCAGGGCGTGCTCAAAAATTCTCCATATAACTTAATGGTAATTGCTTCTTCGATGTATGCCATTTCGGCTTATGGAAGTTTTCACAGGAAATGCTCTACTTTCGGACAGCGGGGGAACCTGTCCTAGGAAGAGAAAGATCAAGTGGTGTTCCCTCAAAGAATTCACACCCCAGTGAGGGGAGACAGACAAAAATCAATTAAAATACTATGTGGCAAGTTCCCTAAAGGAGGGAAGCAAAGGATGAGATGGGAACACAGAGCAGAGGCCCCTTAGTTCAGCCCAAGAAAGGATTGGAAGTGGCTTCATGGAGGAGGCAATTCCTGAAGTGTTGATGGATGAGCAGACGTTAGCAGGGAGAGAAGGTGGGGGAAACATTTCAAGTGAAGGTTCAAAGTCAGAGAGTGTATGGCCTGATTACAGAACTGGAAGGTTAAAGATAACGGGTCGGGCGTTAGAAGGCAACTGAGGAGAGATGAAGGCAGATCACAGAAGCCCTTCAGCCACGTCAGGTGATATGCACTTTATCCTGTGGGTGGTAAGGGGCCAAAGGCGGATGATCAGCAAGGGGGCAGCATGACCAGATGTGCCCATCAGAAGGACCCCTATGGAACCAGGTGGGGACAGACGTGGCAGGGATGTCAGTCAGGAGGCTGTTGTGTTGGTCTGGGTGTGGAGTGATTTGTGCTAGACTAACAGAGTCACTGTGACCATGGAGAAGGTTCCGAAATGATCAGGCAGTAGGCTCTAGGTCTTGGCAGAGGGGGCAGAGTTGAGGGAGAGAAGGGGGGGAGGAGGAGGAGGAGGAGGAGGAGGAGGAGGAGGAGGAGGAGGAGGTTAGGATGAGCCCATGCTGGGGCAGCTGGCTGGAAGAACAGAACCGTGGGATGCTGCCCACCCCATGGTGTCCAGGGGAAGCCAGGTCTCATGGATCAACTGTGGGGAGCCCAGTAGCCTCCCTTTCTCCACCTGGGCTCCCTGAGGTGGCCTCCTCTGCACTTCATTCCTCCTGTCACCTTCCATTCCATGGGCAGCTGGTGTCGCCCACCTTTTGGCTGGGGCCCTTCAGACTCACCAGATGCAGGGACTGTAACGATGGGGCTCTCTTCACTTTGGGGGTGCTGGTGTGTGACGCCGGGCCAGGCGCAGGGGTCCGCAGCTGCTCCACGCTGTAGCTGCGGGCCTTGCCCAGCTTGGGCCTTGTGCCCTGGCCCAGGGCCAAGAAGAGCTTTTTCAGCCCCAGGGTAGAGGCCAAGCTGCTGCTGCTTTTCTTGCTCCTGTCAGAAGGGGTAGCGGAGGGCGGGCCGGGTCCTGCACTGACCCCCGGTGATACTCTGAAATGCAAGGGTGGACATGAAGGGGACAGCGGGGGGCAGGGCCAGAGGCCAGGGCAGACAGCACCTCAGGGCCCCGTGGGCCCCGGCTGGGCCAGCACCCAGGCCTGGTGGAGGCCGAGATAGCGGCTGCAGAAAGAGAGACTGAGAGGGCATGTGCAGGATGCTCTGCTAGGGTGGCTTTTAGGGAAGAGAGCTCAGACAAGACCCTCAGAGCCTCTGTGCCTTCTAGGCACTGGGGCTTGTGGTAAACAGACAAGGGCCTTATTCTCAGGAGCTTACAGGCAACAGACTAGTGAACAAAGGAGAAAAACCACAGCGACTGTTGAGAAATGTCAAGCAGAGAGTGACAGGGTGGCCAGGGAAGGTCTTTCTGAGAAGATGGTGTTTAAGCTGGAAGCTGAATGATAAGGAGCCATCCTGCCGAGGCTGGAGGTGAGAAATCCTGGGTCGAGGCCACAGCGATGCCATAGCCCTGGGGCAGGAAGAGGCTCTCAGAGTTCCAGAACACAACAGGGCCAGGCCACCAGCACTGGGACACAGCGAACAAGGGGGAAAGAGGGACCGGATGAGGTAAGGCAGGTGTGCCAGATTACCTTGAGCACTTAAGCCAAGGAAAGGGGCTGGGATTCTATCCCAAGTGGGAGAAAAAAAAATCATTGGGGGTTGTAAGCAGGAGAAATGACATTATTTCACTGCAGTTTTAAAAAGATACTCAAACTTTTGACTGCTGTGTGCAGATGGAAGTGTGGAGGCAAGAGTGAAGGCAGAGAGCAGACAGTTGTCAGAAGGAAGTAATGCAGCTCAGACCCAGGAGGAAGGTGACAAAGGAGGACGCAGGAGCTGGAGGCGACATGCCCGTGGGTCAGGGAGGTAGGGAAGGAAGAGGGAGTGGCCAAAATGACGGCACGTGGATGGGATCACCGCGTGGATCGCGTGTCTGCTGGGAAGAGGACCTGGGAAGCAGTTGCGTCAGGGTCTCTCAGGCACCCTCGTGGAGACGTCCCGGGAAACCGGAGGTAGGGGTCTGCAGTTCTGGGGAGCACACAGCGCTGGCGAGGGAGAGCTGGCTCTCGGGGGTGCCAGGAATGGCATGTAGTGCAGAAAAGAAGGGCCTGGCCAGAGCACTGCCTCACCGAGGCTCCGGGGCCCCAGGGCCAGGACTCAGACCCTCTGCACTAAAGGACAGAACAGAAAGGTGGATGCTGGCCTGTTTCCTCCGCGTCCAAGTCAGAAACAAGCCCTCTCAAACAGCCTCATCCTGGGAGCACCGTGAGGGTTGGGACTGACTGCTCAGCTGTGCCCGGCACAGTACCTGGAGTGTGAGGCCTGGTGAATGAATAAGCAAGTACCTCAGACTGAAAAATGGCTGGGAGAGAAGTGTTACGGTGCCATGCCCAGAATACGTTGAGGAACCCTCTAAGGATTTGGGAGCAGTGAGGTTAGTCATGCCGGCGGGGGGGGGAGGGTCTCTTTTCCCACCCAGTGCCCCCGCTCCCCCACCTCCTGCAGCCAGGGCTCTTGCTCCCATTACTCACCGGGTTGACACATGCCCTCTGGAACCCAACTCTGTCCTCTGCAGGCCTCCCTCTGGTTCCTGGCTGGACTCTGACTCCTCTGAGGCCAGGGAGAGGGTGATGCCCACGGAGCTGACAATGCCAACAGCTGCTGAGCCGAGAAAGCCCTGGAGTCCTCCTGCAACAGCCGCAGCCCTCCCTGTCATAGAGCCACCCCCACAGGTCATGGTCAGGGGAGGGGACATGCCCAACAACAGAGGCAGGAGAGCCAGAGGAAGCTGGAGAGAGTTGGGGGCCCCAGGAGAGCAGTGGAGGCAGTGGTCAGGCACCCACAAAGCAGGCCGGGCATGAGGGGTCTTGTTTACTGCCGGGACCCATCACCCGCGGCACAGCGCCTGGCACACAAATGATTCAGAAATGTCTGTGCAGTGATGGAGCTGTTTGTGGTAAGTCGTGTCCCTCCTGTATCAGGAGACACGGGAAAACGCATCAAGACAGTTGGGAACAGGGAAAGTTTGCATCCCTGGGATGAAAACCACAGTCTTGCCGGATGTGACGTCTAATAGTTTTAGTGACAAGTGCCATTTCTGGAGCATTTCTGATGTGCCAGGCAATGAATGAAACCCTCTGCAGAGACTATTTCATGGGTTCCTAGAAGATAGGTTCTATTATTACCCCGGGTCACAGAGAAGCCTGGAGCACAGAGGGCTTATGTGGCGTGCCCAGGACCTCCTGGCTAATGACAAGCGGAGTCTGAGGAGGTAATGGCCAGGCTGCCCAGAAAGGCCAGCAGCTGGTGGAATAGAAGCTCCTCAGGAGTGGTTAGAGGTGGTCAGCAGCTGGCCCAGAGCCTACCCCATGGAAGGAGACTACACCTTAGAACAGGGCAGAAGGCAGCTCAAGGTAGTGCCTGCTTTCTTCAGGTTCACATGAGCAAGGGAGGGTGAAGGAAAACGTCTATGTCCCCTCGCACAGCGAGGGGGGGCCAACATACCTGGGGGTGGCGATGCTTGGCATCCACATCCTCAGTAAGGTCAGCACAATCTGTCAGCTCTCTGCCCTCTCCTCCTCCACTGTGTTTCCAAGCCCTGGCTCCCTCCCAAGCCGTCCCAGCCCCGGGGACACATCAAGTCATGGACACATTAAGGAGAGGCACAGACCTGCTATCTCTGCCTACGAGTGAATGGCCAAGTTGCTCACCTCACATCACAGCACCAGGGATCAGAGCCTAAGGCTACTGATGCCCGACACACTTCTGCAGCCCTGCCTGCTGAAACCACGAGCCTGCCCAGGGGGGCTAGTTGGGGTCTGGAAGGGCTCTGCCCACTGGTCACTGTATCCTCCAGACAGCACGTCTGTCCGGCCACAGAAAGTCTCAAGGGCAGGACTCCTGCTGAATTAATTCACTTATGCATTCCCTACAGTGCCTGGTATGGTGCCTGGCGTGTAATAGATGCTCAGTAATGAATGAATGAATGAATGAATGAATGAATGAATGAATGAAATGAAGACATTGAAGGAAAGGGCCTCAACCATGTGATTATTAGGCATTTACTGCTCTAAGCAAATAATAAATCTGGAGCTATTGCCTCTTCTTGCTCCCTGCCTTCTGCCTCCCCCCACCAAGAGTTGGCTAATCTGCCTCCAGGCTGATGTTGAGTCTTGCAGCCAGTCCACAGACCCCATAGCTTCCGGAACACCTGCTGCTGCTCTGAAGAGCTGCTGGGAGGGTGCACAGCTATGTCATCTATTAAGATGAAAGGTAAAGGATGACTCAGAGTGCTTGGCCTGGGGTCTCTGCTTACCATCGCTGCGTTTCTCCAGAGGCGGCTCCTGGCTGCAAGAGCCCTTGTCCATCTTGCCCTCACCCATGGCTCCTCCCCAGGGCCCCTGCAGCCCCAGAGGCATGCTCTTGTTGCAGCTGTTGGTGGACAGGGCCAGCAGTGGGTGACTGACTTGGGGGCTGTAGGGCTGGGTCTGCGTGGGTGAGAGCTCACAGGTCCTGGGAACTGCACTTCTTGAAGGAGGCAGAGGGGTGTCCACAGGCTCTCCCTGCTCACCCAGCCTGCTGGACCCAGGCAGGGCTGCCTTCCTGTGAGACACAGGTGAGGTGGTTTTCCTTGAAGGTGGAGGGGTTGGCACCCAGCCTCCAGGGGAGAAGAAAGAGGTTAGCTGCTGGGCCTGGTGCAGGGCAGAGGGCTCTGCGTGGCTCTGTCGCAGGGAGGAAGCAGAGACAGTCTCCAGAGACTCATGATTTTCTATATCCTGGGCTTGTCTGGCTGGCGCTGAGGACCCCAGCTTCATGGATGATGCCGGGGCACAGGCTGTCCTGCACAGAGCCCTGGAATCCACCGGGGGAACCCAGTGATTTCCCAGCCCGGCTTCAGGCTGCCACTGGGATCCCAGGGACGCCCTTTTAGATTCCAGGACAGGAGGCTTAGGGAAAGCATCTTCTCTGGCAAACAGAGTCCCCTCAGGGTGTCCTCTGCCTTCTTTCACCTCATCTGCAACCTCCACGTGATCAACCCCAGGCGAGTAGTGAGGGGTCTGAGGGCTGCTGGGCAGCTGAGATTCAGCCTTCCGGAACCACCTGGGGCCTCCCCGAGGCCTGGCGCCCCGCAGACGCGGGCCACTGCCTCGGGCCGGGCCGCGGGCCCTGCTTGGCTGCGAGGTCCCAGCCTCCTCGCTGTCGGTCCTGCAGCTGTCGGAGGTGTCCGTGCTGTCCAGGGCGGAGTCCACCTCCTCGGGCCGCACCGAGTCTCCGATGTGCGTTTCCCGGATCCATTCCGTGTGGAGCCCCTGCTTGGCAGGGAGGAGCCTGGAGGGGGGGCTCGGGCCCCAAGAGCTAAGGGGCTCCGCCAGCACCCCGTGCGCCCCACGGTCGCGTTCCTGGAGGGACCTCGGGGCCGGGCTCGCCTTCGCCTGGGTGGGCCGTCGGTCGTCGATGCGGCTGCCGCAGGCTCGGCACTTCCTCTCGCCGTCCGGCACGGCCTTCCGGTCCAGTAGGCCCACCAGCCTGCAGAGCGCCCCTTCGCCGGCGGCCCTGCGCGCGCAGCCCCTGTTGACGTAGTGAGCGAGGTCGGGCTTGGAGCGCAGGGGGCCCTGGCCCGCCGGCGCCTGCAGCGCGCAGCTCCGCGCCTGGTCCTGGCGCTGCTGCAGCCGCTCCAGGTAGCGGGACTCGGCGTCGCGGGCGGACTCGTCCTCAAAGCGGACGCGGGACGGGGAGGTGCCCCGCTTCGGCCACTGCCCGCTGGTGGACTCCCCGCTGGAGGAGTCACTCGTGTTCCCGTTCTGGAGGTTGTCTCTGCAGGCGAAGGTCATCCTCGGGTCCAGGGCTGGGCTTCTCCGGCCGTCTCTGCGGGGGGAAACAGGAGCAGACAGGTGACAGAAGATGGGGAGGACGGCACCACGGGGTACAGAGCTTCCAAGGTGCTCCGTGGTAATATGACTCCAGTTACCCCACACCACGTTCCTGGGGAGTCAGGCAGTAAACCAGAGTAGCTTCCAAGCCCATCTTGAAGCTGAGACATGGCGCTAAACAAAATCAACAGGAGCTTCTTTACTTTTGGCTTTCCTTCTGTTGCCTGGCTCAGCCTGAGCCAAAATAAAACATTACATTGAACACGGGATATACGGAAGGATGATAGCAAAATCCGCATGGTGTCTGTGTGTGTGTGTGTGCATGTGCCTGCATACACACACTCCACTCAAGAGGAAGTGAGCCTGGCGTTCATAGACATCTGGTAGTGATGAATTCTCCCAATGTTGTACTTGGCTATAAAGATTTAATGGGAATGGGCGCCTGGGTGTCTCAGTCTGTTAAGCGTCCGACTTCGGCTCAGGTCATGATCTCACGGTCTGTGAGTTCGAGCCCCGCATAGGGCTCTGTGCTGACAGCTCAGAGCCTGGAGCCTGCTTTGGATTCTGTGTCGCCCTCTCTCTGACCCTCCCCTGTTCATGCTCTGTCTCTCTCTGTCTCAAAAATAAATAAACATTAAAAAAATTTTTTTTTTAAGATTTAAGGGGAAGAGTGAATTATAAGTCTCTACACAGACTGTGTGGGACCTGATGTCAGGCTTTCTAAGCATTCTTGCTCCCAAAAGTGTCCACTCTGGGTTCCTAATCATCTTGGTTAGACAGAATTTAGACAATGACACCCATGTTTCTCCTTGGCCTCTCTGTCTTGTCTGTTTCAGTGCCCACCTTCTGTACCTGACCCCCCCGCCCCGCCCCTGCCCCTTCCATGCTGGAGAAAAGCTATGAGGACAAGTACTGTGCTAGGAAGAACCTCTGCATTCTGTCACCAACCTTTGCTCTGGGAAAACACTGTGCTGGCCGTCAAGTCCTGTCCACTCTGGAAAACACCTGCCTAAATCTCACCCTGGGGGCCCCCTGGAGCCAGGTAACCTGAGTCTCCCCGCATTTCCTATCAAAGGCCACCTAAGTAGGGCTCTTCTTTCCCTTCTGTTTCCCTACAGTGACGTCGCACCAATCTACTGCTAAGTGTTTGGGAGTCACACCTTTTCTCTCATTTATCGTTTATCACTCACACTGGACCCCTGCCTCGTATCCAGCCCCCACTGCCTCCTGTCAGTCTTCCCGAAGCACAGCTTCATCACACCATCCCCCAAGGGGGCACAGGATCAAGTTCAAGGTCTTTATGGTAAAAACAGAGGCCCTCCACATTCCTCACTGTTTTCCTCCCCAGCTCTGTCCTGCCACCCGGCCACTTGTATGGTCACCAGACTCCTGCCTCGTGCACCTCATGCAGCACTCTTGCATCAGATCCTGCAGACTTTTTTTCTTGACCTGCCTGCATTTGAATCCTATTTGTTAAATGTTATCTGTTGTATAGACACCACGTGTGCTGGTTAATTTTATATGTCAACTTCATTGGTACCACAATGCCCAGGGACTTTGTCAGACATTATTCTGGATGTTTTTCTGAAGACATTTTTGAATAAGATTAACATTTAAATTGGTGGATTTTGAATAAAGCTGATTACCCTCCACGACGTGGTTGACCTCATCCAATCAGTTGAAGCCCTTAACAGCACAAACACTGATCTTCCCTGAGCAAGAAAGAATTCTGCCAGTAGACTGCCTTTAGATTTGAGTTGCTATCTTCCCTGAGTCTGAAGCCTGCCAGCCTACCCTGCAGATTTTGGACTTACCATGCCTCCATGATCACATGAGTCAATTCCTTAAAATAAATCTCTCTCTCTCTCTCTCCCCATATATATATGGAGAAATACACACACACACACACACACACACACACACACACAGTCTGTTGGCTCTTTCTCTGATGGTTTTTTCTGAAGAAACCTAATACACCATGATATTATCTCCTTCCCATGAACACCTGTACCACTCATTTGTTATGACAGACTCACAAGATGTTAGTGCTGGAAGGCACTGCCATGACCACATGGTCCCTCCTCATTCCTATAAAGGAGAGGCCACACAAGACCAGTTTCTAGGCTGACCGGCACCTGAGCAGCTGAAAAGGCAAGCTGTGGATATTTTTTCTCCTTCAGAAGGAGCTGCAAAATAGAACTAGACACTGACCATACTGGTGGTCAAGTTTTATCTGGGGAGGAGCCTGGGTTTTAGGGACTTGCTATTTCTTTCCAAGTACCCAGAAGTATACCTGTTGTGTATACACAACTACCTATGCTGGCATACTTCATGTGTTATGTTGCTGTTTTTAGTCCTCAAAGTGTCTACGAAGACTTTCCTATCCTTGCCTTCCTCCTCCTCTCCCCTCCCTCTCCCCAGAGAAGTGAACTCTCCTCCAATAGCACACTGTATGTACATAGCACTGTTTGCTCAAGCTTGCCTAGACTCCCAACAACTGATTATAATGAAATGTATGTCGACAATTAGTGGATTTACTAATCCTTCCCCTAACGAGATGCTTCAGTGATTCTGGAAGAAGGGTGTCAGTGCTTTCAAAAAGGCTGTCTTAATACGAGTTCCTCCCTTACCAAGTTTATAGCTACCCAACAGAAGGACAAATATGGTACACAATTAAAAGAAAAGCAGTTCAGATAACAGCAGGAAGAAAACATACATGCTTAACAATTACTATTAAAACATGCTAGCCAGTGGGAAGAGTAGCCATTGAACCGGCTGACATCTAAACCTATTCGCAGCATTTACTGGACCAGACAGTGTGTCCCTTCTCAGCTGTACTTTGTGTATGGATCAATGGCATTGCCTGTCTGGCTCAGGTGAACATGACCTGCGCCCTGGGGGTGTCACTGCCCATTCCTAACCATCCCCTCCCTCTGTGCCTTGACAAAGCCACTGACTAGCCTCACAATCCAGATGGATTAGAATGGTCTGGATTGCTGAGGGAGTGGAATACGATGTATAAAAAATGTATACACTTTGGAATCAACGGGTGGTCTGAGAGGTTAGAGTTAAATTGTCCAAGACTGATTCTCTGCAAAGCTCCATGGGAGCCAGCTATGGCTGGGAGCTTAAGGCACTCCCTCACCTGTGCCATGTCAGACAGACAAGAGGCTCAAACCTTGGACCCCAGGCCTCTGATTGCAGAGGGGCAGGGCTCGTGGTCACCTAACTGTGAATGCTGAGCTGGCAGGATAAAGCTAGAGCCAAGGTTCCACCATGCCATAGCACTGTGTCCCCACCCCCAGTGCACACTAAGGAGGAGTAAGCACTTCCTAAATCATGCAGCTGAAAGTGCCACTCCCTGAAACCCTCCCTGGAGGCTGCGGCTACGCGTTCGCTAAATGTTTACCCTGCCCTAGGAGGCCGTGGGTGATGGGGGCCTGCACATCTGCCGATACTCCTGACTCCAGTGTTTTCTCTCAATAAGCACTGCTCCAGGAGGAATTTCTTTTTTTTGAAGAACTACTGCTAAGCAACTGATCTTCCTGCTTTGAGACTGGAGCAGAGCCTGTGCTTAAAAGGGCTGCTTTGAGGAATTCTGCAGAGCTGTCCATCATCCTGTTTTCTGGAACTCACATTCAGGCTGGGCCAATTTATCCATTAGGCACAGCAGCCACAGTGTCTATGGGCCGGGACACTTCCAGGGACCCATGAAAGTCATTTGTCTTCAAATCAGAAGAAAATAAACTCTTAAGTCCAAGAAAACATATAATGCCTTTTAAACCAGCATGGTCAGAAACTAGAATTTTTAACTTTATTTTTATGGAGGAAGGCAGAGAAGGCAAGAGTCCCTAGGACCCCCCAAAGTCATAATGTGGGTCTGCATTCAGAGAGGGGTTCACAGCAGAGATGTGAAGTTCTTCACTAGGATCATCCCTGGTGAGGATGGTTCAGGGTCTCCCTGCTTGTCTCAATATGGCTAGGGTGGTCCCCCTGATCCCTGTGCTGGTGACAGTTTTCTGTTGCTGACTGTGAGGCACTGGAGCCCCAAGCTCTTGCTCCTGAGGATCCCACCTGCACCTGTATGTCTTCAGCCTCTCAGGATCTGAGGAAGGTGCAGTGGGACAATCACTCTGGTCACGTGCATGTGGGGTTCCTGGGTCAGCTCCCCAGGGCATTCTTGCCCAGGAACAGGAGGCTCTGCCAGAGAAACAGCATCACCTCTCCTCCCCCAGAAACAAGAGGCGCCCCACTAAGCAGAATCCGCCCCCCCACCCCGATATCTGGAGGCACGTATACGCGCGCGCGCACACACACACACACACACACACACACACACACACACACACAGAGGCAGGATACCCTGGTGGCCAGGCCCACCCAATGCAGGGAGAGGCTCACCAGGAGACTCGGTACACTGGCCAGCACACGGCAACCCCTCTGTAGGCCCCAGATGGCACTGCCCTGCTATGCTGACAGGGTGTGGGCTATACTTTGGGGGAGGAAGAAGAAAGCCCAGCTTTAAAGGCAGTACATTTCTAACCTAATAAGGGAGTCCAGGTGCCATCAGCCGCATCAGTGACCTTAACTTTTCCATACAAGATGGTGAATTGAGTCATCCTGGAATTCATGCCAAAGGTAGAAATAACATTTTTTGTTCTAAAAGGAGAAATGAAGGGGAGTCTGATCACAGAAGGTACTTTCAACTCCACTGCTGAAACCAGAGGCCTCTGCCAGCAGTGCTGGGAACACGCCACACAGGTACGCTGAGGGCTTTGGAGACAACTGCACAGCAAAGACCCTTCCATAGCAAACCATACCTGCGAAGCTCCTCAAGCTGCCTCAACCATCACCCCTCTCGGGGAGGACCGTCTGGCCCAGTACCT